>NC_081183.1:20834826-21174248 GCF_029867415.1 Vicia villosa | reverse complement strand
GCTTACCTGCGCTGATAGCATCTTCCAACAAAATTAAAACTCAATTTTCTTCCTTCGATTCCAGTACAATTCAATTTCGACCATCACAGGAACATAGCAATATTATAGTTATACCCCACCAACATCTAGCAATTTTATACAACTAATTCCTCAATAATAATTATAAACCCTAGGTTAATTTCCCACAACCATTGATTGAACTTTTATAACCTTATTCACCGACGTCAATCAATTTCAACATTCAACAATACAATCACAACACACAAAATAGAAGCAAATCATACAACCATAACCCCCATATATCATTCATCATAATCCCGTTTATAGAGCTAGAACCCCACCCTAACCTTGGATATGAGATTGCTCTACTCTCCCGGTTGCCATAGCTTATGTTGCCGCTTCCAACTTTTCTCCGAAAATCTTTTCTAACAACGTGCAGAGACGCACCAAAAACCTGTTAAGAAATCGCTTTGTCAGACGGACTTAAAATCATCAAAACGAAAATCGCTCCGGTCAGAAGTTACCTCTACGAGTCTGGAACATTGTGTCCAAGAACCGCGACGATCCAACGGTTGGATTGGGAGAAACGTCCGTTTTACTAAGGTGTCTCACTGCAGAAACTTGCTGCGAAAATTGGACTTCCTCTAACTTTTCTCTTCCGTCATGGCTCTCTTATTCACCTCTCCTCTTTCTCCAACTTTTCTTCTTTCTCCACGTCTACTGAGACCTAACTTCTCTTCTTATTTCCTTTATTTAATTATAATTATTATTATAATTATAATCTTCATTTGGGCTTACTAATTAACACCCCCATGATTACTATCACCAACGCAACGTCTAAGCCCACTTAAATAAAACACTCTCATAATCCATAATATTAATTCTATTATTATTTCTCTCCACCAAATTGACTAACTACCGACTATAAAATAAATCGTCCGAACCACCAACTCAACATATTCAACATCATTCTCTACGGCTTAAATCAACTTAAATTAATAATAGTCCATTATAGTAATATTATCTCTAATATTATTCTCCGATTAAACCGACTAATTTCTCGATCATTAATTTATCTGCCCAACACAACGCATAACTCCAATTACGCCTCTTATATTAATGCCAATAATTCTAACTTCGACTAATTCCAACAAATAATTTCCTTATACAATTTAATTAAATAAATAATTAAATTCCGGGTGTTACAACTCTCCCCCACTTAGAATATTTTCGTCCTCGAAAATTCTATCCACCAACTCCAACCTCAACTTCATTCCACATCATCATTTTGTCAGGTCACTCCCATAATAACCTCAAAGTAACCAATTTAATCAACTTCATGATATCTCAGGATATCATTCGCCACCTACAGTAACCAACAACAACATTACTGCAACAACGACTAAATTATTATAATACTAATCTGACAACATAACTTGACCGATAACCACTTAACTCATCATTGACCAATGACTTACAAGAAATCCTATTTCAATCAGCACTATTTACAAGGAAACACAACACTCTGGCACATCACGCTTCAGCTGCGCAACTCTGATCATCCATCTTAATTCACCGTCCTCATTAGAGTTTCTATCATATTATAATTTACAAGCTTTACCCGAGCCTTAGTTTTTTTTTTCCTCAACATTAACCGCTTTTTGCATCATCGAGATAGTAAAATAAGTCTATAACATCCAATATAATTCCGTCTACTATCAACAAGAGATTAAGGGTGATCAAGTCCTTAATTTGTCAATAAATATCCGACAATCGTAATGGAATATAACCATTATTACAAACTACAAAATGTTCCTTCAGAAATTGCACTCACACCACCAAAAGCATCATAGTTCAACATCTACAAAACCATCTGAATCCGCTAACACCGACGTCTTACAACTTCATACTACCACACGCCTTGTGATACTATCAGAACAAAATTCCCTTGTGCTATCATCATCAGCACTCCTCATTCTTGAAGTTATGCTCTTCGTACTTCTAACAACTGCAACAACTCTTATAATTACTTACTAACAATCCATAACAAGATCTATAATAATCCTACACTTAATCATTGTCCCTTCGTCAACAGTTGACACAATATCTACTCAAACGGACAATTTCATTTCTTTCCAACATAATCCTGCCACCAATAAATTTGTTACAGATGCTGCCACTATTTTTATAAGAAAATTCATCTCGTTAGCTTTCCAACGCTTCAAATGGGACTCAAATCGGACGTCCAGAACTCCAGTTATGAATTTTTGAAGTTTCACAATGATTCAGAAATTTTCCTGCGTTTTGCTTACGGAAATTTCACTAAAAAACTCATTCTCTTCAACTTAATCACTTTCCAAACAGTCCTAAACATAACTCCTCACTCCCAAACTTTTTATAACTTGAGAGCCAATTCTTTCGGTGAACTTCAGTTTCCGAAACACCAAGATAACAATCCTCTCTGCAACTTCCAACTAAAACACATCTGAGAAGCAACGCTTCTCCTCTAGTTCGCTCAAACTAATACCTGCAACAACCAGAAAACAACAAGTACTGACAGTGTTTCACACGCTTGTCGCGTACAGAGGAATAAACAACATTAAACGACTCTGGCCGGACGGACCGACCTGCTCTGATACCAATTGTAACACCCCAAATCTACCCAACAAATATTTAATAAAATCAGAGTGCGGAAATTCAACATACAATTGGGATGTCACATTCAACGTAAAACAACAAACAACTTAATCACATATATCATAGATACATAGCACATAACTCGGATGAACCGATAAAACCTGTTTACTCTTTTAAAAAATAAAACAACTTTTATTAATAATAATATCAATTATTCAACTTCACTTCGCATAATATTTTTATTAAACTAAAACAACTTCACCAACATCATATTACTTCATAAATTCCACTTAAAAGTTAACAACTTATAGTTATAACAACAATTAAAAGACAATCGTTCATCCCCCGAGTGCTACGTATCAGAGCAAGACCCAACTCGAACTAATAGTAACTAAAGACTTCATAAAAATACTTCGTTTTCCATAGCTATTCTTGAGTACCTGTCCATTTCCCATGGAAGGGAAACATCATTCAGAAGGGTGAGATATCCAAGAATATAAACAAGCATATGATAAATAATATATTAAGATTAGATCATACAATTTCACCACTTCATACTTATTCAAACAACAATTATAATAACAAATAGCAACAGCGGTTATAATAATTATTTACCAATAACAAGTATAATAACAATTATCAGCAACAAGTATAACAACAACATCTTATAACAACAACAACATCTTATAACAACAACAACGTAATAACAACAACAACGTAATAACAACAACTTCAAATGCGACTCAACTGTGCAAATGCATGTGGTACCATTGGAGCAGAACTCCCAACTTAAACATATGCC
Source organism: Vicia villosa (assembly GCF_029867415.1). Classification (NCBI taxonomy): domain Eukaryota; kingdom Viridiplantae; phylum Streptophyta; class Magnoliopsida; order Fabales; family Fabaceae; genus Vicia; species Vicia villosa. The sequence goes on along the minus strand of NC_081183.1, from coordinate 21,170,809 downwards.
AGGTTATCGAGGCATTTCAACAAGGCATAAGCCTTCAACGTGGTGCCATTAAGGCCAAGGCATAAGCCTTCAACTTTTCAACATGGTGCCATCAAGGCCAACTTAAACAGGTGCCGTCAAGGCCAACTTAAACATTTTGCCAATCCAGGCCAACGTAATATGCAAATGTATGCATGCAACAATAACAACAACTACAACGTCACCACCCCAATGCATCAACCGCAAACAACTTAATCAACCTTGGTCATAAGACCTGCAACTTAATCAACGCATCATCAATAACTTAAACAACATTGGTCATAAGACCTGCAACTTAATCAACGTATCAACAACAACAACCAGAACAACAGCAACGAAAACAACAACTTAAACATACATCAATTGCATCAACTTAATCATTACAAAACAGCCCCTAAACATCTAGGTACTAATTCTTTAATTTATTAATTAATCTACTACCAACAATTCTTATCATTCTAATTCCAATTCTACTATTCGTTGATTCTATTATTAATTCCAATTATGCTACTAATTCAGCCTGTTACATATGTCATCGTTATTACTACTGCTATTTCTTCTTCACACCAATTCCATCTTTATACAACTTAATCCATTAACTACATATCTCATCACTAAGAATCATCACTATAATTTCTACTAATTAAATTAATCAATTCCAACGGTATAATATTCTAATTAATTTAAACCAATTTCTTCACTAATAATAATTATAATTCTTCTCAAGTTAATCCTACTAAGGCTTGATCCCAACAACCAACATAAAACATCAACAGCCAGAAATCAAAACATATTTCTAAAACTCGTATAGCACGCGCCACAGACCTCTCTTTGCGCCGCGAACACCACAGAAACCTTCAGTTCGCGTCGCGTCCAAACCTTGGCGCTTACCTGCGCTGATAGCATCTTCCAACAAAATTAAAACTCAATTTTCTTCCTTCGATTCCAGTACAATTCAATTTCGACCATCACAGGAACATAGCAATATTATAGTTATACCCCACCAACATCTAGCAATTTTATACAACTAATTCCTCAATAATAATTATAAACCCTAGGTTAATTTCCCACAACCATTGATTGAACTTTTATAACCTTATTCACCGACGTCAATCAATTTCAACATTCAACAATACAATCACAACACACAAAATAGAAGCAAATCATACAACCATAACCCCCATATATCATTCATCATAATCCCGTTTATAGAGCTAGAACCCCACCCTAACCTTGGATATGAGATTGCTCTACTCTCCCGGTTGCCATAGCTTATGTTGCCGCTTCCAACTTTTCTCCGAAAATCTTTTCTAACAACGTGCAGAGACGCACCAAAAACCTGTTAAGAAATCGCTTTGTCAGACGGACTTAAAATCATCAAAACGAAAATCGCTCCGGTCAGAAGTTACCTCTACGAGTCTGGAACATTGTGTCCAAGAACCGCGACGATCCAACGGTTGGATTGGGAGAAACGTCCGTTTTACTAAGGTGTCTCACTGCAGAAACTTGCTGCGAAAATTGGACTTCCTCTAACTTTTCTCTTCCGTCATGGCTCTCTTATTCACCTCTCCTCTTTCTCCAACTTTTCTTCTTTCTCCACGTCTACTGAGACCTAACTTCTCTTCTTATTTCCTTTATTTAATTATAATTATTATTATAATTATAATCTTCATTTGGGCTTACTAATTAACACCCCCATGATTACTATCACCAACGCAACGTCTAAGCCCACTTAAATAAAACACTCTCATAATCCATAATATTAATTCTATTATTATTTCTCTCCACCAAATTGACTAACTACCGACTATAAAATAAATCGTCCGAACCACCAACTCAACATATTCAACATCATTCTCTACGGCTTAAATCAACTTAAATTAATAATAGTCCATTATAGTAATATTATCTCTAATATTATTCTCCGATTAAACCGACTAATTTCTCGATCATTAATTTATCTGCCCAACACAACGCATAACTCCAATTACGCCTCTTATATTAATGCCAATAATTCTAACTTCGACTAATTCCAACAAATAATTTCCTTATACAATTTAATTAAATAAATAATTAAATTCCGGGTGTTACAACTCTCCCCCACTTAGAATATTTTCGTCCTCGAAAATTCTATCCACCAACTCCAACCTCAACTTCATTCCACATCATCATTTTGTCAGGTCACTCCCATAATAACCTCAAAGTAACCAATTTAATCAACTTCATGATATCTCAGGATATCATTCGCCACCTACAGTAACCAACAACAACATTACTGCAACAACGACTAAATTATTATAATACTAATCTGACAACATAACTTGACCGATAACCACTTAACTCATCATTGACCAATGACTTACAAGAAATCCTATTTCAATCAGCACTATTTACAAGGAAACACAACACTCTGGCACATCACGCTTCAGCTGCGCAACTCTGATCATCCATCTTAATTCACCGTCCTCCTTAGAGTTTCTATCATATTATAATTTACAAGCTTTACCCGAGCCTTAGTTTTTTTTTTCCTCAACATTAACCGCTTTTTGCATCATCGAGATAGTAAAATAAGTCTATAACATCCAATATAATTCCGTCTACTATCAACAAGAGATTAAGGGTGATCAAGTCCTTAATTTGTCAATAAATATCCGACAATCGTAATGGAATATAACCATTATTACAAACTACAAAATGTTCCTTCAGAAATTGCACTCACACCACCAAAAGCATCATAGTTCAACATCTACAAAACCATCTGAATCCGCTAACACCGACGTCTTACAACTTCATACTACCACACGCCTTGTGATACTATCAGAACAAAATTCCCTTGTGCTATCATCATCAGCACTCCTCATTCTTGAAGTTATGCTCTTCGTACTTCTAACAACTGCAACAACTCTTATAATTACTTACTAACAATCCATAACAAGATCTATAATAATCCTACACTTAATCATTGTCCCTTCGTCAACAGTTGACACAATATCTACTCAAACGGACAATTTCATTTCTTTCCAACATAATCCTGCCACCAATAAATTTGTTACAGATGCTGCCACTATTTTTATAAGAAAATTCATCTCGTTAGCTTTCCAACGCTTCAAATGGGACTCAAATCGGACGTCCAGAACTCCAGTTATGAATTTTTGAAGTTTCACAATGATTCAGAAATTTTCCTGCGTTTTGCTTACGGAAATTTCACTAAAAAACTCATTCTCTTCAACTTAATCACTTTCCAAACAGTCCTAAACATAACTCCTCACTCCCAAACTTTTTATAACTTGAGAGCCAATTCTTTCGGTGAACTTCAGTTTCCGAAACACCAAGATAACAATCCTCTCTGCAACTTCCAACTAAAACACATCTGAGAAGCAACGCTTCTCCTCTAGTTCGCTCAAACTAATACCTGCAACAACCAGAAAACAACAAGTACTGACAGTGTTTCACACGCTTGTCGCGTACAGAGGAATAAACAACATTAAACGACTCTGGCCGGACGGACCGACCTGCTCTGATACCAATTGTAACACCCCAAATCTACCCAACAAATATTTAATAAAATCAGAGTGCGGAAATTCAACATACAATTGGGATGTCACATTCAACGTAAAACAACAAACAACTTAATCACATATATCATAGATACATAGCACATAACTCGGATGAACCGATAAAACCTGTTTACTCTTTTAAAAAATAAAACAACTTTTATTAATAATAATATCAATTATTCAACTTCACTTCGCATAATATTTTTATTAAACTAAAACAACTTCACCAACATCATATTACTTCATAAATTCCACTTAAAAGTTAACAACTTATAGTTATAACAACAATTAAAAGACAATCGTTCATCCCCCGAGTGCTACGTATCAGAGCAAGACCCAACTCGAACTAATAGTAACTAAAGACTTCATAAAAATACTTCGTTTTCCATAGCTATTCTTGAGTACCTGTCCATTTCCCATGGAAGGGAAACATCATTCAGAAGGGTGAGATATCCAAGAATATAAACAAGCATATGATAAATAATATATTAAGATTAGATCATACAATTTCACCACTTCATACTTATTCAAACAACAATTATAATAACAAATAGCAACAGCGGTTATAATAATTATTTACCAATAACAAGTATAATAACAATTATCAGCAACAAGTATAACAACAACATCTTATAACAACAACAACATCTTATAACAACAACAACGTAATAACAACAACAACGTAATAACAACAACTTCAAATGCGACTCAACTGTGCAAATGCATGTGGTACCATTGGAGCAGAACTCCCAACTTAAACATATGCCAGGTTATCGAGGCATTTCAACAAGGCATAAGCCTTCAACGTGGTGCCATTAAGGCCAAGGCATAAGCCTTCAACTTTTCAACATGGTGCCATCAAGGCCAACTTAAACAGGTGCCGTCAAGGCCAACTTAAACATTTTGCCAATCCAGGCCAACGTAATATGCAAATGTATGCATGCAACAATAACAACAACTACAACGTCACCACCCCAATGCATCAACCGCAAACAACTTAATCAACCTTGGTCATAAGACCTGCAACTTAATCAACGCATCATCAATAACTTAAACAACATTGGTCATAAGACCTGCAACTTAATCAACGTATCAACAACAACAACCAGAACAACAGCAACGAAAACAACAACTTAAACATACATCAATTGCATCAACTTAATCATTACAAAACAGCCCCTAAACATCTAGGTACTAATTCTTTAATTTATTAATTAATCTACTACCAACAATTCTTATCATTCTAATTCCAATTCTACTATTCGTTGATTCTATTATTAATTCCAATTATGCTACTAATTCAGCCTGTTACATATGTCATCGTTATTACTACTGCTATTTCTTCTTCACACCAATTCCATCTTTATACAACTTAATCCATTAACTACATATCTCATCACTAAGAATCATCACTATAATTTCTACTAATTAAATTAATCAATTCCAACGGTATAATATTCTAATTAATTTAAACCAATTTCTTCACTAATAATAATTATAATTCTTCTCAAGTTAATCCTACTAAGGCTTGATCCCAACAACCAACATAAAACATCAACAGCCAGAAATCAAAACATATTTCTAAAACTCGTATAGCACGCGCCACAGACCTCTCTTTGCGCCGCGAACACCACAGAAACCTTCAGTTCGCGTCGCGTCCAAACCTTGGCGCTTACCTGCGCTGATAGCATCTTCCAACAAAATTAAAACTCAATTTTCTTCCTTCGATTCCAGTACAATTCAATTTCGACCATCACAGGAACATAGCAATATTATAGTTATACCCCACCAACATCTAGCAATTTTATACAACTAATTCCTCAATAATAATTATAAACCCTAGGTTAATTTCCCACAACCATTGATTGAACTTTTATAACCTTATTCACCGACGTCAATCAATTTCAACATTCAACAATACAATCACAACACACAAAATAGAAGCAAATCATACAACCATAACCCCCATATATCATTCATCATAATCCCGTTTATAGAGCTAGAACCCCACCCTAACCTTGGATATGAGATTGCTCTACTCTCCCGGTTGCCATAGCTTATGTTGCCGCTTCCAACTTTTCTCCGAAAATCTTTTCTAACAACGTGCAGAGACGCACCAAAAACCTGTTAAGAAATCGCTTTGTCAGACGGACTTAAAATCATCAAAACGAAAATCGCTCCGGTCAGAAGTTACCTCTACGAGTCTGGAACATTGTGTCCAAGAACCGCGACGATCCAACGGTTGGATTGGGAGAAACGTCCGTTTTACTAAGGTGTCTCACTGCAGAAACTTGCTGCGAAAATTGGACTTCCTCTAACTTTTCTCTTCCGTCATGGCTCTCTTATTCACCTCTCCTCTTTCTCCAACTTTTCTTCTTTCTCCACGTCTACTGAGACCTAACTTCTCTTCTTATTTCCTTTATTTAATTATAATTATTATTATAATTATAATCTTCATTTGGGCTTACTAATTAACACCCCCATGATTACTATCACCAACGCAACGTCTAAGCCCACTTAAATAAAACACTCTCATAATCCATAATATTAATTCTATTATTATTTCTCTCCACCAAATTGACTAACTACCGACTATAAAATAAATCGTCCGAACCACCAACTCAACATATTCAACATCATTCTCTACGGCTTAAATCAACTTAAATTAATAATAGTCCATTATAGTAATATTATCTCTAATATTATTCTCCGATTAAACCGACTAATTTCTCGATCATTAATTTATCTGCCCAACACAACGCATAACTCCAATTACGCCTCTTATATTAATGCCAATAATTCTAACTTCGACTAATTCCAACAAATAATTTCCTTATACAATTTAATTAAATAAATAATTAAATTCCGGGTGTTACAACTCTCCCCCACTTAGAATATTTTCGTCCTCGAAAATTCTATCCACCAACTCCAACCTCAACTTCATTCCACATCATCATTTTGTCAGGTCACTCCCATAATAACCTCAAAGTAACCAATTTAATCAACTTCATGATATCTCAGGATATCATTCGCCACCTACAGTAACCAACAACAACATTACTGCAACAACGACTAAATTATTATAATACTAATCTGACAACATAACTTGACCGATAACCACTTAACTCATCATTGACCAATGACTTACAAGAAATCCTATTTCAATCAGCACTATTTACAAGGAAACACAACACTCTGGCACATCACGCTTCAGCTGCGCAACTCTGATCATCCATCTTAATTCACCGTCCTCCTTAGAGTTTCTATCATATTATAATTTACAAGCTTTACCCGAGCCTTAGTTTTTTTTTTCCTCAACATTAACCGCTTTTTGCATCATCGAGATAGTAAAATAAGTCTATAACATCCAATATAATTCCGTCTACTATCAACAAGAGATTAAGGGTGATCAAGTCCTTAATTTGTCAATAAATATCCGACAATCGTAATGGAATATAACCATTATTACAAACTACAAAATGTTCCTTCAGAAATTGCACTCACACCACCAAAAGCATCATAGTTCAACATCTACAAAACCATCTGAATCCGCTAACACCGACGTCTTACAACTTCATACTACCACACGCCTTGTGATACTATCAGAACAAAATTCCCTTGTGCTATCATCATCAGCACTCCTCATTCTTGAAGTTATGCTCTTCGTACTTCTAACAACTGCAACAACTCTTATAATTACTTACTAACAATCCATAACAAGATCTATAATAATCCTACACTTAATCATTGTCCCTTCGTCAACAGTTGACACAATATCTACTCAAACGGACAATTTCATTTCTTTCCAACATAATCCTGCCACCAATAAATTTGTTACAGATGCTGCCACTATTTTTATAAGAAAATTCATCTCGTTAGCTTTCCAACGCTTCAAATGGGACTCAAATCGGACGTCCAGAACTCCAGTTATGAATTTTTGAAGTTTCACAATGATTCAGAAATTTTCCTGCGTTTTGCTTACGGAAATTTCACTAAAAAACTCATTCTCTTCAACTTAATCACTTTCCAAACAGTCCTAAACATAACTCCTCACTCCCAAACTTTTTATAACTTGAGAGCCAATTCTTTCGGTGAACTTCAGTTTCCGAAACACCAAGATAACAATCCTCTCTGCAACTTCCAACTAAAACACATCTGAGAAGCAACGCTTCTCCTCTAGTTCGCTCAAACTAATACCTGCAACAACCAGAAAACAACAAGTACTGACAGTGTTTCACACGCTTGTCGCGTACAGAGGAATAAACAACATTAAACGACTCTGGCCGGACGGACCGACCTGCTCTGATACCAATTGTAACACCCCAAATCTACCCAACAAATATTTAATAAAATCAGAGTGCGGAAATTCAACATACAATTGGGATGTCACATTCAACGTAAAACAACAAACAACTTAATCACATATATCATAGATACATAGCACATAACTCGGATGAACCGATAAAACCTGTTTACTCTTTTAAAAAATAAAACAACTTTTATTAATAATAATATCAATTATTCAACTTCACTTCGCATAATATTTTTATTAAACTAAAACAACTTCACCAACATCATATTACTTCATAAATTCCACTTAAAAGTTAACAACTTATAGTTATAACAACAATTAAAAGACAATCGTTCATCCCCCGAGTGCTACGTATCAGAGCAAGACCCAACTCGAACTAATAGTAACTAAAGACTTCATAAAAATACTTCGTTTTCCATAGCTATTCTTGAGTACCTGTCCATTTCCCATGGAAGGGAAACATCATTCAGAAGGGTGAGATATCCAAGAATATAAACAAGCATATGATAAATAATATATTAAGATTAGATCATACAATTTCACCACTTCATACTTATTCAAACAACAATTATAATAACAAATAGCAACAGCGGTTATAATAATTATTTACCAATAACAAGTATAATAACAATTATCAGCAACAAGTATAACAACAACATCTTATAACAACAACAACTTATAATAACAACAACAACGTAATAACAACAACTTCAAATGCGACTCAACTGTGCAAATGCATGTGGTACCATTGGAGCAGAACTCCCAACTTAAACATATGCCAGGTTATCGAGGCATTTCAACAAGGCATAAGCCTTCAACGTGGTGCCATTAAGGCCAAGGCATAAGCCTTCAACTTTTCAACATGGTGCCATCAAGGCCAACTTAAACAGGTGCCGTCAAGGCCAACTTAAACATTTTGCCAATCCAGGCCAACGTAATATGCAAATGTATGCATGCAACAATAACAACAACTACAACGTCACCACCCCAATGCATCAACCGCAAACAACTTAATCAACCTTGGTCATAAGACCTGCAACTTAATCAACGCATCATCAATAACTTAAACAACATTGGTCATAAGACCTGCAACTTAATCAACGTATCAACAACAACAACCAGAACAACAGCAACGAAAACAACAACTTAAACATACATCAATTGCATCAACTTAATCATTACAAAACAGCCCCTAAACATCTAGGTACTAATTCTTTAATTTATTAATTAATCTACTACCAACAATTCTTATCATTCTAATTCCAATTCTACTATTCGTTGATTCTATTATTAATTCCAATTATGCTACTAATTCAGCCTGTTACATATGTCATCGTTATTACTACTGCTATTTCTTCTTCACACCAATTCCATCTTTATACAACTTAATCCATTAACTACATATCTCATCACTAAGAATCATCACTATAATTTCTACTAATTAAATTAATCAATTCCAACGGTATAATATTCTAATTAATTTAAACCAATTTCTTCACTAATAATAATTATAATTCTTCTCAAGTTAATCCTACTAAGGCTTGATCCCAACAACCAACATAAAACATCAACAGCCAGAAATCAAAACATATTTCTAAAACTCGTATAGCACGCGCCACAGACCTCTCTTTGCGCCGCGAACACCACAGAAACCTTCAGTTCGCGTCGCGTCCAAACCTTGGCGCTTACCTGCGCTGATAGCATCTTCCAACAAAATTAAAACTCAATTTTCTTCCTTCGATTCCAGTACAATTCAATTTCGACCATCACAGGAACATAGCAATATTATAGTTATACCCCACCAACATCTAGCAATTTTATACAACTAATTCCTCAATAATAATTATAAACCCTAGGTTAATTTCCCACAACCATTGATTGAACTTTTATAACCTTATTCACCGACGTCAATCAATTTCAACATTCAACAATACAATCACAACACACAAAATAGAAGCAAATCATACAACCATAACCCCCATATATCATTCATCATAATCCCGTTTATAGAGCTAGAACCCCACCCTAACCTTGGATATGAGATTGCTCTACTCTCCCGGTTGCCATAGCTTATGTTGCCGCTTCCAACTTTTCTCCGAAAATCTTTTCTAACAACGTGCAGAGACGCACCAAAAACCTGTTAAGAAATCGCTTTGTCAGACGGACTTAAAATCATCAAAACGAAAATCGCTCCGGTCAGAAGTTACCTCTACGAGTCTGGAACATTGTGTCCAAGAACCGCGACGATCCAACGGTTGGATTGGGAGAAACGTCCGTTTTACTAAGGTGTCTCACTGCAGAAACTTGCTGCGAAAATTGGACTTCCTCTAACTTTTCTCTTCCGTCATGGCTCTCTTATTCACCTCTCCTCTTTCTCCAACTTTTCTTCTTTCTCCACGTCTACTGAGACCTAACTTCTCTTCTTATTTCCTTTATTTAATTATAATTATTATTATAATTATAATCTTCATTTGGGCTTACTAATTAACACCCCCATGATTACTATCACCAACGCAACGTCTAAGCCCACTTAAATAAAACACTCTCATAATCCATAATATTAATTCTATTATTATTTCTCTCCACCAAATTGACTAACTACCGACTATAAAATAAATCGTCCGAACCACCAACTCAACATATTCAACATCATTCTCTACGGCTTAAATCAACTTAAATTAATAATAGTCCATTATAGTAATATTATCTCTAATATTATTCTCCGATTAAACCGACTAATTTCTCGATCATTAATTTATCTGCCCAACACAACGCATAACTCCAATTACGCCTCTTATATTAATGCCAATAATTCTAACTTCGACTAATTCCAACAAATAATTTCCTTATACAATTTAATTAAATAAATAATTAAATTCCGGGTGTTACAACTCTCCCCCACTTAGAATATTTTCGTCCTCGAAAATTCTATCCACCAACTCCAACCTCAACTTCATTCCACATCATCATTTTGTCAGGTCACTCCCATAATAACCTCAAAGTAACCAATTTAATCAACTTCATGATATCTCAGGATATCATTCGCCACCTACAGTAACCAACAACAACATTACTGCAACAACGACTAAATTATTATAATACTAATCTGACAACATAACTTGACCGATAACCACTTAACTCATCATTGACCAATGACTTACAAGAAATCCTATTTCAATCAGCACTATTTACAAGGAAACACAACACTCTGGCACATCACGCTTCAGCTGCGCAACTCTGATCATCCATCTTAATTCACCGTCCTCCTTAGAGTTTCTATCATATTATAATTTACAAGCTTTACCCGAGCCTTAGTTTTTTTTTTCCTCAACATTAACCGCTTTTTGCATCATCGAGATAGTAAAATAAGTCTATAACATCCAATATAATTCCGTCTACTATCAACAAGAGATTAAGGGTGATCAAGTCCTTAATTTGTCAATAAATATCCGACAATCGTAATGGAATATAACCATTATTACAAACTACAAAATGTTCCTTCAGAAATTGCACTCACACCACCAAAAGCATCATAGTTCAACATCTACAAAACCATCTGAATCCGCTAACACCGACGTCTTACAACTTCATACTACCACACGCCTTGTGATACTATCAGAACAAAATTCCCTTGTGCTATCATCATCAGCACTCCTCATTCTTGAAGTTATGCTCTTCGTACTTCTAACAACTGCAACAACTCTTATAATTACTTACTAACAATCCATAACAAGATCTATAATAATCCTACACTTAATCATTGTCCCTTCGTCAACAGTTGACACAATATCTACTCAAACGGACAATTTCATTTCTTTCCAACATAATCCTGCCACCAATAAATTTGTTACAGATGCTGCCACTATTTTTATAAGAAAATTCATCTCGTTAGCTTTCCAACGCTTCAAATGGGACTCAAATCGGACGTCCAGAACTCCAGTTATGAATTTTTGAAGTTTCACAATGATTCAGAAATTTTCCTGCGTTTTGCTTACGGAAATTTCACTAAAAAACTCATTCTCTTCAACTTAATCACTTTCCAAACAGTCCTAAACATAACTCCTCACTCCCAAACTTTTTATAACTTGAGAGCCAATTCTTTCGGTGAACTTCAGTTTCCGAAACACCAAGATAACAATCCTCTCTGCAACTTCCAACTAAAACACATCTGAGAAGCAACGCTTCTCCTCTAGTTCGCTCAAACTAATACCTGCAACAACCAGAAAACAACAAGTACTGACAGTGTTTCACACGCTTGTCGCGTACAGAGGAATAAACAACATTAAACGACTCTGGCCGGACGGACCGACCTGCTCTGATACCAATTGTAACACCCCAAATCTACCCAACAAATATTTAATAAAATCAGAGTGCGGAAATTCAACATACAATTGGGATGTCACATTCAACGTAAAACAACAAACAACTTAATCACATATATCATAGATACATAGCACATAACTCGGATGAACCGATAAAACCTGTTTACTCTTTTAAAAAATAAAACAACTTTTATTAATAATAATATCAATTATTCAACTTCACTTCGCATAATATTTTTATTAAACTAAAACAACTTCACCAACATCATATTACTTCATAAATTCCACTTAAAAGTTAACAACTTATAGTTATAACAACAATTAAAAGACAATCGTTCATCCCCCGAGTGCTACGTATCAGAGCAAGACCCAACTCGAACTAATAGTAACTAAAGACTTCATAAAAATACTTCGTTTTCCATAGCTATTCTTGAGTACCTGTCCATTTCCCATGGAAGGGAAACATCATTCAGAAGGGTGAGATATCCAAGAATATAAACAAGCATATGATAAATAATATATTAAGATTAGATCATACAATTTCACCACTTCATACTTATTCAAACAACAATTATAATAACAAATAGCAACAACGGTTATAATAATTATTTACCAATAACAAGTATAATAACAATTATCAGCAACAAGTATAACAACAACATCTTATAACAACAACAACATCTTATAACAACAACAACGTAATAACAACAACAACGTAATAACAACAACTTCAAATGCGACTCAACTGTGCAAATGCATGTGGTACCATTGGAGCAGAACTCCCAACTTAAACATATGCCAGGTTATCGAGGCATTTCAACAAGGCATAAGCCTTCAACGTGGTGCCATTAAGGCCAAGGCATAAGCCTTCAACTTTTCAACATGGTGCCATCAAGGCCAACTTAAACAGGTGCCGTCAAGGCCAACTTAAACATTTTGCCAATCCAGGCCAACGTAATATGCAAATGTATGCATGCAACAATAACAACAACTACAACGTCACCACCCCAATGCATCAACCGCAAACAACTTAATCAACCTTGGTCATAAGACCTGCAACTTAATCAACGCATCATCAATAACTTAAACAACATTGGTCATAAGACCTGCAACTTAATCAACGTATCAACAACAACAACCAGAACAACAGCAACGAAAACAACAACTTAAACATACATCAATTGCATCAACTTAATCATTACAAAACAGCCCCTAAACATCTAGGTACTAATTCTTTAATTTATTAATTAATCTACTACCAACAATTCTTATCATTCTAATTCCAATTCTACTATTCGTTGATTCTATTATTAATTCCAATTATGCTACTAATTCAGCCTGTTACATATGTCATCGTTATTACTACTGCTATTTCTTCTTCACACCAATTCCATCTTTATACAACTTAATCCATTAACTACATATCTCATCACTAAGAATCATCACTATAATTTCTACTAATTAAATTAATCAATTCCAACGGTATAATATTCTAATTAATTTAAACCAATTTCTTCACTAATAATAATTATAATTCTTCTCAAGTTAATCCTACTAAGGCTTGATCCCAACAACCAACATAAAACATCAACAGCCAGAAATCAAAACATATTTCTAAAACTCGTATAGCACGCGCCACAGACCTCTCTTTGCGCCGCGAACACCACAGAAACCTTCAGTTCGCGTCGCGTCCAAACCTTGGCGCTTACCTGCGCTGATAGCATCTTCCAACAAAATTAAAACTCAATTTTCTTCCTTCGATTCCAGTACAATTCAATTTCGACCATCACAGGAACATAGCAATATTATAGTTATACCCCACCAACATCTAGCAATTTTATACAACTAATTCCTCAATAATAATTATAAACCCTAGGTTAATTTCCCACAACCATTGATTGAACTTTTATAACCTTATTCACCGACGTCAATCAATTTCAACATTCAACAATACAATCACAACACACAAAATAGAAGCAAATCATACAACCATAACCCCCATATATCATTCATCATAATCCCGTTTATAGAGCTAGAACCCCACCCTAACCTTGGATATGAGATTGCTCTACTCTCCCGGTTGCCATAGCTTATGTTGCCGCTTCCAACTTTTCTCCGAAAATCTTTTCTAACAACGTGCAGAGACGCACCAAAAACCTGTTAAGAAATCGCTTTGTCAGACGGACTTAAAATCATCAAAACGAAAATCGCTCCGGTCAGAAGTTACCTCTACGAGTCTGGAACATTGTGTCCAAGAACCGCGACGATCCAACGGTTGGATTGGGAGAAACGTCCGTTTTACTAAGGTGTCTCACTGCAGAAACTTGCTGCGAAAATTGGACTTCCTCTAACTTTTCTCTTCCGTCATGGCTCTCTTATTCACCTCTCCTCTTTCTCCAACTTTTCTTCTTTCTCCACGTCTACTGAGACCTAACTTCTCTTCTTATTTCCTTTATTTAATTATAATTATTATTATAATTATAATCTTCATTTGGGCTTACTAATTAACACCCCCATGATTACTATCACCAACGCAACGTCTAAGCCCACTTAAATAAAACACTCTCATAATCCATAATATTAATTCTATTATTATTTCTCTCCACCAAATTGACTAACTACCGACTATAAAATAAATCGTCCGAACCACCAACTCAACATATTCAACATCATTCTCTACGGCTTAAATCAACTTAAATTAATAATAGTCCATTATAGTAATATTATCTCTAATATTATTCTCCGATTAAACCGACTAATTTCTCGATCATTAATTTATCTGCCCAACACAACGCATAACTCCAATTACGCCTCTTATATTAATGCCAATAATTCTAACTTCGACTAATTCCAACAAATAATTTCCTTATACAATTTAATTAAATAAATAATTAAATTCCGGGTGTTACAACTCTCCCCCACTTAGAATATTTTCGTCCTCGAAAATTCTATCCACCAACTCCAACCTCAACTTCATTCCACATCATCATTTTGTCAGGTCACTCCCATAATAACCTCAAAGTAACCAATTTAATCAACTTCATGATATCTCAGGATATCATTCGCCACCTACAGTAACCAACAACAACATTACTGCAACAACGACTAAATTATTATAATACTAATCTGACAACATAACTTGACCGATAACCACTTAACTCATCATTGACCAATGACTTACAAGAAATCCTATTTCAATCAGCACTATTTACAAGGAAACACAACACTCTGGCACATCACGCTTCAGCTGCGCAACTCTGATCATCCATCTTAATTCACCGTCCTCCTTAGAGTTTCTATCATATTATAATTTACAAGCTTTACCCGAGCCTTAGTTTTTTTTTTCCTCAACATTAACCGCTTTTTGCATCATCGAGATAGTAAAATAAGTCTATAACATCCAATATAATTCCGTCTACTATCAACAAGAGATTAAGGGTGATCAAGTCCTTAATTTGTCAATAAATATCCGACAATCGTAATGGAATATAACCATTATTACAAACTACAAAATGTTCCTTCAGAAATTGCACTCACACCACCAAAAGCATCATAGTTCAACATCTACAAAACCATCTGAATCCGCTAACACCGACGTCTTACAACTTCATACTACCACACGCCTTGTGATACTATCAGAACAAAATTCCCTTGTGCTATCATCATCAGCACTCCTCATTCTTGAAGTTATGCTCTTCGTACTTCTAACAACTGCAACAACTCTTATAATTACTTACTAACAATCCATAACAAGATCTATAATAATCCTACACTTAATCATTGTCCCTTCGTCAACAGTTGACACAATATCTACTCAAACGGACAATTTCATTTCTTTCCAACATAATCCTACCACCAATAAATTTGTTACAGATGCTGCCACTATTTTTATAAGAAAATTCATCTCGTTAGCTTTCCAACGCTTCAAATGGGACTCAAATCGGACGTCCAGAACTCCAGTTATGAATTTTTGAAGTTTCACAATGATTCAGAAATTTTCCTGCGTTTTGCTTACGGAAATTTCACTAAAAAACTCATTCTCTTCAACTTAATCACTTTCCAAACAGTCCTAAACATAACTCCTCACTCCCAAACTTTTTATAACTTGAGAGCCAATTCTTTCGGTGAACTTCAGTTTCCGAAACACCAAGATAACAATCCTCTCTGCAACTTCCAACTAAAACACATCTGAGAAGCAACGCTTCTCCTCTAGTTCGCTCAAACTAATACCTGCAACAACCAGAAAACAACAAGTACTGACAGTGTTTCACACGCTTGTCGCGTACAGAGGAATAAACAACATTAAACGACTCTGGCCGGACGGACCGACCTGCTCTGATACCAATTGTAACACCCCAAATCTACCCAACAAATATTTAATAAAATCAGAGTGCGGAAATTCAACATACAATTGGGATGTCACATTCAACGTAAAACAACAAACAACTTAATCACATATATCATAGATACATAGCACATAACTCGGATGAACCGATAAAACCTGTTTACTCTTTTAAAAAATAAAACAACTTTTATTAATAATAATATCAATTATTCAACTTCACTTCGCATAATATTTTTATTAAACTAAAACAACTTCACCAACATCATATTACTTCATAAATTCCACTTAAAAGTTAACAACTTATAGTTATAACAACAATTAAAAGACAATCGTTCATCCCTCGAGTGCTACGTATCAGAGCAAGACCCAACTCGAACTAATAGTAACTAAAGACTTCATAAAAATACTTCGTTTTCCATAGCTATTCTTGAGTACCTGTCCATTTCCCATGGAAGGGAAACATCATTCAGAAGGGTGAGATATCCAAGAATATAAACAAGCATATGATAAATAATATATTAAGATTAGATCATACAATTTCACCACTTCATACTTATTCAAACAACAATTATAATAACAAATAGCAACAACGGTTATAATAATTATTTACCAATAACAAGTATAATAACAATTATCAGCAACAAGTATAACAACAACATCTTATAACAACAACAACATCTTATAACAACAACAACGTAATAACAACAACAACGTAATAACAACAACTTCAAATGCGACTCAACTGTGCAAATGCATGTGGTACCATTGGAGCAGAACTCCCAACTTAAACATATGCCAGGTTATCGAGGCATTTCAACAAGGCATAAGCCTTCAACGTGGTGCCATTAAGGCCAAGGCATAAGCCTTCAACTTTTCAACATGGTGCCATCAAGGCCAACTTAAACAGGTGCCGTCAAGGCCAACTTAAACATTTTGCCAATCCAGGCCAACGTAATATGCAAATGTATGCATGCAACAATAACAACAACTACAACGTCACCACCCCAATGCATCAACCGCAAACAACTTAATCAACCTTGGTCATAAGACCTGCAACTTAATCAACGCATCATCAATAACTTAAACAACATTGGTCATAAGACCTGCAACTTAATCAACGTATCAAACAACAACAACCAGAACAACAGCAACGAAAACAACAACTTAAACATACATCAATTGCATCAACTTAATCATTACAAAACAGCCCCTAAACATCTAGGTACTAATTCTTTAATTTATTAATTAATCTACTACCAACAATTCTTATCATTCTAATTCCAATTCTACTATTCGTTGATTCTATTATTAATTCCAATTATGCTACTAATTCAGCCTGTTACATATGTCATCGTTATTACTACTGCTATTTCTTCTTCACACCAATTCCATCTTTATACAACTTAATCCATTAACTACATATCTCATCACTAAGAATCATCACTATAATTTCTACTAATTAAATTAATCAATTCCAACGGTATAATATTCTAATTAATTTAAACCAATTTCTTCACTAATAATAATTATAATTCTTCTCAAGTTAATCCTACTAAGGCTTGATCCCAACAACCAACATAAAACATCAACAGCCAGAAATCAAAACATATTTCTAAAACTCGTATAGCACGCGCCACAGACCTCTCTTTGCGCCGCGAACACCACATAAACCTTCAGTTCGCGTCGCGTCCAAACCTTGGCGCTTACCTGAGCTGATAGCATCTTCCAACAAAATTAAAACTCAATTTTCTTCCTTCGATTCCAGTACAATTCAATTTCGACCATCACAGGAACATAGCAATATTATAGTTATACCCCACCAACATCTAGCAATTTTATACAACTAATTCCTCAACAATAATTATAAACCCTAGGTTAATTTCCCACAACCATTTATTGAACTTTTATAACCTTATTCACCGACCTCAATCAATTTCAACATTCAATAATACAATCACAACACACAAAACAGAAGCAAATCATACAACCATAACCCCCACATATCATTCATCATAATCCCGTTTATAGAGCTAGAACCCCACCCTTACCTTGGATATGAGATTGCTCTACACTCCCGGTTGCCATAGCTTATGTTGCCGCTTCCAACTTTTCTCCGAAAATCTTTTCTAATAACGTGCAGAGACGCACCAAAAACCTGTTAAGAAATCGCTTTGTCAGACGGACTTAAAATCATCAAAACGTAAATCGCTCCGGTCAGAAGTTACCTCTACGAGTCTGGAACATTGTGTCCAAGAACCGCGACGATCCAACGGTTGGATTGGGAGAAACGTCCGTTTTACTAAGGTGTCTCACTGCAGAAACTTGCTGCAAAAATTGGACTTCCTCTAGCTTTTCTCTTCCGTCATGGCTCTCTTATTCACCTCTCCTCTTTCTCCAACTTTTCTTCTTTCTCCAAGTGTACTGAGACCTAACTTCTCTTCTTATTTCCTTTATTTAATTATAATTATTATTATAATTATAATCTTCATTTGGGCTTACTAATTAACACCCCCATGATTACTATCACCAACGCAACGTCTAAGCCCACTTAAATAAAACACTCTCATAATCCATAATATTAATTCTATTATTATTTCTCTCCACCAAATTGACTAGTTACCGACTATAAAATAAATCGTCCGAACCACCAACTCAACATATTCAACATCATTCTCTACGGCTTAAATCAACTTAAATTAATAATAGTCCATTATAGTAATATTATCTCTAATATTATTCTCCGATTAAACCGACTAATTTCTCGATCATTAATTTATCTTCCCAACACAACGCATAACTCCAATTACGCCTCTTATATTAATGCCAATAATTCTAACTTCGACTAATTCCAACAAATAATTTCCTTATACAATTTAATTAAATAAATAATTAAATTCCGGGTGTTACACCTCAGCCAAGCATCTCTTTTGGATGTTCAGAGAATCATACTGAAAATCCTTCTTAAAGATTTTCCATAAGCTTCGAATAGCAACATGATCCAATTTGGAGTCATGAGCAGCTCTCAAAGTTTCCATCCTTGTTCTGAACTTAAGCTTGAACAGGTCAAAGCAGATATCAATAGAGGGTTCAGGAGGGTTAAAGGTGAAACGATAATCAGAGTACAGAAGACTGTAGGGTTTGGATTTTCTTGAGAACAAAGCAGGGGTTAGAGAAGATGGAGAATCTGTGAAGGAGGTGGATGAAGATGAATTTTCAGAAGGAGTTGGGGGAATAGTATTTAGTGGTTGCGGGTTCAGAATTTGTGTAGAAGGATGTGGTTGGTTACTGTTTGGAATGGTGAAAGAATTGTGGTGTTCAGAAGGAGGAAGCTTTTTCTGTGAGGAACAACTAGAAGAATCTGCAAGAAAAGCTTTATGAATACGTTTTTCAAGATATTCATCAGATTGTACCTTGAGAGGATCGAAGGGTTTCTTGTGCTTCTTAGCTGGCTTAGCATCAGGTCCTGCTTCTGAAGCCTTTCTCTTTAATTTCTTTTCATTCTTCTTCTTTTCTTTCTTTCTCAACTCATCCAGAGATGGAAGAGTTCTCCCTCGAATCCACGCAGGATCAACAGAAGTTTGAGCTTTGACACATGACTTCAAATAGCGCTTAATAGACTTGTCTAGCTCTTCTTTGAACATGTGAGAGAAGCTCACAACAGGGGTTCTTCTAGTCAGAATATATGGAAATATTCTTGGAATAGAAGTTACCTTTTCAATCAGCTGCATCCTTTGTAAAGCAAAAGCATTCAGAATACGTCCTTGTATGACAGTTAAGAACTTGGGTGAACCAACAGCTCTCAGAACATCCATCAAATCACTCTCCATCAGAATATCTGAAATCATTATGGTAATCATTATGGTAAGAGGGATAATATTCTTCTTGAAATTTGGATTCTTCTTATGTTCTTCATCTGTTGATTCTTCAATATTTGTCTTCAAATGTTGAAAGAGAATGTGAGAGAGATTAACTTTCATACCTTTTCCAATGCAGAAAAGTACATACTTCTGATCCTGATTGACATACGTAGAAGCAAGAGATAGCTTTCTATGATAGAGAGGTCCCAGAATAATCTCAGCCCAAACTCTATATGAAGGCTTCAAAGTAGTAGTGAGATGAGATGCAGATCCAGAAGAAGACAATTCTCTATCAACTTTCGCCCAATCAACTCTTCCGGGAAGAGCACAAGTGATTCCATATAGGTCATCAAGACCATACAGCTTTCTTATCATCTTTTCAGTCACAACAACTTCACGCCCTTGTACCAGCACTGCAGCCTTGGTGTTGAAATCATGTTCCAAAAGATTTTCAAAATCCACCATTGTTTCGCAGAGAACTTCTAGTTCATCATATGGGATAGAACAAGTATTCAAGGGAAGATAAGTGTAACACCCCGTAAATTCTTATTTATTAATTTAATTAAGTTTTAATTAAATTATTGGAATTAATATTTTATTGGGAATTATTTGGAAAATGATGGAATATTGGTTATTAGGCTCAGTGTGGTAGTTAGCAGAAGGGGGGTGTTAACTATGTAAGCCTATTAAAACAATTTCTATTTTTTTTCATAAAAATAAAGGAAATTGGGAAAAGAGAAGGTTAGAGGCAAAAGAGCAGATGTCTGAGGAACTGAGAAGTACGTGAAAAGGAGAAGAACCAAAGAGGAAGAGAACCTTTGAAGAATCGAATCTGAGGTAAGGGGGAATTCTTCGGGTTAATAATCCTTATGCAGTTACGAGTAGTAAGATTGATTAGGATTATCGTTTAGTTTAATCGAACGTGTCGGGTTTGGGAATTTTGTTAGGTTTTGACGAATCTTTATAGTTTTGCATGATTTTGATAATAACTATGATATATTTTGTTAATTGATGTTTAAAACTTGTTTGAGTTGTGTTATAATGCGTAAATTAGAGTTGTTTGTATGTAATATTGTTTGGAGACGAATTGGTGAAGTGGAAAAAGTGCTTTTGCTATCAAGAGCTATGAATTTCTGTTGCAGGTACGTAGGAACCGGTTCCCGTGTGGGAGGAACCGGGTTCCCATTATAAAACAGAGGGGTGGGAATTCTGGGTTGCTGGGAACCGGTTCCCAGAAAGGGACAACCCGGTTCCCCATAGTAAAAATCAGAGACGAGTCTTGGGGCGCAGTCAGGAACTGGTTCCTGTGTGGGAGGAACCGGGTTCCACTTTGTGTTTTTGAAAAATCATTTTTATTTTAAAAACCCATAACTTTTGATCCGAGTATCTGATTTACGTGCCGCATGTGTTATTTGATAAAGTGATAAAATGGGCAGTGGCCGACTTTATTTTTACTTATTCGATTTAATTGTTGATGAATTGAAATATGGCATATGTATATATGCTTGTATATATGACTATTGAGGCATGTATTTGTGTTGGGGATGATTGATGATTTGTGAATATTAATATGCTGTTAATGTTGAT
Organism: Vicia villosa; assembly: GCF_029867415.1. Taxonomy (NCBI): domain Eukaryota; kingdom Viridiplantae; phylum Streptophyta; class Magnoliopsida; order Fabales; family Fabaceae; genus Vicia; species Vicia villosa. Next base: position 21,148,811 of record NC_081183.1, on the reverse strand, counting down.
ATGTTATTGTGGTGTACGTATGTAAATGATGGAATGATGCTTGGACTTGTACATACTTGTTTGTGACGATATTGGTGAGATGAAATGAGACGATGTTAAGCATCGGATCGGTGATGATATAAGTATGTGATATGTGTGCATTCATTTGTAAATCATTTGCATTGGGCCCGTTGATGAGTGGATCATTGGTGGCTAATTCCCATTATGCGGAGATTAGTAAGCAGTCATCGTGTGCCCATGTGGGGTGTGAGCGATGAGGTTAGTCGTGTGCCCATGTGGGGTGTAAGCGACTTGAAGGGCAGTATCGCAGAGAGAAGTCCTGTGAATGTGATTCACGAATTTTGGTACCACAGGCATTAGTGTCAGTCCATTCATGTGCATAATAATGTGATATAACTAAATGATTGTATAATGTGATGTGTAATACATGTGAACTGGTACTTGTTTGGTTGTTGTAGATCTGAATACATGTATGATTGGGTGAAGGATAATTACTATGATATTTTATTACTTATGACTGTATAATGCTTATTAATTCGAATGAAACTCACCCTTACTTTGATGATTTCAGATTAAGGAGTAGCGGCATCTGATTGGGTGAGGATAGCACATAGGCTAATCCGTAGTTCGTGTCGAGTCATGCTCTGATTTATAACACTGGGATCGATAGACTTAGAGTTACTTGTGATACACTATTTTGCCATTATTGGTTTATGTACCGTTGATTTTATTGAAGATGTTTGATAACGCTGTTGAATGAATTTTCCGCTGTGCTGAACATATGTTTTGATAATTTTGGATTATTCCTAATAAAGCATGACAAACGACTTGGGGTTTTATTTATTTTATTAATTGTAACATCCTTGTTGTATAATTACTCTGATCTTTATTATATTTTCCGTGGGGGTTTAGAAGGGTGTTACAATAGTGGTATCAGAGCATAGTCGGTCGTTAGAGTCAGAGTCTTAGTGTCGGTATTCCCTTGTATGCGACTAGTGTAAGGTAGACACTGTCGATACTTTTGTTCTAACGAGATTGTTTTGTGAATTAACAGAACAATGGCTGGAAGAGGTGGAAGGAATGATGACGCTATTCCAGAGGCTCTGGGCATGATTGCTGGTGTACTGGGAGGGAATGCCAATGGTGCTTGGATTGGGGCTGACAAGCAGTTGAACAGATTTCAGAGGAACAACCCTCCACTGTTCAAAGGCACCCATGACCCTGATGGTGCTCAGAAATGGCTGAAGGAGATCGAGAGGATCTTCCGAGTGATCGATTGTACAGAAAATCTGAAGGTGAGGCACGACAATCACATGTTATCAGAAGAAGCTGACGACTGGTAGGTTACCACTAAAACTGAATTGGATTCTGATGGGATCGCACTTACTTGGGCCATATTCAAAAGGGAATTTCTGAGGAAGTACTTTCCTGAAGATGTTCGTGGAAGGAAGGAAATCAAGTTCTTGGAGCTGAAACAGGGTAGTATGACAGTGCCGGAATATGCTTCCAAATTCGTGGAGTTGGCTAAGTACTACATACACTACACCAACGATGCAGTTGGAGAATTCTCTAAGTGTATCAAATTTGAGAATGGTCTTCGTGACGAGATCAAACAGGGCATCAGGTATCAGAGAATTCGTCGATTTGCTGATTTAGTGGACTGTAGCAGGATCTTTGAGGAAGATAGTCTTAAGCTGAAATCATCTCACTCTCGCGAGTTAGTTGATAAGAAGGGTAAGAAGCCTATGGAAAGAGGTAAACCATATGGTAGAGGAAACTCAAAAGCTGGTTATTGGAGAAGGCCTAGTGGGGGAGATTCTGGCGCTTCCGTTAGGTGCTACAACTGTGGTAAACCAGGGCATAAGAGGAACGAGTGCAAGCGCGAAGAGAAGAAATGCTTCAAGTGTAATAAGACGGGTCATATTGCTGCTGACTGTAAAATGAAGACTGTAACTTGCTGTAACTCTGGCGAAGAGGATCATATCAGTCCGCAGTGCACCAAGCCAAAGAAGAACCAGTCTGGAGGGAAAGTTTTCGCTTTGTCTGGATCAGAAACTACCCTAGAGGATAGGCTGATTAAAGGTACGTGTTTCATACATGACACACCTTTAATTGCGATTATTGATACTGGTGCGACTCACTCATTTATTTCATTGGATTGTGCTAAGAGGTTAAATTTAGAGATATCGCAAATAAATGGATGTATGGTTATTGACACTCCTGCGTCGGGTTCAGTGACCACTTCATCTGCATGTTTGAACTATCCTATTGACATATTTGGTAGAAAGTTTGGAATGGACTTAGTGTGCCTTCCACTTGAGCAACTTGACGTCATTTTGGGGATGAACTAGTTGCAATTCAACTGAGTTCATATCAATTATTTTACGAAAACGGTCATCTTTCCTGAAGAGGTTAGTGTCGAGGATTTAGCGATGACTGCGAGACAAGTGGGTGAAGCGATTCAAGACGGAGCAACCGTGTTTATGTTAATTGCGTCGATGGAAATGAAAGGAAGGGCAGTGAGTAATGAATTGCCAGTGGTATGTGAATTTCCAGAGGTTTTTCCAGAAGATGTTAGAGAGCTACCGACTGAAAGGGAGGTAGAATTTGCTATTGAGTTAGTTCCTGGAACCAGTCCTGTGTCAATGGCACCTTATAGAATGTCGGCATCTGAATTGACTGGATTGAAGAGTCAATTAGAAGAATTAAAGGAGAAAAAATTTATTCGTCCTAGTGTGTCACCGTGGGGTGCACCGGTGTTATTGGTACAGAAGAAGGAAGGATATATTAGGTTGTGTGTAGACTAAAGACAACTGAGTAAAGTTACTAACAAGAATCGGTATCCATTGCCGAGGATTGATGATTTGATGGATTAGTTGGTCGGAGCAAGTGTGTTCAGTAAAGTTGATTTGAGGTCTGGGTATCATCAGATTCGTGTGAAGACGGACGATATTCAGAAGACTGAGTTCAGAACGAGGTATGGTCATTATGAATACACTGTGATGCCGTTTGGAGTTACTAACGCACCTGGTGTTTTCATGGAATATATGAATAGGATTTTTCATCCTTATCTGGATAAGTTCGTCGTAGTGTTCATTGACGACATTCTGATATATTCCAAAAGTGAAGAAGAACATGCACAGCATCTCAGAATTGTGTTGGAACTATTGAAAGAAAAGAAGCTTTATGCCAAACTGTCAAAGTGCGATTTCTGGTTAGGCGAAGTGAGCTTTCTTGGTCATGTGATTTCCAAGGACGGTATTGCCGTGGATCCGGCAAAGGTAGAAGCCGTGTCTCAGTGGGAAGCTCCGAAGTCTGTTACCGAAATTCGTAGCTTTCTGGGTCTTGCAGGTTACTATCGGAAGTTCACAAAAGGATTTTCGAAGTTAGCGTTACCGTTGACGAAGTTGACTAGGAAGGGTCAAGCATTCATTTGGGATTCGAAGTGCGAAGAAGGACTCCAAGAGTTAAAGAAGAGGTTGACTAGTGCTCCTATTTTGATTCTGCCGAATCCGGCGGAACCTTTTGTTGTGTATTGTGATGCTTCACTGATGGGACTTGGAGGTGTACTAATGCAGAACCAACAGGTAGTAGCTTATGCGTCAAGACAACTCAAAGTGCATGAGAAGAATTACCCGACTCATGACTTAGAGTTGGCGGCAGTGGTATTTGTGTTGGAATTATGGAGACATTACCTTTATGGTTCACGGTTCGAAGTGTTTAGTGATCATAAGAGTCTGAAATACCTCTTTGACCAGAAAGAACTAAATATGAGGCAGAGGAGGTGGTTAGAGTTCCTTAAAGATTATGATTTTGGGCTGAATTACCATCCAAGTAAGGCGAATGTGGTTGCTGACGCTTTGAGTAAAAAGTCCTTGCATATGTCTATGTTGATGGTGCAAGAACTAGACTTGATTGAACAATTTCGGGATTTAAGGTTAGTATGTGAAGGCACTCCGAATAGCATTAAGTTGGGTATGCTAAAGCTGACAAGTGGAATTCTTGATGAGATTAAAGAAGGACAGAAGACTGATGTGGAGCTGTCATACCCAAAAATTTGCCCATCTTATTTCTCTTATTCAAATTCAAAATCAAGGCACAAGGTTCAAAAACACCCTCTCCTAAGTAAGGTTTAAAGAATTAGGGTTCTGTTGTTCTGAGGAAAAATCAATGGATCAAAAGCTAAAATGCATCTCATATGGTCTATGATATTCCAAACTACTTCCATGACAAAATTCAGGGCTCAATTCGAAAGACTGATCACTCAATTGCTCAGAAAGTCAACAGTCGACTGATTTGACCTAAAAGTCAACTATGGTCAAAGTACAGTCAAAACTCCTGATTTTTTTTCAACATCCTTATGTTGAAGTATCATTCACCATTTGATCAAGAATTGATCATGGTTCATCAAGGAAAGATCAGAAATCAACAATTCCAAAAGTTTCTAAATTAGGGTTTTCATAGGAGAAAGTCAACTGAACTTTGACCAGCCATAACTCCTACATGGAACATCAGACATTTTCCATCCAAAGCTCACTTTGAAGGAAATTGAATTATCTACAAATTTGAATCTCACATGCCAAGTCTAAAAATGCTTCATTTGGGAGATATGGACAAAAACATTATAGGTCCTTTTCAAAAGTCAACCAAAAGTCATTTTTTTCAAAAGAGCAGACAAGGAGCATGGAATATTATTTTGATATGGGACCAAAAACATTGGTTAGAGTACTATTTAAGGTTTCTAAAAAGTCCAAGAACTTGAAAAAATATTGAAGTATGAGGAAATGGCAAGGTGTACAAGTTCATTGGTTTTCAAGGGTATGCATGAAGGAAAAAGGCCCAAAATCCCAAACACTTCCAAATGGGCCTATATTCTTTTCATCCAATATTCATCTTAAGCCCATGCAAGCCCCAAAACAAGAGTCTTGTCATTTTATTACTTTTATTAATTATTTTATGGTTTTTTTGGCTTTAAATCATAAATAAATTATGTAAAATAATAAAATAAATGAGAAATTTGATTTGCTTGGATTTTAAGTCAAAGGAACCAATCAAATATTTTCCCTTAATTATCCAAGGGATGATTGGAATGAGAAGATACAATATTGGCCATAATTAGAAAGAAAAAAAAATCTATTTTCAAATCAAATTTTCCATGATTGATTCACAAGGATTTGGACCAATGTTATTACCCTAATTCCATCTCTTATAAGTACTAAAACGTTCCAGACCCCTAGGGGACGAAAAATTTTGCTGCAAAGAACCCTAACCAAGTCCAAGAAAACTCAAAGAATTCTGAAAATCGTTCTGGGGGTAGCAGCCTAATTCAAAGAATTCTGAAGGTTCAAACCCGCTCCTAAGGATCCTCTGAAGCTGTGCCAATCATTACCAGGTCCCTAACCACGACAATATACGTTCAAGAGGCCGAGGTTTGTTCAAATCTAAACTTGAATTGATTACGTTAATTCATTCATCCATATTCAAAACTAGTTGCATATTTATGTTTGTGATGGTGTGTTGATCATTCCTGGAACTTTAATTGCGTTTCTGTGCGTATCCGAGGAAACTACCATTGTTAGGGTTTTTGTTACCGTTTTAGGGCTTTCTGCTACAGGTATTTGTTGGCCAAATCAAGGCCATAGGGGGACGCGCGAGAGTCATACGAACTCAATGGCACCATCGCGCCAAATTTCTATAGCCATTTGCACGTATTCGTTATTCGCAGGTGTAATAGTTCCGGGCTTTTTATAGCACACTGGTGATATGCGCTGTAAAAAGTCCCACTTCATATTTCCCACGAAGAAGATTATGAGGTGTCGCAGCGCTATTGGACAGTTTTCAAAAGAAAAGCGCGCGCTCTGTTTTTGTCTCAGATGGATTCGGTACATCATGATTCACGTGGATATGGAATACCTTCGTCCATCCAGCCATACGATCTCCTCCTCTCTCAATCCAACGCACGCGAACACGCAAGTGCATCATGCACCCTCCTCGCTTGTCACATAGGATCAAAAGTTAAGTTTTTTTAATTTTTTTATTTTTAATCTCTTATTTATTTAATTTATTATTAATATATATATATATATATATATATATATATATATATATATATATATATATATATATATATATATATATATATATATATATTATATGAAAAAATTTCCTTTTTCTATAAAATTGTCAAAACCTTTTTTTATCTTAAACTTTATTTTATTTTTATTTTCGATTACCGATTATTCAATTTAATTTTTATTTGTTTTAAAATAGTTTAAAAATTGTTTAAATTGTTTTAAATTAATAAATTAATTTTGAATAATCAATTAAAATTATATTTTGACATTCTAAAATCTATATTTTATTTTTTTCATCGATTTAATTAATTAGGTTGAAAAACCAATAATTAATTAAATCGATCATATATATTTATTTAATTTACGCCCGAATCAGGGTTTGCGAGAATTTGCCATACACTGAAAAAATGTTTTTTTTGCGCATTCCTTTTTCAGGGTAATTATCAGATGACTTACGATTACGCGCCACGCCTTTTACAAAGCTATGTGCTGGCTTTATTTTCCTTTAAATGTTTATTTGCATTATAAAATTGTTATTAGGGTTAAAACCTCGAAAGTCAATGGACTCTTTTACACTCATGTATTTTGCCTATTTTTGCCCATTTTTCAGGGTTAACCTCGAGGCTACCTCCGACTACCAACCATATCAGATCAAAGCTAAGTCTCGATTCAACTTCTTTTATTTTGCCTTTAAGTTAATTTAATTATTCTTCCTTTTTATTTATTTTTTACCTTTTTGGCAAATGAACTGTCCATACACTCACCCCTTCGTATTTGTTTTCTCTTTTCCCTAATTTTTCATTTTATCCAACCGTCAAAGCTTAATAGTCGGTAACCCTAAAACCCTGATTTACTTTCTGATATTTGGATAAAATAAAATTCGGTGGCGACTCTTGCTTACCGCGACATTTCAATAAAGTTAGTTCACCGTATTACAGAACTGGCGACTCCGCTGGGGAGAATTTTCTTATAAAAGAGGGGTTTACCTTAAAAGTATAGGATTCACTTAAATGTTTTCTATTGGTTGCTTTGTATGCTTTATTTTTCAGGGCTGTTTTGGGAATTAACTGAAGGACGAGTCCTACACCCGGATTCAAGTACATCTAAGATAGGAAGTGGCATAGTCATGGCGACCTCCTTCATGTATGTGGAGGATTGGTCAATATGAGAGTTCACGCTTAAGTTAGGTCTCTATGGGTGTTTGCATGCTTCTCTTGTATGAGGTAGGTTCGTACGGATGTCCGTGGGTGAGTCGGAGCTTAAGGACCTTTAGTTACCTTTAACCCATCTTGACTTTTAGGAACGTAGTGGGGGGACTACTCTTGATGTATGTTGAGAGCATAGTCGCTACGCGATACTACAACTCAGATAGGTTCTTTCTCAAAGTATCATTGCATGGTATGTATGTATCATGTTCGAGGGTGCTTTAGGAGGGCTGACAATTCTGGGTAACTCAGTAGAACCCGTTGCTGATATCATCTTTATCCTTAGAAACACCTTTGGGGAATGGTATCTCACATGATCTAAACTCCATGCAAGCCGAGCCTAAGGAAATTGTGTGACTTGTGTGACTTGTTTGTGTTTGCTACTAACCTTTGTTTCCTGCAGGTCTTGTTAAAAGACTCGTTTGCCCTTACTATCTCACGTTGTGCCTAATGAACTGCATTCGCATAACATCATGACATCATGACATCATAATCATAACATGATTAAACTAACCCTTTCAAGGATCTTAGGGATTTAGGGCGCACAATTTCAGGTGCTCTTATCAAGGACTGAATCCCTAATCAAGGGGCACGAGGATTTACTTTCCCCTAGCCATATATCCTCCAATTCAAAGACACAGTACCTATCAAGGGGCAAGAGAATTTATTTTCCTCTGGCCGTATGCCTTCCAGTTCAGAGACATCATACCTATCAAGGGGCAAAAGGATTTAATTTCCTCTGGCCACATACCTTCCAATTCAAAGACTCAGTACCTATCAAGGGGCAAGAGGATTTATTTTCCTCTAGCCATAGGCGTTCAAATTTAGAGGTTTCCCGAATCAGAGGCGATGACCCACTCTGTATGGTGAGCTTGATTCTCAAAGAAGGACGTTCAAAGACAAGAGTCAGAATTCTTCAAACAAATATGCGACCAAATCATTCTCTAAATGCGCTAACCATATTCCTTAAAGATCCTTGAAAACATTGCATTTGCATTCATAACATCACATAACAGGTTTCTTACAATAGGTCTCTCATCCTTCCTCGCTGTTTATTTCAGCATCATGAATCTCGAACAATCAGTTAAGGATCTCCAAGCTCAAAAGACTGAGTTCCAAGCCTTGATTCTGAATTTTTCCAAGGGGCAAGAAGAGCTGAAAGCCATGCTGACTAAAAAGAAGAAGAAGAAGGGTAAGAAGACTCAGGTGAAAAAGCTTAGACCGATCTTGCAACTCAGGGATGCCGAAGCCTCTGAAGACAGTGACAAGGATGAGCAAGATGATGATGCTAGTATCAAAGCTGATGCAAAAAGTAACCATGATTCTGCCAAACCCTTTGAAGAAGAAAGGATTATCACCATGAGGATGAACATCCTGATGACAAATACAAGTTGCTGGAGGAACGTATGAAAGCCACGGAAATTCAAAAGGTACCTGGACTGGATTTTGAAGATCTAGGACTCATCTCTGGAATTGTTATACCTCCGAAATTCAAATTTCCAATTTTTGCAAAATACGATGGAGTCTCTTGTCCTAAGCTGCACTTGAGGTCTTAAGTAAGGAAGATTCAACCTCATACTACCGATAAGAAGCTATGGATCCACTTTTTCCAAGAGAGCTTATCTGGAACTCAACTCGAATGGTACTATCAACTGGAAAGCACCAACATTCATACCTGGGAAGATTTGGTTGTTGCTTTCTACCAGTAATACCAATACAATGCCGAACTCGCACCAACTCGCATGCAACTACAAAGCATGTCTATGGGACCCGAGGAAAGTTTCAAGGAGTATGCTCAAAAATGGAGAGATCTAGCTAGAAGAGTCAAACCCTCTTTAGCTGACAGAGAATTGATCGATATGTTTATGAGTACACTAACTAGTCCTTTTTATAGTCATTTGCTGGAAAGTTCATCATCTGGATTCACTGAACTCATACTGATTGGGGAACGTGTTGAGAGTGGCATTCGAAGTGGTAAGATTCAAGTGGCTACATCCTGAGGTACTACAAAGAAGTATTTCAATGGGAGGTCAGATTCCAATGCTGTGTACGGGCAGAAAAGGATAAACCATGATCAATCTATTGGGGCAGTTCTGAGCTCCACACCGGCGCCTCAACAAGGTCGTCAAAACAAACAAGACACACCAAGACGTCAATTCACAAAGATCAATATGTAGCTAGCTCAAGCCTTACAACATCTGCTAAAGGCAAATATGATTACCCAGAGGGATCCTCCTAAGAATCCTAACACCTCTGCTCCTAGTTACAAGCCCAATGCGAGGTGCGCATATCATTCTAATAGTCCTGGCCATGACACAGAGAATTGTTGGCCGTTGAAGAATAAGGTCCAAGATATGATCAACGCAGGCGAAATTAAGTTCGACTCTCCTGCAACTCCTAATGTGATCACTGCTCCCATGCCTAATCACGACAAGACTGATTAATGTCTAAGTGGATGAACTTTTAACCATCAGCTTTACTTTCATTTGCAATTTCTATTCTGTTTGTTTAAACATCTGACTTATGATAGACATTATCTGTTTTAATAATTATCATCAGTGCATTGCATATGTTTGTCTTGAATAAATTATTTTGTTATCACTCATTTTAAATTATGTCTTTACTTTGCATATGTTTTTGTGTTTATTCAACTCCTGCTAAGCCGTAAGCCTTTTAAGGGAGGATGACGAAAATGATACCGCAACCTCATACAGTATGCTTTTGAACAGACTATGTTGACGATGTACATGCATTGTTTCAATTCCTAAACAGTGGAGATATAAGGATGTTAATCCCTTGTCAACCCATTTGAGCCTAAGGCGTAGGAGTTTTCTTTCTTGAACAATTTAAAACCTTTGATCATAACCTGGGGCAGGGTAGTTACTCAGTTAACTCAGTCATACCAGTACGCTTTTACACAAATAATGTTGGTTTCCCACAACCATTAAGTCAGGCAGTCAATATCCATCAAAAAGAAAAATTGTTAAGTCAAAACCTATGGAGGAGACTTATCAAAAATTGAAACATCCCGCTGACTGTAAACCTCAAAATAAACAGTTCAGGCAAAAGTTAGGGATAACAAAGTCAAAAAGGAGGTTGATGACAATCCTCGACAAAAGAAAACATTCAAAAAGAGGTCACTGCAAATCCTCTACGAAAAGAAAATTACAAAAAAAGGATGACTGTCTGTCCAAATAAACTGTCGGTGCTTTAACCATCATCAAATATCAATGTTACAACTTCAAGCTTTGCTAAGGCTTAAACACAGAGTTAACTAAGCATAAGATCGAAGAACATCACGAAGATTGGGAAGGGTACAAATAAACTTTGAGCCTTTTATCCTTTGTTTCTTAAACCGTAAACCAAGCCACGTTACAACCCTTGAAAGTCCTAACTGAAGCATGGTTAGTTCGAAAGCATACTGTCACAACAAAGGTATCCCGACTCCTTAAGGTTTACCACAAATGCTGAGTTGGTATTTCATTTTTTTACAAACACCACGTTTTTACAAATATCACGCTTTTACGTCTCATGTTTTAATGTTTTTCAAAAACTCAAGACAGACGTATGCATTGCATCTCATAAATTCATTATTAAACATATTCTGCTACATTATTTCAAATGTTAGAAATAGAAAGAATTTGCACAGGGTAGACTAATGACTGAAAGTTATCCCGACAGACAAGATTACTCCGAGAAGCAATGTCTCCTACGTATAAAAAGGGGCATGGCACGCTTTGCCCAATCAATATGGGGCAATCAAGTCAAGATTCGAAGAATCTCTCAAATGCCAAACAGTCAAAGGCATACATCCCAAGTGGGTTTCAAACTATTTCCCGATCAATCTGGGGCAATCAAGTCGATATTCCGAGAAATCCCTCAAGGATGCCAAAATAATCAGGTGCATGTATCCAGTAGACCCGAAGCTACTTCCCAATCAATATGGGACATTGTCCCGAGTCTATAATTACTAGGGGCATGTCGCCCATGGTGCACATCCCATAAAGTCCTTGCGAGGCGAATCTTTCCAAAGTCCCTACTAGCAGGGGCAAACCTATGCAAGTCCAGGTTGACACTTCGATCAATATTTATTGGTATGTCCTAATCAATACAAATCCAGGAATAGCAACTACCATAATACTGGGGGCAACGTTCAAGACACCCACGTCTTCCACACAGCCGATTTCACAACATCATATCCCCACAGAGCAATCCTCAAGAAGATATCTTCAAACATACTCGTCCAACAAAGACATATCTCCCCAACAGAGTTTACATCTTCAACATCGCCGGTTCCCCGACACCTTGCTCTTCTCCAACATGGGTTACTAATACTTTTTATCCCCAATCAGGGTACATCAAGTTACTGATCATCCCCTAGCAAGAATCATAAATTCCCAGCTGAGCATCTTCAATACGAGATCAAACATCAAAATTGTAACACTACAGAGATTTATTTTCTCAGAATACTCCAAATAGCACCAGTCATACATCATATACATCACATACATATTCATAAACTGCATATGGTTATAATTCATACATAACATACGAAGTGCCCCATTTATTTTGAGGACTCCATCCCATTCATTACATGCATCATAAATATTACATAAAAACTAACAATATGTGACAGGTACATTACAAAGATTCGAATCTTATTCAAAGTAAAGCCTAAAGCACGGCCTTCCAGACATCTACGGATGCAAATTTGATTAGTCTAACGCACGACTTATCCTTCAACCTAACGCACGGTTTTCCAGACATCTACGGATGCAAATTGGGTAGTCTAACGCACGACTTATCCTTCGACCTAACGCACGGTTTTCCAGACATCTATGGATGCAATTTGGATTTAGTCTAACGCACGACTCATCCTTCGACCTAACGCACGGTTTTCCAGACATCTACGGATGCAAATTGGATTTGATCTGACGTACGACACATCCTTCAGCCTAACGCACGGTTTTCCAAACATCTGCTGATGCAAACTAGACCCAGTCTAACGTACGACTCAACCTAAGTCTATTCCTTAGAAACAGTCTAACGTACGACACATTCTGACTCTCAAGTATATCAAGTTGGATGGCATCTTCAAGCCCATCTCAATCATACATCTTCTCCAAACACTTGGATGGCATCTTCAAGCCCATCTCCAACAAAAGTCCCCTCATCATCAGCTAGGGCAAGTTCATGGGTATTCTAGTGTTCAATCCGCTTCCACCTTCAGATTTCGACTGGCATACAAACCACTCTACATCATCAGGTTTAAGAAAATTGAACAGGGGCAGCTGTCATACCCCAAAATTTGCCCATCTTATTTCTCTTATTCAAATTCAAAATCAAGGCACAAGGTTCAAAAACACCCTCTCCTAGGTAAGGTTTAAAGAATTAGGGTTCTGTAGTTCTGAGGAAAAATCAATGGATCAAAAGCTCCAATGCATCTCATATGGTCTATGATATTCCAAACTACTTCCATGACAAAATTCAGGGCTCAATTCGAAAGACTGATCACTCAATTGCTCAGAAAGTCAACATTCGACTGATTTGACCTAAAAGTCAACTGTGGTCAAAGTACAGTCAAAACTCATGATTTTTTGTCAAGATCCTTATGTTGAAGTATCATTCACCATTTGATCAAGAATTGATCATGGTTCATCAAGGAAAGATCAGAAATCAACAATTCCAAAAGTTTCTAAATTAGGGTTTTCATTGGAGAAAGTCTACTGAACATTGACCAGCCATAACTCCTACATGGAACATCAGACATTTTCCATCCAAAGCTCATTTTGAAGGAAATTGAATTATCTACAAGTTTGTCTCTCACATGCCAAGTCTAAAAATGCGTCATTTGGGAGATATGAACCAAAACATTATAGGTCCTTTTCAAAAGTCAACCAAAAGTCATTTTTTTAAAAAGAGCACACAAGGAGCATGGAATATTATTTTGATATGGGACCAAACACATTGGTTAGAGGACTCTTTAAGGTTTCTAAAAAGTCCAAGAACTTGAAAAAATATTGAAGTATGAGGAAATGAAAAGGTGTGCAAGTTCATTGAGTTTCAAGGGTATGCATGAAGGAAAAAGGCCCAAAATCCCAAACACTTCCAAATGGGCCTATATTCTTTTCATCCAATCTTCATCTTAAGCCCATGCAAGCCCCAAAACAAGAGTCTTGTCATTTTATTATTTTTATTAATTATTTTATGGTTTTTTTGGCTTTAAATCATAAATAAATTATGTAAAAAAATAAAATAAATGAGAAATTTGATTTGCTTGGATTTTAAGTCAATGGAACCAATCAAATATTTTACCTTAATTATCCAAGGGATGATTGGAATGAGAAGATACAATATTGGCCATAATTAGAAAGAAAAAAATCAATTTCCAAATCAAATTTTCCATGATTGATTCACAAGGATTTGGACCAATGTTATTACCCTAATTCCATCTCTTATAAGTACTAAAACGTTCCAGACCCCTAGGGGACGAAAAATTTGGCTGCAAAGAACCCTAACCAAGTCCAAGAAAACTCAAAGAATTCTGAAAATCGTTCTGGGGGTAGCAGCCTAATTCAAAGAATTCTGAAGGTTCAAACCCGCTCCTAAGGATCCTCTGAAGCTGTGCCAATCATTACCAGGTCCCTAACCACGAGAATATACGTTCAAGAGGCCGAGGTTTGTTCAAATCTAAACTTGAATCAATTATGTTAGTTCATTCATCCATATTCAAAATTAGTTGCATATTTATGTTTGTGATGGTGTGTTGATCATTCCTGGAACTTTAATCGCGTTTCTGTGCGTATCCGAGGAAACTACCATTGTTAGGGTTTTTGTTTCCGTTTTAGGGCTTTCTGCTACAGGTATTTGTTGGCCAAATCAAGGCCATAGGGGGACGCGCGAGAGTCATACAAACTCAATGACACCATCGCGCCAAATTTCTATAGCCATTTGCACGTATTCGTTATTCGCAGGTGTAATAGCTCCGGGCTTTTTATAGCACACTGGTGATATGCACTGTAAAAAGTCCCACGTCATATTTCCCACGAAGAAGATGATGAGGTGTCGCAGCGCTATTGGCCAGTTTTCAAAAGAAAAGCGTGCACTCTGTTTTTGTCTCAGATGGATTCGGTACATCATGATTCACGTGGATATGGTAAGTGATCGGAAAATTAGCAAGTGTACTATTTTTCACCGATGTAGTTTTAAATAGGGGTTGATAACCAGTATCGAACTCGCGGACTGCATAGGAAATACAAGTTTTACAATTATTCAATTGAACAAAATATCATTGGGTGTGGTTTTGGTTTGTTTGATTAAGTTAAAAAAAATACGATATTTAAAAGAAGTAATAAGTAAAAGTTGAATTGGCACAAATATGAGAAAATATGCTAAGGTAGATGTATGAACCGCCTTGTAATTCACGTAACCGCTATTTTACGAAAAAGTAGTCAATATGATTTAGTATCAATTCTTAATATTAATTTTCCCTAATTCCTTAGCGGAAAATCTATTTGGCAAATAAAATTCAGTTTTAATTCCTTAACAACTAAACCTTTTTACCAAGAACCTTTTAAAAAAAATACCTAGAATAGATGATCAATACCGGCAAATCCTTATTCCTAAGCAATTTGCCGGTAACGTTATTATACAAAAAGCGTTAAGGTGGTTTTTCCGACCTAACCTTAACCGTAAATCAACATAATATTTTCCAATAGAATGAAGCATGAGACACTTTGAAAATAAACTAAATTCATAGAAAACTTCAAATTCGTAAAGCAACGGTACTTAATTCATTACATAAAAGCGATTCAGGGACATCCCCTTAACATAAATAAGTTTAGCTACTCATAGTAATGAAGAAAAGAACAAAGGTAATTGTAAACATTACAAGAATTTAGGGATTGATTTGATCTCCAATTGCTATTGTTCTTGAAGATCCTCTCCAAACCCTTGTAAGCTCTTCTTTCTCTCTGTAATTTTCTATCTCCAATGATCCAAGATGCTCTCCAAACTCTCAAACTAGGACTAAGTAGTGTTAGGTTACATTCCATTCATGCAAAAAGTCGAAAACGCCCTTAATGAGACTTGGACTAATGAAACTGCTTAAAAATTCAATTTATGGCCGCAACAGCTGACACGGCCGTGTCAAACGACACTGGCGCCCGTGTCAGCCACTGTTTTCTCCTTAAAAAACTCTGTTTTCATCTAACAGCTGACACGGCCGTGTCAAATGACACTGGCGCCCGTGTCAGCTCCCAGCAGCATTTTCTTCCTTTTTCAGCTGACATGGGTGTGTCAAACGACACTGGCGCCCGCGTCAGCTTCTTTCCTCGCAATTTTGGCTTTGTTTTCTTCTGTTCTCGTCCCATTTTTTCGGCGATTCTTCCTTACACCTGAAATAACCAATAACTACCAACAAAGTGATCAAAAGCAACTATTCTACTAAAATTTATCAAAAACAATTAGATTAGCAAAACATGAAAGAACTACTAAAAACAAAGAACAAAACATTCACAGTGTTACCGAAATGACCGATTTTTACCAAATAAATCGCGGAGTATAAGAGAAATTGGTGACCGATCACAACCCCAAACTTAGCTCGTTGCTTGTCCTCAAGCAATGCCTGAGACATCAAACAAAGGTCACCCCTAAATTTATGCTTCCACAATACAACCGTGCTTTTCACAACTCGACTTCCACCCTTCTGGTCAATCGTGCTAGCTTTTGCTCCCCGAATTTTCCGCTCCACTTTCACGTTAAAATTCTCTTTCACCTGTAAGCTTTTTCACTCTTCTCACCAAGTCTCTCACGGTTAAAAGCAATTCACTCATAAGTCACAATATGCAATATCAACTTTTAAATTTGAATACATTCTACTTTCATACACAAACACTTTGCACACACTTTTTGAGGTCTTTGGGTTGTAACGGGGCTTAGGACAGGTAGGATAAACAAGGAAATAGATACACAAAGGTTTAGGGGGCTCGACAATCATGTTGTCTTTCTTGTCATTGTGCATCTTTGAATACGATGGGGTTTAACATTGACTTTTTAACTTCACTCAATTATTCGAGTGTTTCAAATGTAACCAAGTCATTTAACCGGGACAAGTGTGTTTTTATGAGTTCTATATTTTTTTCTTCTCTCTTTTTTTTTTCCCCGGAGCACTCAAGAGTCTCCACATAAATTTTTTTTATTTTTTATATTTTTTTTTTGTTTTTCATTAATTTTTTTTTTTCACACTTGCCCTTTTCGTATAAAGTTCACCACCCCAAACTTAGAATTTTGCACAATTTCTACATCCACAACATTTATGCCGAGCACGGGTAAGAGGGAATAATTTTTTTTCTTTTTGGCCAATGGGTAATATATGCGGTTAAAAACAAACAAACAAGGGATACAGGCTCAAAGAGGTTTGCAATGGATAAACATAAATAAGGGACGGCTAGAAAGGCTCAAGGGGAAACAACAAAAAACGTGCCTCAGTGTGTGTTATCATGTAGTGTCATATGAGTAGAACTTACGCAAATTCAAAGTGATAAAGTCATACCTGACTACTCTCTCATGATGATAAATTTCTGGCTTTTTATGATCTCACCATGTTGGGCATAGCTTACAGGGTCCAGAGTACTTATTGTGTAATGTCGCTTCTTTTCCGGTTTGCATGTACTAGCTTTCAATCTCAGTCAGGTGTCATCAAGCTGCGTCCAACTACTTCTTTCGGTTGTATCAACTTTCAGGGATGCCTTTTTGGTGCAAGATTGGGTTGTCTCGTTCATTCTTTCCTTACTACTCCATCAATCATTCAATAAAATCTCATCAATCTATAACACTGGAAGGTCAACATTAAACAGAATTAACTAAACAAACAAGGATAACTGAAAGTAAAAACTAAAAACAATAGAAACAAAAATAACTGAAAACAATAAAAATCTCCCCCACACTTGAACCAAACATTGACCTCAATGTTTAAATTCAAGATTTGAGAGAGAACTTACAGTGCTCTACTGCGGAGGCGGAGGGAACTGAAGCATCAAATGTCGCATCATGTGGTGAATGTTATCCAACATTGCACCTTGATGCGCTTGTTCATTGCCTTGGCGAACTTGTTCCACTCCTTGCCGTGTTTGTTCAGCACGGAGATCCCTGAACTCCGTCTGAATCCACAACCTCTCTTCTTGGTTCATGGATGAAAACCGGTCACCCCCGTGGGGTCGCTCCTCGGGTTGTTCATCCATATTCGCATTAGTTTGCTCTTCTTCTTGATACTCCTCATCCATATTATCTTCTTCCTCCTCATTACCTATTTCATCTTCATCCTCCTCACGAATTTGTCTATCCAAAGACACATAAACCCAATTTTCCCTCTCCATAATTGAAACTCTAGACGGATTGGGGAGTGGTAGAATAACACGTTTCTTCCATACCAAACCATACTGTGCACCCTGCACGCGAATCATGCCTTGATTGACAAGGGCATTCATGTCTAACTTTTGCATACCAGTAACAAGTACATCATTAAGTGTCTCCGGGTTATAGCCAAAATGTCTGGCTATTTGGGTGATCATGCCTCCGACCGAAATACCACCAGTAGAAGCACGACCTACCTTAGTCAAGTGAGATGCCGCAAACGCAGCCACATTAACAGGATATGATTGTGCCATGGCATCTAACAAATAAAGCTCAGCTCTTGATGCCACTCCAGTGCTATCGCCCCTGCCAAATAAGGAGAAAGCAATACATTTTTGAGCATACCTGAAACAGGGATTTTGGATCCGAGATGCTTTCGCACCCTTTGCCACATAGCTACCGTCCTTAGTAATGGCATTCCAAAATGTTGAGGGGATGAAGTGCGAAGGAATCGCGCCTCGTCCATAAATGGGGAGGTGCAAGACAGCTCCCAATTCTTCCACAGTCAATGTGTGGAAGTCGAGCTTTTTGATGTATGGGGCATCGATTTCATGGGTCCATTTCCACCATCTTTTTTATTTCTTGGGCATCTTTGAACAACGAGGGCCAATACAACCCTGACTGAAGTACCTTCGCCGCAGTTCTATCACCACTAAAGTGTCCCCCATATTCGGAGTCGTGACACGCTTTTAACACATCTCGTTGTTCTTCCTCTGGAACACATCTTCTAACCAACCCATCTAGCCCTTTCTTGTACAAGAACGGATCATCCCACAAGTAGAACCTGCAATCATGCAAAAACTTCTTTTTCCGGTTAGAATCAAAATCATCGGGGATTACCCCACCTACTAGATAGTTCGCATAGTCAGCGAACCAAGGGACACCAATAACAGCGAGGATGTGTTCGTCTACGAACTCATCCTTTATTGGTCGCTTCTCTTCTGTTTCCTCAATAGGCGACATTCGAGAAAGGTGATCTGCCACAGTGTTTTCACACCCTTTCTTGTCACGAATTTCTACATCGAATTTTTGAAGGAGTAAGATCCATCTGAGAAGTCTTGGCTTAGAGTCCTGTTTGGCAAAAAGATACTTCAAAGCAGCATGGTCAGTATAAACTACGACTCTAGAACCCAACAGATATTGCCTGAATTTATCGAAGGCATACACAACTGCAAGCAACTCTTTTTCGGTTGATGCATAGTTCATCTGTGCAGGGTTCAAAACATGACTAGCGTAGTAAATAACATGCAATTATTTTTCTCTCCGCTGTCCTAATACCGCCCCTATTGCAATGTCACTTGCATCACACATGATCTCAAAAGGTAGAGACCAATCTGGGGCCACAACAATTGGTGCCGAAACTAACTTTTTCTTGAGAGTTTCAAATGCTACGGCACACTCATTATCAAAATTAAAAACCTTATCCTTAACCAAAAGAGTAGTTAAGGGTTTTGCTATTTTAGAGAAGTCTCTTATGAACCTACGGTAAAATCCCGCGTGTCCCAAGAAACTTCGGATACCTTTTTCATTCATTGGTGGTGGTAGCTTTGATATCACTTCGATCTTCGCTTGATCTACCTCGATCCCTTTGTGGGAAATTTTATGACCCAAAACTATACCTTCACGCACCATGAAGTGACACTTCTCCCAATTGAGGATCAAATTTGTCTGTTGGCATCTTTCTAAAACAAGAGCAAGGTTAGTTAAACAACTATCAAATGACTTACCGAAAACCGAGAAGTCGTCCATGAAAACCTCCATATGCTTCTCAAGCATATCATCGAAGATAGCTTGCATGCACCTCTGGAATGTGGCTGGAGCATTACATAACCCGAAGGGCATCCTTCGATAGGCAAAAATACCAAACGGGCATGTAAAGGCGGTCTTCTCTTGATCTTCTGGTGCTACCGCAATCTGATTATACCCTGAGTAACCATCAAGGAAACAATAGAAATCATGCCCTGCTAACCTTTCCAACATTTGGTCAAGGAAGGGTAGCGGGAAGTGATCTTTTCTTGTCGCTAAATTCAATCTTCTGTAATCGATGCAAACTCTCCACCCTGTTACCGTCCGTGTGGGAATCAACTCATTTTTTTCATTCTTAATCACTGTCGTTCCTCCTTTCTTCGGTACCACATGAACCGGACTCACCCAAGCACTATCAGATATGGGGTAGATCATCCCTGCATCTAATAATTTCACAACTTCTTTTCTGACTACTTCTTTCATTGCTGGATTGAGCCGCCTTTGGGGTTGAACTACCGGTTTGTGATCATCCTCCATGAGAATTTTATGCATGCACACCGTAGGACTAATACCTTTTAAATCTTAAATAGACCATCCCATAGCACCTTTATGCTTTTTCAGCACTTCCACGAGCCTATTCTCTTGAAGACTTTCAAGGCGGGAACTTATGATCGTCGGACACCTACTTTCGGTGTCTAAAAAGACATACTTCAAGTTTTCCGGCAGTTGTTTCAATTCAGCCCCTTTCTTCGGTTCATCTTTCTTTTCCTCCACCAATGGTTGCCTAAGATCTTCCCATAGGTTTGGTCGAGAGCTTTTAAAGATTGGTGTTGCTTCCATCATGGCTACCACTTCGACCTCTTTTTCATCAACCGCGTCCTCCTCATCAAAAATTGATAAACTCAACACTTTGTTCAAAGGTAATTGTTGTGTTTCCAAGGACTTTTCATTTGCATATATCTGATCAATCACCTCAATGTGTTGACTAGTGGCAACATCATCTTTGTATTTCATGGTGTTTCGCACATCAATTTTCAACTCTTCATCATAAACCTTCAGAGTCATTGTGCCTTCTTCTATGTCTATCAAACATCTTCCGGTTTCTAAGAATGGTCTTCCCAAAATGATTGGGATTTCTTCATCTTCCGGCATCTCTAAAATAACAAAGTCCACCGGAAACACAAATTTGTCAATTTTAACAAGCACATCTTCTACTATCCCGTAGGGTCTCTTCACAGAATGGTCAGCAAATTGGAGTGTCATTCTTGTATCTTGCACTTTACCTATCCCCAATCTCTTGTAAATGGACAGCGGCATAAGACTCACACTTGCCCCCAAATCAATAAGGGCTTTCTTGAAAGATCTATCCCCAATGGTACAAGGAATAGTCACAAAACCTCGATCCTTCTTTTTCACCGGAATTTTCATACCCTGCAAAATAGCACTACAAGTTTCGGTTAGAATAATCGGATCATGATCGATGGTCCTTTTCTTGGATATAATATCCTTCATGAACTTGGCATAGGTAGACATTTGCTCCAACGCCTCTAGGAATGGGATATTCAATTCAAGTTTCTTGAACATCTCCAAGAATTTTTCAAAATTCTTCTCATGCTGCCCCTTCTTTTTATTTCTAGTGGGAAAAGGAAGTTTAACGGTCGGTTTTGGCTCAATAATCTTCCCTTTCGTCACCGGTTCTAATATCACCACATCTTCAGCTTCTACCTCATTTTCCTTTATTTCCACATCAACTTCAAGCAATGGCTCTTCTTCTTCAGCCTGTTCCTCCACAACTTCTTTGGCTTTACCACTTCTAGTGCTTATAGCACTCACATTAGTATGGTCTTTAGGATTTGTAACCGTGGCACTAGGTAGAGCACCCGATTGTTGAGGATTTGACATTTGTTGTGCAATTTGACTCATCTGAATTTCAAGATTCTTAATCGATGCACCGGTGTTTCGAAAATTACTTCTTGTTTCTTCTTGAAATTGGGAACTTTGAGCGGCCATCTTTTCAATGGCGATCTCCCAGTCTGCTTTTCTTGGTCCCTGTGGCTGAAATTGTTGTTGTTACTGCTGGTATGGCTGTTGATATGGTTGTTGCGGTGGGCGATATTGTTGTTGTTGTGGTAGACTTTGATATGGCACAGCTCCTTGTTTAGGAACATTCCCTTGTTGATCTTTCCAGGAGAAATTCGGATGTTTTTTCCATCCCGGATTGTAAGTGTTGGAGTAGGGATTGTTCTGCTTCAGAAAATTTATTTCTTCCACCTGTTGAGCTGTTGCCACACAATGCATGGCAAAATGAGGTCCTCCACAAATATCACAATTTACCGCTTGAGTTGGCTGAACTGGTTGAACCTGTGCTACAGTTTGCTTTTCCAGGGCCATTTGTTTCAGTCTTCGTTCAACTTCAGCCGCAATTTGGTCTTCCATCTTAACAACTTGGTTTGACAATTTTAAATCGACTAACCCTTCAGGCTGATTAACACTGCGGTCATATAACTCCAAGTGTTCATTTGCCGCGATAGCATCAATAATCTTCTTGATCTCCGTGGCTGTTTTGAAATTTGTTGAGCCACCTGCAGCTGTGTCAATAAGTTGCTTTGTCTTCAGTTTAAGACCATTCACAAAATTCTGCATTTGTTCAGTCACATCCATGTTATGAGTGGGACATGCCACCAACAACCGCTTGAACCTCTTATATGCATCTCCGAGTGATTCTCCTTCCTTCTGTTTAAAATTAACTATGTCATATCTTTTTCGAATATACACAGAAGCAGGGAAATACTCATTTAAAAATGTTGTCTCCATTTGTTGCCAAGTGGTGATACTTCCAGCAGGTAAAGAGTAAAACCACTCTTCAGCATCATCTGACAAAGTGAACGGAAACATCACTAGTTTCTTTGCCTCTTCAGAATGCCCCTCTATTTTTAACGACGTAGTCATGGTGAGAAACCTTTGTAAGTGCTTGTTGGCATCTTCATTAATTCTTCCAGAGAAAGGTTTCTTCTCAAGTTGTCGTATTGTTGCCGGGTGCAACTGAAAGTGGGCAACATCGACCGGTTGATTGACAATAGTCATCCGGCCAGCTGGTGAATTTGCTCCACCATAATCACCTAACAACCTTTCTACGGGAGCTGCCATAGGTTCAGCCTCCGAATCCGAATGCTCAGAATGAACAGAAAAATTATCCTCGTTATCAGATTCCGAAACTATTAGAATTTCTTCTATCGCTTCCAGTCTCTCTTGTCTTGCTTTTCGAAGTCTAGCTCGCAACGATCGTTCTGGCTCAGCATCAAAAAGAAAATCTGCTGAGGCCTTACCTCGCATAAAAAGATTAGACAATTATTAGTAGTTAGCAAATTAAATAACAGAAAATTTAAATTTTAGTTGCAAAGCAACAAAAATCCAATTGAATTATTATTAAACTTATATTTTGGCAGTCCCCGGCAACGGCGCCAAAAACTTGATAGGAAAATTAGCAAGTGTACTATTTTTCACCGATGTAGTTTTAAATAGGGGTTGATACCCAGTATCGAACTCGCGGACTGCGTAGGAAATACAAGTTTTACAATTATTCAATTGAACAAAATATCATTGGGTGTGGTTTTGGTTTGTTTGATTAAGTTAAAAAAAATACGATATTTAAAAGAAGTAATAAGTAAAAGTTGAATTGGCACAGATATGAGAAAATATGCTAAGGTAGATGTATGAACCGCCTTGTAATTCACGTAACCGCTATTTTACGAAAAAGTAGTCAATATGATTTAGTATCAATTCTTAATATTAATTTTCCCTAATTCTTTAGCGGAAAATCTATTTGGCAAATAAAATTCAGTTTTAATTCCTTAACAACTAAACCTTTTTACCAAGAACCTTTTAAAAAAAATACCTAGAATAGATGATCAATACCGGCAAATCCTTATTCCTAAGCAATTTGCCGGTAACGTTATTATACAAAAAGCGTTAAGGTGGTTTTTCCGACCTAACCTTAACCGTAAATCAACATAATATTTTCCAATAGAATGAAGCATGAGACACTTTGAAAATAAACTAAATTCATAGAAAACTTCAAATTCGTAAAGCAACGGTACTTAATTCATTACATAAAAGCGATTCAGGGACATCCCCTTAACATAAATAAGTTTAGCTACTCATAGTAATGAAGAAAAGAACAAAGGTAATTGTAAACATTACAAGAATTTAGGGATTGATTTGATCTCCAATTGCTATTGTTCTTGAAGATCCTCTCCAAACCCTTGTAAGCTCTTCTTTCTCTCTGTAATTTTCTATCTCCAATGATCCAAGATGCTCTCCAAACTCTCAAACTAGGACTAAGTAGTGTCAGGTTACATTCCATTCATGCAAAAAGTCGAAAACTCCCTTAATGAGACTTGGACTAATGAAACTGCTTAAAAATTCAATTTCTGGCCGCAACAGCTGACACGGCCGTGTCAAACGACACTGGCGCCCGTGTCAGCCACTGTTTTCTCCTTAAAAAACTCTGTTTTCATCTAACAGCTGACACGGCCGTGTCAAATGACACTGGCGCCCGTGTCAGCTCCCAGCAGCATTTTCTTCCTTTTTCAGCTGACATGGGTGTGTCAAACGACACTGGCGCCCGCGTCAGCTTCTTTCCTCGCAATTTTGGCTTTGTTTTCTTCTGTTCTCGTCCCATTTTTTCGGCGATTCTTCCTTACACCTGAAATAACCAATAACTACCAACAAAGTGATCAAAAGCAACTATTCTACTAAAATTTATCAAAAACAATTAGATTAGCAAAACATGAAAGAACTACTAAAAACAAAGAACAAAACATTCACTGTGTTACCGAAATGACCGATTTTTACCAAATAAATCGCGGAGTATAAGAGAAATTGGTGACCGATCAGTAAGCCTTCGTCCATCCAGCGTACGATCTCCTCCTCTCTCAATCCAACGCACGCGAACACGCAAGTGCATCATGCACCCTCCTCGCCTGTCACACAGGATCAAAAGTTATGTTTTTTAAATTTTTTTAATTTTTAATCTCTTATTTATTTAATTTATTATTAATATATGTATATATATATATATATATATATATATATATATATATATATATATATATATATATTATATGAAAAAATTTCCTTTTTCTATAAAATTGTCAAAACTTTTTTTTATCTTAAACTTTATTTTATTTTTATTTTCGATTATCGATTATTCGATTTAATTTTTATTAGTTTTAAAATTGTTTAAATTGTTTTAAATTAATAAATTAATTTTGAATAATCAATTAAAATTATATTTTGACATTCTAAAATCTATATTTTATTTTTTTCATCGATTTAATTAATTAGGTTGAAAAACCAATAATTAATTAAATCGATCATTTATATTTATTTAATTTACGCCCGAATCAGGCTTTGCGAGAATTTGCCATACACTAAAAAAATGTTTTTTTGCCCATTCCTTTTTCAGGGTAATTATCAGATGACTTCCGATTATGCGCCATGCCTTTTACAAAGCTAAGTCCTGGCTTTATTTTCCTTTAAATGTTTATTTGCATTATAAAATTATTATTAGGTTTAAAACCTTGAAAGTCAATGGACTCTTTTACACTCACGTATTTTGCCTATTTTTGCCCATTTTTCAGGGTTAACCTCGAGGCTACCTCCGATTACCAACCATATCAGATCAAAGCTAAGTCTCGATTCAACTTCGTTTATTTTGCCTTTAAGTTAATTTAATTATTCTTCCTTTTTATTTATTTTTTACCTTTTTGGCAAATGAACTGTCCATACACTCACCCTTTCATATTTGTTTTCTCTTTTCCCTAATATTTTAGGGTTATCCAACCGTCAAAGCTCAATAGTCGGTAACCCTAAAACCCTGATTTACTTTCTGTTATTATTACTTGTTTAGACCTATTGCATTATTGATCCGCTGGTTTCTTTTTCCCCTTCCCCATATTATTGCGTGGTTAGTAATTTAGGGAGTGTAACATTGAACTGAATTAGAGTCATTTAATTACAAGATAAATATCTGAATTAATCACGTGATTGTTGCACCCACGCACCTTTTATGGTACCCCTCTTGTTTCCTGTTGCCTGTTGCCTTGTGTTTTTTTGCAGAATAGCCGTTTCCCTCGAATACGAGGATACCTCAGCCATGTTGCCTCGACTAATGCAAAGATCATAAGTCCCTAATGATGCTGCCTTCGATACACTAAATATGATCTCGTCCCTCGGAAGTTGCCTACGAAGGGCTGAGGTATCCTCGGTTGCCTAAACGAAAGGCTATTCTGATCCTTTCCTTAGACTACCTGCCCCTCTATGGCATGGGACAGTCTTATGGAGAATGATAATTCGATGACCCGTAAACATCCAAACGAAAGACTTCCTGCCCTCTTATGGTATGGATAGACCCTTTCACCCTGAAAGGCTAAAGAACATTTTTCATCTAATTAGGTAATTGCCCCTAATTGCTTTGCTCTGGCTTAAAATTCTTTTTCTACATTTTTTCATAAACCTTCAATATGGCTACGCTCATTTACGAGCTAAATTCCGTATTCTCTTCTTCTACATTTCTTTCAAACGAGCAAAGCAATTAAGAGCCCATGGATAACCATGGATGCAAAGGGTGCCTTACACCTTCCCTTTGCATATTTTACCTGCCGAACCTTGTTTCTTTAAAAAAGGGTTTTTTCTGTTCTTTTAGCCTTTCTGATATTTGGATAAAATAAAAGTCGGTGGCGACTCTTGCTTACCGCGATATTTCAATAAAGTCAGTTCACCGTATTATAGGAGCTGGTTGACAGATTGACTTTGATTAACCAAGTAAAATGAGGTGAATTAAGAATTGACGAGAATGGCATAATGAGATTTGGCGACCGCGTTTGTGTTCCTGATGTTGCCGAACTGAGGAAGAGTATTTTGGAAGAAGGACATCGTAGCGGATTGAGTATTCACCCCGGTGCTACTAAGATGTACCATGATTTGAAGAAGTTATTCTGGTGGTCTGGAATGAAAAAGGAAATAGCGGAATTTGTTTATTCTTGTTTGACTTGCCAGAAGTCAAAGATCGAACATCAGAAGCCGTATGGAGCTATGCAGCCTTTGTTTATTCCTGAGTGGAAGTGGGATAGTATATCCATGGACTTTGTTTCTGGGTTGCCAAGAACAACTAAGAACTATGAAGCCATTTGGGTTATTGTAGATAGACTGACGAAGTCAGCTCACTTCGTACCGATGAGAATGGATTATTCTATGGAAAGGTTGGCAGAGTTGTACATTGAGAAAATAGTGAGTCTACATGGTATTCCTTCGAGTATCGTATCAGATAGAGATCCAAGATTTACATCTAGATTATGGGAAGGGTTGCAGAAGGCCTTGGGTACTATGTTAAGGTTGAGTTCTGCTTATCATCCGCAGACTGATGGTCAAACTGAAAGGACGATTCAATCCTTGGAGGATCTATTGCGTGCCTGTGTATTGGAAAAAGGTGGTGCATGGGATAGTTATTTTCCGTTGATTGAATTTACTTACAACAATAGCTACCATTCGAGTATTGGTATGGCTCCATTTGAAGCTTTGTATGGTAGGAGGTGTAGGACACTGTTGTGTTGGTATGAATCTGGTGAAAGTGGAGTGATTGGACCAGAGATTGTTCAAGAGACGACAGAAAAGATCAAGATGATTCAGGAGAAGATGAAAGCTTCTCAGAGTAACTGCTACGACGGGTATTGGTCGAGCACTAAAGTCAAGGAAGTTGACGCCGCGTTTTATTGGTCCGTTTCAGATTACGGAAAGAGTAGGAGAGGTGGCTTATCGTATTGCTTTACCAACAACACTTGCAAACCTACATGACGTATTCCATGTGTCTCAATTGAGGAAATACATTGCGGATCCGTCTCATGTAATCCAAGTGGATGACGTGCAAGTGAGAGACAATTTGACAGTCGAGGCCTTGCCTATGAGGATTGAAGACCGAAAGATAAAGCAACTGCGTGGTAAAAAAATAGCTTTGGTCCGAGTGGCTTGGGGAGGAGCAGCAGGTGGGAATGTTACGTGGGAGCTGGAGAGTCAGATGAAGGACTCCTATCTCTAATTATTCGTTTGAGGTATGTTTTTGAGGACGAAAACTCTTTTTGTGGGGGAGAGTTGTAACACCCCATAAATTCTTATTTATTAATTTAATTAAGTTTTAATTAAATTATTGGAATTAATATTTTATTGGGAATTATTTGGAAAATGATGGAATATTGGTTATTGGGCTCAGTGTGGTAGTTAGCAGAAGGGGGGTGTTAACTATGTAAGCCTATTAAAACAATTTCTATTTTTTTTCATAAAAATAAAGCAAATTGGGAAAAGAGAAGGTTAGAGGCAAAAGAGCAGAAGTCTGAGGAACTGAGAAGTACGTGGAAAGGAGAAGAACCAAAGAGGAAGAGAACCTTTGAAGATTCAACTATGAGGTAAGGGGGGATTCTTCGGGTTAATAATCCTTATGCGGTTACGGGTAGTAGGATTGATTAGGATTGTCGTTTAGTTTAATCGAACGTGTCGAGTTTGGGAATTTTGTTAGGTTTTGACGAATCTTTATAGTCTTGCATGATTTTGATGATAACTATGATATATGTTGTTAATTAATGTTTAAAACTTGTTTGAGTTGTGTTATAATGTGTAAATTAGAGTTGTTTGTATGTAATATTGTTTGGGGACGAATTGGTGAAGTGGAAAAAAGTGCTTTTGCTGTCAAGAACTATGAATTTCTGTTGCAGGTACGTAGGAACCGGTTCCCGTGTAGGAGGAACCGGGTTCCCATTATAAAAACAGAGGCGTGGGAATTCTGGGTTGCTGGGAACCGGTTCCTAGATAGGGACAACCCGGTTCCCCATAGTTAAAATCAGAGACGAGTCTTGGGGCGCAGTCAGGAACCAGTTCCTGTGTGGGAGGAACCGGGTTCCACTGTGTGTTTTTGAAAAATTATTTTTATTTTAAAAACCCATAACTTTTGATCCGAGTATCTGATTTACGTGCCGTTTTGGGCGTTGCGAAGCTAATTAGATGTGTTATTTAATAAAGTGATAAAATGGGCAGTGGCCGACATTATTTTTACTTATTCGATTTAATTGTTGATGAATTGAAATATGGCATATGTATATATGCTTGTATATATGACTATTGAGGCATGTATTTGTGTTGGGGATTATTGATGATTTATGAATATTAATATGCTGTTAATGTTGATATTTTGTTGTGGTGTACGTATGTAAATGATGGAATGATGCTTGGACATGTACATACTTGTTTGTGACGATATTGGTGAGACGAAATGTGAAGATGTTAAACATCGGATCGGTGATAATATAAGTATGTGATATGTGTGCATTCATTCATAAATCATTTACATTGGACCCGTTGATGAGTGGATCATTGGTGGCTAATTCCTATTGTCCGGAGATTAGTAAGCAGTCATCGTGTGCCCATGTAGGGTGTGAGCGATGAGGTTAGTCGTGTGCCCATGTGGGGTGTAAGTGACTTGAAGAGAAGTATCGCAGAGAGAAGTCCTATGAATGTGATTCACGAATTTTGGTACCACATGCATTAGTGTCACTCCATTCATGTGCATAATAACGTGATATAACTAAATGATTGTATAATGTGATGTGTAATACATGTGAACTAGTACTTGTTTGGTTGTAGTAGATCTGAATACATGTATGATTGGATGAAGGATAGTTGCTATGATATTTTATTACTTATGACTGTATAATGCTTATTAATTCGAATGAAACTCACCCTTACTTTGATGATTTCAGATTAAGGAGTAGCGGCATCTGATTGGGTGAGGATAGCACGTAGGCTAATCCGTATTTCGTGTCGAGTCATGCTCTGATTTGTAACACTGGGATCGATAGACTTAGAGTTACTTGTGATACACTGTTTTGCCATTATTGGTTTATGTACCATTGATTTTATTGGAGATGTTTGATAACGCTGTTGAATGAATTTTTCGCTGTGCTGAACATATGTTTTGATAATTTTGGATTATTCCTAATAAAGCATGACAAACGACTTGGGGTTTTATTTATTTTATTAATTGTAACATCCTTGTTGTATAATTACTCTGATCTTTATTATATTTTCTGCGGGGGTTTAGAAGGGTGTTACAATAAGCATATTTGTGTTGAACAAGATGTGCTGAAGACATTTCGTGTTGAATATTTGGGGATGAAATCAGGAATACACTTTTGAGATTCGGTTTAGAAACTAGGGTTTATGCAAAAACAAGAGAGAGAGAGAGAGAGAGAGAGAGAGATGAACGAAAGAGACAATGAATGAAGAGAGAGAATGTAAAGAGATGAAATGTTATGCAAAAGAGATTATATATGTACGGATTTGAAATGAAATGCAATATGTTTCTGAATGAACAGGATTACAGAAAAACATAGAATCAAATGCATTTAATGATGAATGACGTTAGGAGAGATAACGTAATATTTGAAATGATTTGCACAGTTACCTAGGGCGGCGTCTCCTCAACTGCACGCGTACTTGTCCAAATAGAGTGAACACAAGTTCAACATCTGGAAAGCTGGTGACAGTTGTTTTACTTTAAAAGAGATTCTGAATCAACTTAGATAATGAAGCGTTAGTAATAACAGAATCAGAACTTCTCATTGATCAATATCAGAACTTCTTATAAGAAAATAAAATCATTTCAGAACTAATCCATACGTCAGAACTTCTCATCTTCTCATTCTGGGCATAGATCCATACTGATATTCTTCAGAATGAACTTAAACCTATCTTCAGCAAGGGGTTTTGTAAAGATATCAGTCCATTGTTGGTCTGTATCCACGAAGTTTAAAGATAGAACACCCTTTTGAACATAGTCCCTGATGAAATGATGTTTAATCTCAATATGTTTAACTTTGGAATGTAAGATTGGATTCTTAGATAAACAGATAGCAGAAGTATTATCACAGAAGATAGGAATGTTACTCTCATATATCTGATAATCCTCTAACTGACTCTTCATCCAGAGCATCTGTGTACTACATCCAGCAGCAGCAACATATTCTGCTTCTGTTGTAGAGAGGGCAATTGTAGCTTGCTTCTTGCTGTACCAGGAGATCAGATGACTTCCAAGAAATTGACAACTTCCAGAAGTACTCTTTCTTTCAATTTTATCTCCAGCGTAATCAACATCACAATATCCTACTAAGTTGTATTCTTCAGATCTTCTGTAGACTAAACCAACATTAGTAGTACCTTTCAGATACCTCAGAATTCTCTTAACAGCTGTTAAGTGAGATTCTCTAGGATCTGATTGGAATCTTGCACACAGACAAACACTGAATAAAATATCAGGTCTAGAAGCATTAAGATATAAAAGAGATCCAATCATACCTCTGTACACCTTCTGATCTACCTTCTTACTTACCACATCCTTACCTAGGACACACGTTGGATGCATAGGAGTTTTTGCTTCTTTGCTTTCAGAAAGATTAAACTTCTTCAGAAGTACTTTCACGTACTTGGTTTGATGAACATAAGTTCCTTCTCATGTTTGATTGATCTGAATCCCAAGGAAATACTTGAGTTCTCCCATCATGCTCATTTCAAACTCAGCCTGCATAGACTTAGCAAACTCCTTTCCAAGTGGAGCATTAGATGTTCCAAAGATAATATCATCAACATAAATTTGGCAAATTAAAATATCCATTTTAAAGGTTTTACAAAAGAGAGTAGTATGCACTTTTCCTCTAGTGAAACCATTATCCAGAAGGAAAGAACTTAATCTTTCATACCAAGCTCTAGGAGCTTGCTTCAATGCGTATAATGATTTCTTTAGTTTAAAAACATGATCTAGAGACTTAGAGTCTTCAAAACCAGGAGGTTGGTGGACATAGACTTCCTCATCTAAATAACCATTTAAGAAGGCACTCTTAACATCCATTTGATATAGAGTGATGTTATATTGCGTGGCAAAAGAAATCAATAAGCGAATAGATTCTAACCTGGCCACTGGTGCAAAGGATTCTGTATAGTCAATCCCTTCTTACTGAATATAGCCCTGAGCAACCAGTCTGACTTTGTTTTTTACAACTTCTCCTTTTTCTCTTAGCTTGTTTCTGAAGACCCACTTCGTACCAATGATGTTAAATCCTTTTGGTCTAGGAACAAGATCCCACACATCATTCCTTGTAAACTGATTTAGTTCTTCTTGCATGGCAATTATCCAGTCTGCATCTTCTAGAGCTTGATCAAGAGAAGTTGGCTCGATCAAAGAAACAATACCTAATTGACATTCTGCATTGTTCTTGAGGAATGCTCTTGTTCTGATAGGATCACCTTTCTTTCCAAGAATAACATCTTCTGAGTGAGCAGAGTTGAGTCTAGAAGATCTTCTGACAGTTGGCTCTTTAGAAATTCTGAGATTCTCTAAAGAAGCAGCAACTTGATCTTCTGATACTTTGCTTCTGGGTTCTTCAGCTTCTGAAATTGAGATATCTATATCTGCAAAATTCTCAAACTGCTTTTGCTTTTCAAGACCAAGCTTATCATCAAATCTAATATTGATTGATTCTTCAACAATCAATGTTTATGTATTGTATACTCTGTAGCCTTTAGAGCATTCATAATATCCAAGAAGGAAACACTTCTGTGCCTTAGAATCAAACTTACTCATATGATCTTTAGTATTCAGAATAAAACAAACACATCCAAAAGGATGAAAATATGAAATGTTGGGCTTTCTGTTCTTCCACAATTCATAAGGAGTCTTATTAAGAATATGTCTGATAGAGATTCTATTTTGAATATAACATGCAATGTTTATTGCTTCTGCCCAGAAATGTTTAGCCATATTGGTTTCGTTGATCATGGTTATGGCCATTTCTTGTAGAGTCCTATTCTTTTGCTCTACAACTCCATTTTGTTGTGGAGCTCTAGGGCAAGAGAAATCATGGGCAATACCATTTTATTTGAAGTAAACCTCAAAGAATCTGTTCTCAAATTCACCACCATGATCACTTCTGACCTTTATGATTTTACACTCTTTCTCAGATTGGATCTGAGTGCAGAATTCAAAGAATACTGAATGAGACTCATCCTGGTGTTTCAAGAACTTTACCCATGTCCATCGACTATAATCATCCACAATGACTAATCCATATTTCTTCCCTCTGACTGATGCTGTTTTGACTGGGCCAAACAGATTAATGTGCAGAAGTTCTAGCGGCCTAGAGAAAGAGACAACATTCTTAGACTTGGATGCAGGTTTGGAAAACTTCCCTTTCTGACATGTTTCGTAAAGAGCATCTGATTTGTATTTCAGATTAGGGAGTCCTCTGACCAGATTTAGTTTGTTAATCTGAGAAATATTTCTCAAAATAGCATGGCCTAATCTTCTGTGCCAGACCCATTGCTCTTCGCTAACAAACATAAGACAAGTTACCTTCTGATTCTTAAGATCCTGAAGATCAATCTTGTAGATGTTATTCTTTCTCTTGCCTATAAATAGGATTGAGCCATACTTCTGACTTACAACCTTACAAGACTTTTGATCAAAGATTATTTCATAACCATTGTCACTTAATTGACTTATGGACAATAAGTTATGAGCTAATCCATCTACCATAAGAACATTAGTTATAGAAGGAGAGTTACCAGTACTTATGGTTCCTGAGCCAATTATCTTGCCCTTCTGATTCCCTCTAAACTTAACTTCTCCAGCAGATTTAAGCACCAGGTCTTGGAACATAGACCTTCTTCCCGTCATGTGTCGAGAGCACCCAGAGTCCAGGTACCATGACATGCTTTCCTTTGTCATCTTTGCAGCCAATGATATCTGTAATGGGAATAATCTTTTCCTTAGGTACCCACATTTTCTTGGGTCCTTTCTTGTTAGTTTTCCTCAAGTTCTGATTGAATTTGGGTTTAGCATGATAAACAACAGGAGGTACAACATGATAATTCTTATTTTAAGTTACATGATATTTCCTAGGTTGTGTCACATGTTTCTTAGTATGTGTAATGTGAAAGCTTTTAGCATGTGATGTGAGCCTAATATCATGGGAGTGGCCATACTTGAACTGATCATACAAGGGCTTGTATGTGATTTTCATATCATCTACAGGTTCAAGTTTGTATGGGGTTTCACCCTCATAGCCAATTCCAACTCTCTTTTTCCACTAACAACATATATCATAGAGGCAAGTTGACTTCTTCCAATACCTCTAGATAAGAACTTTCTAAAGCTCAAGTCATATTCTTTCCGAATATTGTTCAGACTAGGAGTAGACTTTTCTGAGTCAGAAGGAGATCCAACATCTTTGGATAATTTTAAAACTTTTTCCTTCAGTTCAGAATTTTCTACTTCCAGCTTCTTAGTTTCAGATTCAAATAGCTTTTTCAGCTTTTTGTATTTGATACTAAGATGAGCCTTGAGTTCCAGAAGTTCTGTTAAACTGGAAACTAACTCTTCTCTAGATAGTTCAGAAAATACCTCTTTAGAATCTGAGTCTGATGTATATTATGATCCATCATCAATTGTCGCCATCAGTGCAATGTTTGCCTACTCGCCTTCAGAGTCTGATTCTGATTCTGATGAATCTGAATCATCCCAAGTTGCCATAAGACCTTTCTTCTTATGAAACTTCTTCTTGGGCTTCTCCTTCTGAAGCTTTGGACACTCACTCTTGTAATGTCCTGGCTCATTGCATTCAAAGCATGTGACCTTCTTCTTGTCATACCTTCTGCTTCCAGAAGATTCTCCTTTTTTCAAGCCTTTTAGAATTTTTGAAGTTCTTGAACTTCCTATGCTTGCTTTTCCAGAGTTAGTTTACTCTTCTGGAGATCATGGACAGTTCATCTTCTTCTTCTGATTCTGATTCTTCAGAATCTTTTTCTTCAGCCTGAAAAGCGTTAGTGCATTTTTTATTAATAGACTTTAATGCAATAGACTTACCTTTCTTCTGAGGTTCATTTGCGTCAAGCTCTATCTCATGACTCCTCAGAGCACTGATCAACTCTTCAAGAGAGACTTCATTCAGATTCTTTGCTATCTTGAATGCAGTCACCATTGGGCCCCATCTTCTGGGCAAGCTTTTGATAATCTTCTTGACGTGATCAGCCTTTGTGTATCCCTTGTCAAGAACTCTTAATCCAGCAGTTATAAATTGAAATCTTGAGAACATTGTTTCAATGTTTTCATCATCCTCCATCTTGAAGGCTTCATATTTTTGGATTAAAGCAAGAGCTTTAGTCTCCTTGACTTGGGCATTTCCTTCATGAGTAATTTTCAATGATTCATATATGTCATGGGAAGTTTCCCTGTTAGATATCTTCTCATATTCAGCGTGAGAGATAGCATTCAGCAAAATAGTACTTGACTTGTGATGAATTTTGAATTGCTTCTTTTGATCATCACTCGTTTCTTGTCTTGTCAGCTTTACTCCACTAGCTTTCACAGGATGTTTGTAACCATCCACCAGAAGATCCCATAAGTCACCATCTAATATAAGAAAGTAACTTTCGAGTTTATCTTTCCAATATTCAAAGTTTTCACCATCAAATACTGGTGGTCTAGTGTAGCCATTGTTACCATTTCCATTGTATTGCTCAGTAGAGCCAGGTGTGGATGTAGGTGTTGGAGTATCAACCATCTTGACTTAGTGTTTTTCTCTTCCTGAATCTTTTCTAACACGGTTAAGTGCTTACACCTTAGAACCGACGCTCTGATGCCAATTGAAGGATATAAAAACACTTAGAAAGGGGGGGTTGGAATAAGTGTGACGTTAAAAACTCTTAAGATAAAAACAATTGCACAATGATTTTTATCCTGGTTCGTTGTTAACGAAACTACTCCAGTCCACCCCCTTAGAGTGATTTACCTCACCTGAGGATTTAATCCACTAATCAACCTTGATTACAATGGTTTTCCACTTAGATACCCTCTAAGTCTTCTAGAGTATTTTGATCACAACTTGATCACTCTAGGAACTGTTAGAACAAGATTTGTTCTGATCAATATTCTTAGTTTTGATGATAACAAGGATATGAATTTTGTGTGAGATAATGTGGTACTCTAATACATTGCAATTTCTCTTTCAGGAAATATATAAAGAGTATGCACAAATCAGCGCTCAAAAGCTTTGTCTCAGAAGGTTCAGCATGCAACATCAGAACATGGTCTGGCAAGACATCAGAAGATGGTCAAGGCAGAATCAGAACATGGGTCTATGAAAGCATCAGAAGAACTTGAGGTCAGAAGCAGAAGCACTGAAGTTCTGATGGTATCACGCTCAGAAGCACTTCAAGGTCAGAAGACAAGAAGATGCTATGCACCAAGCTGTTTGACTCTGATGATATTCAAATATTTTATTCACAAACATCAGATCAGAAGAAAGTACAGGTGGCAGGCTACGCTGACTGACAAAAGGAACGTTGGAAGCTATTAAAGGTAACGTCAGTAGACACAGCGTGAACAAGGCTCGAGGTAGTTGACAAAAGCGTGAAACATTAAATGCAAAGCTGTACGGAATACGCAAAGCATTAAATGCGCTCAACGGTCATCTTCTCAAACACCTATAAATATGAAGTTCTGATGAGAAGCAAGGTTACCAATCCTGAACAACTCTGAATCAAATTCTGTGAATATTAACTTGCTGAAACGCTGTTCAAATCAAAGCTCAGAAACTTCATCTTCATCAAAGCTCACTACATTGCTGTTGTAATATATTAGTGAGATTAAGCTTAAACGTTAAGAGAAATATCACTGTTGTGATTATAGCTTTTAAGAAGCATTGTAATACTCTTAGATTTGATTACATTAATTTGTAAGTAACTAGAGTGATCAAGTGTTGATCAGGATACTCTAGGAAGTCTTAGCTTGTGTCTAAGCAGTTGTAATTAGAGTGATCACGTGTTGATCAGGATACTCTAGGAAGTCTTAGCTTGTGTCTAAGCAGTTGTAATTAGAGTGATCACGTGGTGGTCAGGATACTCTAAGAAAGTCTTAGCTTGTGTCTAAGCAATTGTTCCTGGAGTGATCAGGTTGTGATCAGGATACTCTGGAAGACTTAGTCGCGGACTAAGTGGAAAACCATTGTAATCTGTTACGATTAGTGGATTAAATCCTCAGGTGAGGTAAATCACTCAGTGGGGGTGGACTTGAGTAGTTTAGTTAACAAAGAACCAGGATAAAAATAACTGTGCAATTTATTTTTATCGCTCAAGTTTTTAAGACTACACTTATTCAAACCCCCCCCCTTTCTAAGTGTTTTTCTATCCTTCAATTGGCATCAGAGCGCCGGTTCTAAGGTGCAAGCACTTAACCGTGTTTAGAAAAGATTCAGGAAGAGAAAAACGCTTCAGTAAAAGATGGCTGGTGAAATTCCAACAAATCCAACTCCATCTACATCTGGCTCTGCTGAGCAATACAATGGGAACAATGGTTATACTAGACCACCAATATTCGATGGTGAAAACTTTGAATATTGGAAAGATAAACTGGAAAGTTACTTTCTTGGTCTGGATGCTGATCTATGGGATCTTCTGTTGGATGGTTACAAACATCCTGTTAAAGCTACTGGTGCAAGGCTCACGAGAAGCGAAATGAATGATGATCAAAAGAAAGATTTCAAGAATCATCACAAATGCAGGACTGTTTTGCTGAATGCTATCTCTCATGTTGAGTATGAGAAGATATCTTACAGGGAAACGGCCCATGACATATATGAGTCCTTGAAGATGACTCATGAAGGAAATGCTCAAGTCAAGGAGACCAAAGCTCTTGCACTAATCCAAAAGTATGAAGCCTTCAAGATGGAGGATGATGAAGACATTGAAAAGATGTTTTCAAGATTTCAAACTCTGACTGATGGATTGAGAGTTCTGGACAAAGGCTACACCAAGGCTGATCATGTAAAGAAGATCATCAGAAGTTTGCCCAGAAGATGGGGCCCAATGGTGACTGCATTCAAGATTGCGAAGAATCTGAATGAAGTTTCTTTGGAAGAGCTGATCAGTGCCCTGAGGAGTCATGAGATTGAACTTGACGCTAATGAACCTCAGAAGAAAGGTAAGTCTATTGCATTAAAATCTAATATTAAAAAATGCACTAAGGCTTTTTAGGCCAGAGAAGAAGATCCTGAAGAATCAGAATCTGAAGAAGAAGATGAACTGTCCATGATCTCTAGAAGGGTAAACCAACTCTGGAAGAGCAAGCAAAGGAAGTTCAGAGGCTTCAGAAGTTCAAAAAGATTTGAACGTGGAGAATCTTCTGGTGACAGAAGATCTGACAAGAAGAAGGTTGTCTGCTATGAGTGCAATGAGCCTGGACATTACAAGAATGAGTGTCCGAAACTTCAGAAGGAGAATCCCAAGAAGAAGTTTCATAAGAAGAAAGGTCTTATGGCAACATGGGATGATTCTGAATCAGAATCAGGATCAGACTCTGAAGGAGAGCA
This sequence comes from Vicia villosa, assembly GCF_029867415.1. Taxonomy (NCBI): domain Eukaryota; kingdom Viridiplantae; phylum Streptophyta; class Magnoliopsida; order Fabales; family Fabaceae; genus Vicia; species Vicia villosa. The sequence goes on along the minus strand of NC_081183.1, from coordinate 21,110,909 downwards.
GGCAAACTTTGCGCTGATGGCGATAGAAGATGATGGATCAGAATCTACATCAGAATCAGATCCTGAAGAGGTATTTTCTGAACTATCTAGAGAAGAGCTAGTTTCCAGTCTAACAGAGCTTCTTGAATTAAAAGCTCATCTTAGTATCAAATACAAAAAGCTGAAAAAGCAATTTGAATTTGAAACTAAGAAGCTTGAGTTGGAAAATTCTTAATTAAAAGAAAAAGTTTTAAAATTATCCAATAATGTTGGATCTCCTTCTGATTCAGAAAAATCCACTCCTAGTCTGAATCATATTCTGAAAGAATATGATTTAAGTTTCAGGAAGTTCTTATCTAGAAGTATTGTCAGAAGTCAGCTAGCTTCTATGATATATGCTGTGTTTGGAAACAAGAGAGTTGGCATTGGTTATGAGGGTGAAATCCCATACAAGCTTGAATTTGTGGATGATATGAAAATATCATACAAGCCTCTGTATAACCAATTTAAATTTGGCCACTCCCATGATATTAAGCACACATCACATGCACAAAGTTTTCACATAACACACACCAAGAAGCATGTGACACAACCTAAGAAATATCATGGAACTCAGAATAAGAAGTGTCATACTGTTCCTCCTGTTAAATATTTTGCTAAACCCAAGTTCAATCAGAACTTGAGGAGAACTAACAAGAAAGGACCCAAGAAAATGTGGGTACCTAAGGAAATGATTATTCCTATTGCAGATATCCTTGGCGGCAAAGAGGACAGGAAGCAAAATGTCATGGTACCTGGACTCTGGATGCTCGCGACACATGACGGGAAGAAGGTCTACATTCCAAGACCTGGTGCTTAAACCAGGTGGAGAAGTCAAATTTGGAGGAGATCAGAAGGGTAAAATCATTGGCTCTGGAACCATAAGTCTTGGAAACTCTCCTTCCATAACTAATGTACTTCTTGTTGAAGGATTAGCTCATAACTTATTATCCATAGGTCAATTAAGTGACAATGGTTATGACATAATCTTCAATCAAAAGTCCTGCAAGGCTGTAAGTCAGAAGGATGGCTCAATCCTATTTACAGGCAAGAGGAAGAACAACATTTATAAGATTGATCTTTCTGATCTTGAGAAGCAGAAGGTGACTTGTCTTATGTCTGTTTCTGAAGAGCAATGGGTCTGGCACAGAAGATTAGGTCATGCTAGTTTGAGAAAGATCTCTCAGATTAACAAACTAAATCTAGTCAGAGGACTTCCAAATCTGAAATACAAATCAGATGCTCTTTGTGAAGCATGTCAGAATGGCAAGTTCTCCAGACCTGCATTCAAGTCTAAGAATGTTGTTTCTACCTCAAGGCCGTTAGAACTCTTGCACATTGATCTGTTTGGCCCAGTCAAAATAGCATCTGTCAGAGGGAAGAAATATGGATTAGTCATCGTTGATGATTATAGCCGCTGGACATGGGTAAAGTTCTTGAAACACAAGGATGAGTCTCATTCAGTGTTCTTTGATTTCTGCACTCAGATTCAATCTGAGAAAGAGTGTAAAATCATAAAGGTCAGAAGTGATCATGGTGGTGAATTTGAGAACAGACTCTTTGAGGAGTTCTTCAAAGAAAATGGTATTGCCCATGATTTCTCTTGCCCTAGAACTCCACAGCAAAATGGAGTTTTAGAGCGAAAGAATAGGACTCTACAAGAAATGGCCAGAACCATGATCAATGAAACCAATATAGCTAAGCACTTATGGGCAGAAGCAATAAACACTGCGTGCTATATTCAGAATAGAATCTCTATCAGACCTATTCTAAATAAGACTCCTTATGAATTATGGAAGAACAGAAAGCCCAACATTTTATATTTCCATCCTTTTGGATGTGTATGTTTTATTCTGAATACTAAAGATCATCTTGGTAAGTTTGATTCTAAAGCACAAAAATGTTTCCTTCTTGGATATTCTGAACGCTCTAAAGGCTACAGAGTATACAATACTGAAACATTGATTGTAGAAGAATCAATCAATATCAGGTTTGATGATAAGCTTGGTCTTGAAAAACCAAAGCAGTTTGAGAATTTTGCAGATTTTGATATTGATATCTCAGAAGTTGAAGAACCAAGAAGCAAAGCTGCAGAAGCTGGCAGTCTCAGAAGCAATGGATCAGTAGATCAAGTTGCTGCATCTTTAGAGAATCTGAGAATTTCTGAAGAACCTACAGTCAGAAGATCACCTAGACTTGCTTCAGCTCATTCAGAAGATGTAATCCTTGGAAAGAAAGATGATCCCATCAGAACAAGGGCATTCCTTAAGAACAATGCAGAATGTCAATTAGGTCTTGTTTCTTTGATCGAGCCAACTTCTGTTGATCAAGCTCTAGAAGATCCAGACTGGATAATTGCCATGCAAGAAGAACTAAATCAGTTTACAAGGAATGATGTATGGGACTTGGTTCCTAGACCAAAAGGATTTAACATCATCGGTACTAAGTGGGTTTTCAGAAACAAGCTGAGTGAGAAAGGTGAAGTGGTAAGAAACAAAGCCAGACTGGTTGCTCAGGGTTATAGTCAGCAAGAAGGGATTGATTACACAGAAACCTTTGCACCAGTGGCCAGGTTAGAATCTATTCGTCTATTAATTTCTTTTGCCACTCAACACAACATCACTCTTTATCAGATGGATGTTAAGAGTGCCTTCTTAAATGGTTACATAGATGAAGAAGTTTATGTCCATCAACCTCCTGGTTTTGAAGACTCCATGTCTCCAAATCATGTTTTCAAACTAAAGAAATCATTATACGGATTGAAACAAGCTCCCAGAGCTTGGTATGAACGTTTGAGTTCTTTCCTTCTGGAAAATGGTTTCACTAGAGGAAAAGTGGACACTACTCTCTTTTGTAAAACATTTAAAAAGGATATTTTAATTTGTCAAATATATGTTGATGATATTATCTTTGGAACATCTAATGCTACACTTGGAAAGGAGTTTGCTGAGTCTATGCAGGCTGAATTTGAAATGAGCATGATGGGAGAACTCAAGTACTTCCTTGGGATTCAAATCAACCAAACTTCCGATGGAACCTATGTTCATCAAACGAAGTATGTGAAAGAACTTCTGAATAAGTTTAATCTTTCTGAAAGCAAAGAAGCCAAAACTCCTATGCATCCAACATGTGTACTGGGTAAGGATGAGGTATGTAAGAAGGTAGATCAGAAGTTGTACAGAGGTATGATTGGATCTCTTCTATATCTAACTGCTTCTAGACCTGACATTCTCTTTAGTGTTTGCTTGTGTGCTCGATTCCAATCAGATCCAAGAGAATCTCATTTAACAGCGGTTAAGAGAATTCTAAGGTATCTGAAAGGTACTACTAATGTTGGTTTAGTTTACAGAAGATCTAAAGTATACAACTTAGTAGGATTTTGTGATGCTGACTATGCTGGAGATAGAATAGAAAGGAAGAGCACTTCTAGAAGTTGTCAATTTCTTGGAAGTCATCTAATCTCATGGTACAGCAAGAAGCAAGCCACTATTGCCCTCTCAACAACAGAAGCAGAATATGTTGCTGCTGCTGGTTGTAGCACACAAATGCTCTGGATGAGAAGTCAGCTGGAAGATTATCATATATATGAGAGTAACATTCATATTTTCTGTGATAATACTTCTGCTATATGTTTATCTAAGAATCCTATTTTACATTCAAAAGCTAAACATATTGAGATTAAACATCATTTCATAAGGGACTATGTTCAGAAGGGTGTTATATCTTTAAACTTTGTGGATACAGACCATCAATGGGCTGATATCTTTTCAAAACCCCTTGCTGAAGATAGGTTTAAGTTCATTCTGAAGAATATCAGTATGGATTTATGCCCAGAATGAGAAGATGAGAAGATCTTATGTATGAGTATCTTCTGAAATGAAATTGGATTTTTTGTTTATGAGAAGTTCTGATTGAAATCAATTAGAAATTGTGATTCAGTTATTACTAACGTTTCATTGTCTAAGTTGATTCAGAATCTCTTTAAAAGCAAAACAGCTGTAACTGGCTATCCAGATGGTAAACACGTGTTCACTATTTCTGGACAAGCGTGCGTGCAGTTGAGGGGACGTCTACTTAGGTAACTGTGCAAATCACGTCTTTTGTCATTATTATCTCTCCTCACGTCATGTTACATTAAATGCTATTCATCATTTCTTTTATTGTCCTTCTTTTCTTTTTTATATTCCTCGAACGTTTCCCTCTTCTTTTTCCCTCTATTTATTCCTTCATTTCGTTGCACTTTTTCCAACAAGTCTTGGCTCTCTTTCTCTTTCTTTTTCTCTCTTGTCCAACAAAGTTTTTCTTTGGCATAAACCCTAGTTCATTCATCTTCAACCTAGCGTTCTTCATGAATCCTTTCAACTCAATAAGAACGGATGGAAGGGTTAATCAGTTACAGGATGTGAAGCATATCTTGGGATGGCTCTCCAAGTCTCCTTCAAGACAGATCTCTTCTTCAATGCTGTTATCAACATTTATCCAAAGGAAGAAGACCTTCTTGAGTGCCTGGAGCCCGTTTGCAACATTAGCTCTCTGTCTATGAACTGTCCCTCACTTCCTCTTTGGTCTCTTGGATCTCTCCTACAGTGGAGGTTCTAGTCTGGACAGGCATGAAGAGCTTTCAAGCTTCCATGGCTGAACAAACTGAAGACCAGAGGGTTCTTGAGTTGTTTGCGCAGTCTTTGCGTAGGATAGAGTCTTAGGTTTTGTGTCTTTGTAGTTTTCTTTCCTTGTTGCATCTGTTTTCCTGCATTCCTCTTTTGTAATCCTTCTTGTTGAAATCAATGAAAAGTTATTTATGTTTCTTTCCTTTTGTCTCTTGCTTTACATCTGCATCTTTTTATGCTTTTTGATGTTATGACAAAAAGGGGGAGAAAATATATGATAAATGATCTGATTAATATCATCAATTACCGAGTAAAAAGACCCCACTTTTACTAACAGAAGCTGCAAGCTTCATATGTTTCTAGTTGTGTTGTTGCAGGAATCAAAGATTCAAGATCAACATAAGAAGCAACAAGATGAATCAAGCTCTTGGATTCTTGAAGCAAGCTGAGTGCTAGGAAGCTTCAGAATCAGAAGCAAGAAGGAAGAATGATCAGAAATTCTGATAATAGAATATGATCCAAATCATTGTCTATTTGCTCTGATACATTGTCTATTGGATCTGATATATTCTATATGGCCTATATGGCTCTGATACATATTTTGTGTTCTGATACACATTTTATGGCTCTGATACATATTTTGTGTTTTGATATACATTTTATGGCTCTGATACATATTTTGTGTTCTGATACACACTTTATGTTCTAACTCATTCATGCTGACTTTTGTCGTTTAGTTTTGTTCTGTAACATTTCAGGATGTAGAGAAGCTCTGATGATGCTCTGGTACATTCAACAATGTTCTGATACAATCTAGCATGAAGTGATGTAAGAAGAAATTCAAAGCTCTGAAGCTATCCGAGGGAAGCAGAAATCAGAAGCTGTGAATGTTCTAAAGATCCAGAAAACTCAAGTTCTGAAGCTGTCCTAAATGGAAGCATGAATCAGAAGCTGTGAATGTTCTGAAGATCAAAGAAATCCAAGTTCTGAAGTTGTCCTAAATGGAAGCAGGAATCAGAAGCTGTGAATGTTCTGAAGATCAAAGAAATTCAAGTTCTGAAGCTGTCCTAAATGGAAGCAGGAATCAGAAGCTGGGAATGTTCTGAAGATCAAAGAAATTCAAGTTCTGAAGCTGTCCTAAATGGAAGCAGGAATCAGAAGCTGTGAGTGCTCTAGGGATCTAAAGAAATTCAAGTTCTGAAGCTGTCCAATGGAAGCAGAAGTCAGAAGCTATGAATTTTCAAAAGACAGAAGCTTAGGTGATCGTCTCTACCAAAATAATCAGGGAAGTCTTTTATTATTAAAGATCTTCGAGTACTTATTTCAGGGGGAGATTATTCATCTCAGGGGGAGATTGTTAATCTCAGGGGGAGACATATTCACATGCTTATGCTATAGCTGTGTAATTTGTCTTTAGCCGTCTGCTCTTTCTGATCGCAAATTCATATCATTTATATATGTTTTTGTCATCATCAAAAAGGGGGAGATTGTTAGAACAAGATTTGTTCTGATCAATATTCTTAGTTTTGATGATAACAAGGATATGAATTTTGTGTGAGATAATGTGGTACTCTAATACATTGCAATTTCCCTTTCAGGAAATATATAAAGAGTATGCACAAATCAGTGCTCAAAAGCTTTGTCTCAGAAGGTTCAGCATGCAACATCAGAACATGGTCTGGCAAGACATCAGAAGATGGTCAAGGCAGAATCAGAACATGGGTCTATGAAAGCATCAGAAGAACTTGAGGTCAGAAGCAGAAGCACTGAAGTTCTGATGGTATCACGCTCAGAAGCACTTCAAGGTCAGAAGACAAGAAGATGCTATGCACCAAGCTGTTTGACTCTGATGATATTCAAATGTTTTATTCACAAACATCAGATCAGAAGAAAGTACAGGTGGCAGGCTACGCTGACTGATAAAAGGAACGTTGGAAGCTATTAAAGGCAACGTCAGTAGACACAGCGTGAACAAGGCTCGAGGTAGTTGACAAAAGCGTGAAACATTAAATGCAAAGCTATACGGAATACGCAAAGCATTAAATGCGCTCAACGGTCATCTTCTCAAACACCTATAAATATGAAGTTCTGATGAGAAGCAAGGTTACCAATCCTGAACAACTCTGAATCAAATTCTGTGAATATTAACTTGCTGAAACGCTGTTCAAATCAAAGCTCAGAAACTTCATCTTCATCAAAGCTCACTACATTGCTGTTGTAATATATTAGTGAGATTAAGCTTAAACGTTAAGAGAAATATCACTGTTGTGATTATAGCTTTTAAGAAGCATTGTAATACTCTTAGATTTTATTACATTAATTTGTAAGTAACTAGAGTGATCAAGTGTTGATCAGGATACTCTAGGAAGTCTTAGCTTGTGTCTAAGCAGTTGTAATTAGAGTGATCACGTGTTGATCAGGATACTCTAGGAAGTCTTAGCTTGTGTCTAAGCAGTTGTAATTAGAGTGATCACATGGTGGTCAGGATACTCTAAGAAAGTCTTAGCTTGTGTCTAAGCAATTGTTCCTGGAGTGATCGGGTTGTGATCAGGATACTCTGGAAGACTTAGTCGCGGACTAAGTGGAAAACCATTGTAATCTGTTGCGATTAGTGGATTAAATCCTCAGGTAAGGTAAATCACTCCGTGGGGGTGGACTGGAGTAGTTTAGTTAACAACGAACCAGGATAAAAATAACTGTGCAATTTATTTTTATCGCTCAAGTTTTTAAGACTACACTTATTCAAACCCCCCCCCCCCCTTTCTAAGTGTTTTTCTATCCTTCAGGAACCTTTTACAAATGAATGTAAAAAAATTCTTACAAGAGTATTACAATGCTTCTTAATAAGCTATAATCACAACTGTGATATTTCTCTTAAGTTCTAAGCTTAAATCTCACTAAGATATTACAAGTGTAGTGAGGTTGAAGATGAAGTTTGATAGCTTTTGATTCAGCAGCGTTTCAGCAAGATTAAAAGAGTTGTTCATAAATTGGTAACCTTGCTTCTGATCAGAACTTCACTATTTATAGGCATTTTGGGAAGATGACCGTTGGGAGCATTTAATACGTTGTGTGATCCGTACAGCTTTGCATTTAATGTTTCACTCTTTTGTCAACTAACTCGAGCCTTGCTTTTCAGGCTTTAACTGACTTTGCCTTTAATAGCTTCTAATGTTCCTTTTTTCAGTCAGCGTAGCCTATCATCTTGTACTTGCTTCTGATCTGATGTTTGTAGATACAATGTTTGAATTAATCAGAGTCAAACAGCTTGGTGAAGAGCATCTTCTTGTCTTCTGAATTTGAAGTGCTTCTAGCGTGATACCATAAGCACTTCAGTGCTTCTGCTTCTGAACTCAAGTTCTTCTGATGCATCATAGACCATGTTCTGATTCTGCTTGACCATCTTCTTATGTCTTGCGAGAGAATGTTCTAATGTTGCATACTTGAACCTTCTGAGTAAGTGCTTCTTGCGCTGAATTGTGCATATCTTTATAGATTTCCTGAAATGGAAAATGCATAGGATTAGAGTACCACATTGTCTTATACAAAATTCATATATAATGTTATCATCAAAACTAAGAATATTGATCAGAACAATTCTTGTTCTAACAAGCATGACACCTGACGCTATACTAAACACGCTGACTTATGAGCTAATCCTGACCAAGTCGAAGCCGCTATCCTCAATATGAAAATGACAACATGTAAGGGTGAGATTCATTCACAATTAACAAATATTATTGCATCATAAACAACAACATATCATAGTTATTGTTAGAACAAGATTTGTTCTGATCAATTATCTTAGTTTTGATGATAACAATAATATGAATTTTGCTTAAGATTATATGGTACTCTAATCCAATGCAATTTCCCTTTCAGGAAATATATAAAGAGTACGCATAATTCAGCGCTCAGAAGCTTTGTCTCAAAGGGTTCAGCATGCAACATCAGAACATGGTCTGGCAAGACATCAGAAGATGGTCGAAGCAGAATCAGAACATGGGTCTATGGAAGCATCAGAAGAACAAGAGAACAGAAGCACTGAAGTTCTGATGGTATCACGCTCAGAAGCACTTCAAGGTCAGAAGATCAGAAGATGCTTTGCACCAAGCTGTTTGACTCTGATGATATTCAAACGTTGTATTCACAAACATCAGATCAGAAGAAAGTACAAGTGGCAAGCTACGCTGACTGACAAAAGGAACGTTAAAAGCTACTAAAGGCTACGTCAGTAGACACAGCGTGAACAAGGCTCGAGGTAGTTGACAAAAGCGTATAACATTAAATGCGATGCTGTACGGAACACGCAAAGCATTAAATGCACTCAACGGTCATCTTCTCCAACGCCTATAAATATGAAGTTCTGATGAGAAGCAAGGTTAACGATCCTGAACAAAACAACGCCTATTAACTTGCTGAAACTCTGTTCAAACTCAAAGCTCAGAATCTTCATCTTCATCAAAGCTCACTACATTGCTGTTGTAATATATTAGTGAGATTAAGCTTAAACGATTAAGAGAAATATCACAGTTTGTGATTATCGCTTTCAAGAAGCATTTGTAATACTCTTAGAATTGATTACATTAAGTTGTAAGGAACTAGAGTGATCGTGTGGATCAGAATACTTAGGAAGTCTTAGAGGTTATCTAAGCAGGTTGTAACTAGAGTGATCGTGTGGATCAGTATACTCTAGAAAAGTCTTAGAGGGTATCTAAGCAGTTGTTCCTAGAGTGATCAGTGTCTGATCAGAAGACTCTGGAAGACTTAGTTGCTGACTAAGTGGAAAACCATTGTAATCCGTGCGATTAGTGGATTAAATCCTCAGTTGAGGTAAATCATCTCTGCGGGGGTGGACTGGAGTAGTTTAGTTAACAACGAACCAGGATAAAAATAACTGTGCAATTTATTTTTATCTGTCAAGTCTTTAAAGCTACACTTATTCAAACCCCCCCTTTCTAAGTGTTTTTCTATCCTTCAATTGGCATCAGAGCGCCGGTTCTAAGGTGCAAGCACTTAACCGTGTTTAGAAAAGATTCAGGAAGAGAAAAACGCTTCAGTAAAAGATGGTTGATGAAAGTGAAAAGTCTACACCTGCATCTACATCTGGCTCTGCTGAGCAATACAATGGTAACAATGGTTATACTAGACCGCCGGTATTTGATGGTGAAAACTTTGAATACTGGAAAGATAAACTGGAAAGTTACTTTCTTGGTCTAGATGGTGATCTATGGGATCTTCTGATGGATGGTTACAAACATCCAGTAAATGCCAGAGGCGTAAAGCTGACAAGGCAAGAAATGGATGATGATCAGAAAAAGCTTTTCAGGAATCATCATAAATGCAGAACTGTTTTGCTGAATGCTATCTCTCATGCTGAGTATGAGAAGATATCTAACAGGGAAACGGCCTATGACATATATGAGTCCTTGAAAATGACTCATGAAGGAAATGCTCAAGTCAAGGAGACTAAAGCTCTAGCTTTAATCCAGAAGTATGAAGCCTTCAAGATGGAGGATGATGAAGACATTGAAAAGATGTTTTCAAGATTTCAAACTCTTACTGCTGGATTGAGAGTTCTTGACAAGGGATACACCAAGGCTGATCACGTAAAGAAGATCATCAGAAGCTTACCCAGAAGATGGGGTCCTATGGTGACTGCATTCAAGATTGCAAAGAATCTGAATGAAGTTTCTCTGGAAGAGCTTATCAGTGCCTTGAGAAGTCATGAAATAGAGCTGGACGCAAATGAGCCTCAAAAGAAAGGTAAGTCTATTGCATTAAAATCAAATATCAAGAAATGCACTAACGCTTTTCAGGCTAGAGAAGAAGATCCTGAAGAATCAGAATCTGAAGAAGAAGATGAACTGTCTTTGATCTCCAGAAGGCTAAATCAACTCTGGAAGACCAAGCAAAGGAAGTTCAGAGGCTTCAGAAGTTCAAAGAAATTTGAACATGAAGAATCTTCTGATGACAGAAGATTTGACAAGAAGAAGGTCATGTGCTATGAATGCAATGAGCCTAGACACTTCAAGAAAGAATGTCCAAATCTTTAGAAGGAAAATCCCAAGAAGAAGTTTCATAAGAAGAAAGGTCTTATGGCAACCTGGGATGAGTCAGAAGATGATTCAGACTCTGAAGATGAGCAGGCTAATTGTGCGCTGATGGCGACAGAAGATGACGGATCAGAATCTACATCAGAATCAGATTCTGAAGAGGTATTTTCTGAACTTACTAGAGATGAGTTAGTTTCCGGTCTAACTGAACTTCTGGAACTCAAGTCTCAGATTAGTCTCAAATACAAAAAGCTGAAAAAGCTATTTGAATTTGAAACAAAGAAGCTTGAGTTGGAGAATTCTGAATTAAAAGAAAAACTTTTAAAATTATCCAATAATGTTGGATCTCCTTCTGATTCAGAAAAATCCACTCCTAGTCTAAACCATATTCTGAAAGAATATGATTTAAGTTTCAGGAAGTTCTTATCTAGAAGTATTGGCAGAAGTCAGCTAGCTTCTATGATATATGCTGTGTCTGGAAACAAAAGAGTTGGCATTGGTTTTGAGGGTGAGACCCCATACAAACTTGAACCTGTTGATGAAATGAAACTCACATACAAGCCATTGTATGATCAGTTCAAGTATGGCCACTCCCATGATATTAGGCACACTTCACATGCTCAAAGTTTTCACATAACACACACCAAAAGGCATGTGACACAACCTAGGAAATATCATGAAACTCACATTAAAAATTATCATGCTGTTCCTCCTTCTGCTTACAATGTTAAACCTAAGTTCAATCAGAACTTGAGGAGAACTAACAAGAAAGGACCCAAGAAAATGTGGGTACCAAAGAAAAAGACTATTTCTTTTGCAGATTCTCTTGGCGACAAAGAAGATAAAAATCAACATGTCATGTCACCGGGACTCAAGTTGGTCTCAACACTTGAAGGGAAGAAGGATTGTCTTCCAAGTTCTGGTTCTTAAATCTGTTGAAGAAACTATGTTCGTAGGAAATCAGAAAAGAAAGTTTATTAATCTTGGAACCATCTGTTTTGTTTGTCTCTAAAGCATTGATGTTTCGTTCTTGATTATTCTGAATGCTCTTAATGCTACAGAATATACAATATTGAAACATTGATTGTGGACGAATCAATAAATATCTGATTTGATGATAAACTTGTTTCTGATGAAACAAAGCAGCTTAAGAATTTCTGCAGATACAATTTCGTCGTATCAGAAGCTGCAGAACAAAGAAGTGAACCTCTAGAAGCTGTGTATATCAGAAGTAATGAATCAGAAGATCATTCAGATTTATATCAGCACACTTTAGAAGGAATGTTTCCAGAAGAGAAACTTGATCAGATCAGAAGCAGTGATCTGAATCTGAAGGCGTAAAGTCTTTTCTGAAATTTACAGCTGTCATCTATTATCTGATGGTGAACACGTGTCTGTATGGTTTGTACAAAGCATGCAGTTGAAAAGACGCCGACCTAGGTAACTGTATTAAATCATTTCATTTACTGTGTTCTCTCTCCTAATGTCATTTCTCATTAAATGCATAATGATTTCTTTTTAAATCTTTTAAATAACCCGCTTCATCTTCATTCCCTCTTTTTCTCTCTTTCTCTCTATTTTGTGCATTCACTTCGTTGCATTTCTCTTCAAACCCTAGTTTTCTGATTTGATCTCAAAGCATTATCATCATGAACTCTTCCTCTTGTTCATCTTCCTCAAAAGAAAGACTTACTTCTTCACAAATCCTTCTACGAAATTATGAATATGCTCCTTTGAAAACTTGCTTGATACCCACGAAGGACTTGGAGGTTTTATGTGAAACTGTTGTGGACTTCAACAATCTTAAAGCGAATGGCTTTAAGTGTGATGCAAGAATCCTTGAGCAAGGATGGTCCAAGTATCTCAATAGATTGGTTGGTCCAATTTATCCTGATCTTGTGAAGGATTTCTGGGTACATGCAACGGTTACCCCAACGGCCATCATTTCATTCGTGCTAGGGCATGAAGTGGTTATCTCTGAAAAACTGATCAGGAAGCTATACAATCTGAATGATGAAGAAGGTTGGTCTGGTTTTCGACATACATCTGTTGATTGGTCAATAGTTGAAAAACAAATCTCTAAGTCTTCTGGGATTGACTCTAATAACACAGGTACCTTGAGGCCATTTTATAGAGTATGGGCTGAGATTATTCTGGGTTCTCTTCACCACAGAAAAAGGATGCTCTCCTCTTCTTACATTAGTCCAGATCACAAGCACACTCTTTTCTGCATTGGCAAAAAGACTGAGATCAACATCTCTCACATTCTGTTTGACAATCTGAAGACTTCAATCCTTGAGTCAAGAGAAGAAGAAAGGGCGAAGTACCCTCAACTTTCAAGAACGACTATTCCGTTTGGAAGAATGATTTCAGACATTCTTACTGAAAGCAAAGTGCTGGACTCCATCAGAAAACTCAATGCATCCCATTTGCTTGGAGTAGTTCAAGGTCCCATTTTTAATGGTGTGGATTTGTTCAGATTAGAACTCATTAAAAATGTACCTTCTGTGTGCCCAAGTTTTCCTGACATTCTCTCAAGAAGAGTTGTTGCTGAAGGTTTTGCCTCCTTGTTTCAAGAAGAACTGCATCAGGTTGTCAAGTCTTACCTGGAAGATTGTGTTAGGAAGCAATCAGATATTGATCCTGCTTGGATCCGTGGCAGATTATTTCCATCCAAGGCTGATCTTCTGAAGAAGGATCAGAAGGAACTAAAGGCTAGGCTAAAAAGAAAAGCCCAAGAAGATGAGGCTGAGAAAGCCAAGAAGTTGAGGGTCACCTATGATCCTGACAAGGTGGACTCTGAAGAACGAAGAGATAAAAGAATCAGAGATTCCTTTCGCAGAACCAGATCTTCTTCTTCTTCTGTACAAATCTCCAGAAAGGTTTTTACTCCACCTCCTTCTGTCCCTAAACCATCTTTCCAATCACCTCCATCTGAACCAAAAATAAACTTCACCTTACCAAATCTTTCTCCATCAACCTCCTCTTCTCCCATTCTAAACCCCACACCTTTAAGTATTCTTCCCCCAACTCCTTCTGATAAATCTTTCTCACCAATTCCCTTTACAAACACTCCATCCTCGTCTCAATCTATCATTTCTGATATTCCATCCTCATCAATCATTCTCTCAGATATCCCTTCTTCCTCATCCACCGTACCTCCACCTTCTATATCCCATCCCTTACCTACCAGAAAATCCAAACCTTACTGTCTTCTCTACCCTGACTACAAATTCACCTTCAATCCGCCTGAACCTGAACCCTATACCTACCTGGAACTTTTCAGACATGAGGTGATTAGCAGTCTAGACCTTCTGAAGGATGCATTTCTAAATGGTCTGGATGATGTTTCTACAAGAAATCTTTGGAGAAGATTTCGCAAGGATTTTCAAGTAGAAGCAATGGGAGTACAGAAAAGACTAGTGGCTGCTGCCCCTGGTTACCCTGGTTACCTTCTGGAGGAAGATAATGGTATATACTACCATCCTCTCAGAAATTGTGTTGCTGCTGAGGAGAAGCCCTTTGTGGATGAATTGGAAGTAGCAAGACTCGCTGCTGCATTGGAAGCCAATCCTTGCAGGGAGATTGTGGTCTGGATACCTCAATATCCTGTTCTACTTGGGGATTTCAAGACTCTCTTTGACTATCTGAGGGAAAACCCGTCTAAGGAAGACCCAAGCTTGGTCATTCCAGAAGTTGTTGACCCACCAGTAGTTGAAGGTCCTTCTGCTCCCAGGAATCTAGCTGCCATTCTTCAGGCACTTGAGAATGGAGACTCGGAAATTCCTGCTGCAGAATATGGAGATGCTTCAATGCAAGAAGCAGATGCTGAAGATCATGTTGCTGAATCAGATCCTGTTGAGGAAATCCCTGCAAATGATCTATCTATGGAAGCTGCAGATCAACATGTCATCCCTGTGGATAGAAGCGTTGAAGCTTCTTCTGATGAATCTTCTCGTCTTGCAAGGACTCTGGAAGAAATTCAGAAGAGACAGGATGAGCAAAGCTCACTCAATGCTGAGTATAGCGCTTTCATGGTGAGGCAAGAAGGACACAACAATAAGGTTCAAGAGATGCTGACCAAGATCTTGTCAAGACTAGGGCCATCTTAGATTGAGTCTGTGTTGTTTCTTTCTTTTCGTTGCATCTGTCTTTGTGCATCTGATCTTTCTTATCTTCATGTACTTCTGTACCTGCTGTTTGAACTTAAATGCAATCATCTTCTTCCTCCGTGTGTTTCGTTTTGTTTGTCTCTGAATCTTTTTTGCTTTTTGATGATATGACAAAAAGGGGGAGAAGATAAATGATAAATGATTTGATTAATCTATCAGTTGCTGGGTAAAGCTCCCACACATTCTCTAACAAGAACTGCAAGTTCTATATGGTTTAAGTGTTTTGCAGGTATAAAGCAGTGAAGAGAATCTTCAAAGCAAACACAAGAAGCAAAACCATGGAAACTGAAGCAAGCTGAGTGCTGTCAAGCTTCAGAGATCAGAAGCAAGAAAGAAGAATGAATCAGAAGCACTGATAATAGAATTTGATCCATATCTCCATATTTATCTATTTGTTCTGACAAAATTCTATTTGCTCTGATACATTATTTTAGCCTATATGGCTCTGATACATATCATGTGTTCGAATATACATTTTATGTTCTGACTCGTTCATGCTGACTTTTGTCGTTTAGTTTTTGTTCTGTAACATTTCAGGATGTAGAGATGCTCTGATGATGCTCTGGTACATTCAACAATGTTCTGATACAAATCTAGCATGAAGTGATGTTGGTAGAAATTCAAAGCTCTGAAGCTATCCGAGGGAAGCAGAAATCAGAAGCTGCGAATGTCCTAAAGATCCAGAAAACTCAAGTTCTAAAGTTGTCCTAGATGGAAGCAGAAATCAGAAGCTGTGAATGTTCTGAAGATCAAAGAAATTCAAGTTCTGAAGCTGTCCTGAATGGAAGCAGAAATCAGAAGCTGTGAATGTTCAGAAGATCAAAGAAATTCAAGTTCTGAAGCTGTCCTAGATGGAAGCAGGAATCAGAAGCTGTGAGTGTTCTAGGGATCTAAAGAAATTCTAGTTCTGAAGCTGTCCAATGGAAGCAGAAGTCAGAAGCTATGAATTCTCTGAAGACAAAAGCTTATATGATCGTCTCTACCGAAATAATCAGGGAAGTCTTTTATTAAAGTTCTTCGAGTATTTATTTCAGGGGGAGATTATTTATCTCAGGGGGAGATTGTTAATCTCAGGGGGAGACATATTCATATGCTTATGCTATAGCTGTGTAATTTGTCTTTTGCCGTCTGTTCTTTCTGATCGCAAATTCATATCATTTATATATGTTTTTGTCATCATCAAAAAGGGGGAGATTGTTAGAACAAGATTTGTTCTGATGAATTATCTTAGTTTTGATGATAACAATAATATGAATTTTGCTTAAGATTATATGGTACTCTAATCCAATGCAATTTCCCTTTCAGGAAATATATAAAGAGTACGCATAATTCAGCGCTCAGAAGCTTTGTCTCAAAGGGTTCAGCATGCAACATCAGAACATGGTCTGGCAAGACATCAGAAGATGGTCGAAGCAGAATCAGAACATGGGTCTATGGAAGCATCAGAAGAACAAGAGAACAGAAGCACTGAAGTTCTGATGGTATCACGCTCAGAAGCACTTCAAGGTCAGAAGATCAGAAGATGCTTTGCACCAAGCTGTTTGACTCTGATGATATTCAAACGTTGTATTCACAAACATCAGATCAGAAGAAAGTACAAGTGGCAAGCTACGCTGACTGACAAAAGGAACGTTAAAAGCTACTAAAGGCTACGTCAGTAGACACAGCGTGAACAAGGCTCGAGGTAGTTGACAAAAGCGTATAACATTAAATGCGATGCTGTACGGAACACGCAAAGCATTAAATGCACTCAACGGTCATCTTCTCCAACGCCTATAAATATGAAGTTCTGATGAGAAGCAAGGTTAACGATCCTGAACAAAACAACGCCTATTAACTTGCTGAAACTCTGTTCAAACTCAAAGCTCAGAATCTTCATCTTCATCAAAGCTCACTACATTGCTGTTGTAATATATTAGTGAGATTAAGCTTAAACGATTAAGAGAAATATCACAGTTTGTGATTATCGCTTTCAAGAAGCATTTGTAATACTCTTAGAATTGATTACATTAAGTTGTAAGGAACTAGAGTGATCGTGTGGATCAGAATACTCTAGGAAGTCTTAGAGGTTATCTAAGCAGGTTGTAACTAGAGTGATCGTGTGGATCAGTATACTCTAGAAAAGTCTTAGAGGGTATCTAAGCAGTTGTTCCTGGAGTGATCAGTGTGTGATCAGAAGACTCTGGAAGACTTAGTTGCTGACTAAGTGGAAAACCATTGTAATCCGTGCGATTAGTGGATTAAATCCTCAGTTGAGGTAAATCATCTCTGCGGGGGTGGACTGGAGTAGTTTAGTTAACAACGAACCAGGATAAAAATAACTGTGCAATTTATTTTTACCTGTCAAGTCTTTAAAGCTACACTTATTCAAACCCCCCCTTTCTAAGTGTTTTTCTATCCTTCAGTTATATCATTCACTCAATTGTATTATATTCAGACAATTCATCAACACACAATCACCAATCATTAAACCATAACATCGAGACACATTTATTCATGTTATGAAAATCATGCATATGTATGAACTGACACTATTCATGTGGTACCAACATCATCAATGGGAATAACCCACCGACCGATCCAACATCATCAAGATACAGCCCTACCAGCACAAATTCCATACAATGAGAATTATGCACTTCACTGATCCACAACAGTCATCTAAATACATCCCTCAAAATTGATTATGAATGAATTGAAACATATATCTAACATACTTATACCATCGTCGAATCAATGAGCAACATCATTTTATACTCAAACCATCATCATCATCATCATTCATCATCATCAAGCATGTTTATATATTAGCATCATTCAAATAAAATCAAATCATCAACCAACACAAAGGTTATTTAACAAGGTTCATCATACTCAAAACGAAACTCAAAACAGGCCAACGATTCAAAGTTACACATCATCAAACTTTCATAAATCACAAAACGGAGAAATTATGCACACACACTAGTCATACATGTACCGTACGTGTATCAACAGAGGCTGGTTTCCACAAAAAACACATCATACGCGTATCCCACCTCTTCATACGCGTATCCCACCTCTTCATACGCGTATCATACACGTACAGGCAGAGGAGTACAATTTTGGATGGGACAGGGCGCGTACCATACGCGTATGGCCCTTGGGAACGTCCCTCATACGCGTATCATACGCGTATCATACACAAATTACCAGAAGCTTCTCCAAAACCTGCAATCGCACTAGTTCATCTTCCACTCGATTTTCACCATTAAAGCATGCGATTTTGGGTCTAAATCAGAATTTCTGCACACATAAACCTATAGGATTCATCTAACTTCAACAACCTATCATCCTATATCAATTTTTACACATTAACAACCTAACTTATACTCATTTAGTTAGGGATTTATACTCATATATCCAGTTTCATGGAAGAACACAACAACACATCAACAACAACATATTCATCCAAAAACATATATTCACACACAATTATGCACAAAATTTAACATTGGAATCATTGAATTATATAATCTATTCAGAATTATCCGAAACCCTAATCTAATCATATGATCAATTGACCTAACAATACTTCTAATCAAAGTTATTATCTACAATATGATCAGATATAATAACCAGAAGAATCCCCCCTTACCTTAGCTAAAAGTTCTTGATTGGTCTCTTCCTCTTTTGTTCCTCTTTCACGTTTTTGAGTTCGTTCCTTCTCAACTCTTCTTTCATGTTCTATATCCTCTTTCCAATTTCCTTATTTTTTATTAAATATAACTTTTAATTAGAAATAGGGTTTTACTAACATAACACCCCCCATTCCTTACTAACGTCACACATGGACCAATGCTGTAACCCAATCTTTTCCAATTAATATCCACAAAACCAATAATAATTCCAATTATTAATTTAAATTCCAATAAAATTAAAATTAAAATTAAAATTAAAATATACGTGTGTTACAAACTGTATATGCGATACCACGTTTTTGGAGAAGGGAAAGAAATTCTAGAAATTTCATACGATAGACCATATTTTTTGGAAAAGGGAATGAAGATCCAAAAAGTGCATATGATAGTCCACGTTTTTGGAAAAGGGAAAGAAATTTCATAAATTGCATAGGATAGACCATATTTTTTGGAAAAGGGAAAGAAATTCCATAAATTGCATATGATAGTCCATGTTTTTGGAGAAGGGAAAGAAATTTGCAGAAATTGCATATGCTAGACCACATTTTTGGAGAAGGGAAAGAAATTCCACAAATTGCATATGATAGTCCATGTTTTTGAAGAAAGGAAAAAAATTCCTGAAATTGTATATGATAGCTCATGTTTTTGGAGTAGGGAAATAAATTCAAAAAATTGCATATGATAGTCCATGTTTTTAGAGAAGGGAGAAAATTTCATTATTTACATACCATAGTCCATGTTTTTGGAGAAGGGAATGAAATTTGCAGAAATTGCATATGATAGACCACATTTTTGAAGAAATGAAAGAAATTCCTGAAATTGTATATGATATTCCACGTTTTTGAAGAAGGTAAAAAAGTTCCAGAAATTGCATATGATAGTCCATGTTTTTAGAGAAGGAAAAGATGTTCCAAAATTTGCATATGATAGTCAACGTTTTTTGGAAAAGGGAATGAAATTTAAAAAATTGCATATGATAGACCATATTTTTTGGAAAAGGGAATGAAATTCCAAAATTACATATGACAGTCCACGTTTTTAGGAAAGGGAAAGATATTTATAGAAATTGGATATGCTAAGCCGCATTTTTGGAGAAAGGAAAGAAATTCCAGAAATTGCATATGATAGTCCATGTATTTGAAGAAAGGAGAAAATTCCTGAAATTGTATATGATAGTCTAAGTTTTTGGAGAAGGAAATTAAATTCCAGAAATTGCATAAGATAGTCCACGTTTTTAGAGAAGGGTTAGAAATTCCTTAATTTACATACAATAGTCCATGTTTTTGGAGAAGGGAAAGAAATCGACAGAAATTGCATATGATAGACCATGATTTTGAAGAATGGAAAGAAATTCCTGAAATTGTTTATTATAGTCCACGTTTTTAGAGAAGGGAAAGAAATTCCAGAAATTGCATATAAATTGCATATGATAGACCGTATTTTCTGGAAAAGGGAAAGAAATTCCAAAAATTGAATATGATAGTCCACGTTTTTGGAAAAGGGAAAGAAATTTATAGAAATTGCATATGCTAGACCATATTTTTGGAAATGGGAAGTAAATTCCAGAAATTGCATATGATAGTCCACATTGTTAGAGAAAGGAAAGAAATTCCAAAATTTACATATAATAGTCCATGTTTTTGGAGAAGGGAAAGAAATTTGTAGAAGTTGTATATAATAGACCATATTTTTGAAGAAAGGAAATAAATTCCTATAATTGAATATGATAGTCAACGTTTTTGAGAAGGGAAATAAATACCAGAATTTGCATATGATAGTCCACGTATTAAGAGAAGGGAAAGAAATCCCAGAAATTGCATATAATAGTCCACTTTTTTGGAGAAGGGAAAGAAATTCCTAAAATGGCATATGATAGACCATATTTTTTGGAAAAGGGAAAGAAATTTCAGAAATTGCATATGATAGTCCTTGATTTTGGAAAAGGGAATGAAATTTGCAGAAATTGTGCATCACCCTTCTAAACCCTGCGACAATTAAATAAATAATTCAGGGTAACATGAAAACAAGGGTGCCACAATTCAATTTAAAAAAACATCATATGTCATTGTCATGCATTCAGTGAGGAAAATTCATCATAAATTATAACATCTCATGATAGCACAGCGGAAATTAAAACATAATGATAAGTTTAACATCATTGTAAATATATCCCTCAAAACTCAAATTAAAACAAATAGATTTTTAAAATTATAAACACAAACTCGCGTTGCCCAGTGTTACAATATCAAAGCATGACACCTGACGCTATACTAAACACGCTGACTTATGAGCTAATTCTCACCAAGTCGAAGCCGCTATCCTCAATCTGAAAATGACAACATGTAAGGGTGAGATTCATTCACAATTAATAAATATTATTGCATCATAAACAACAACATATCGTAGTTATATCCTTCACTCAATTGCATATGATTGTCCTCGTTTTTGGAAAACGGAATGAAATTTGTAGAAATTGCATATGCTATACCACGTTTTTGGAGAATGGAAAGAAATTCCAAAAATTGCATAGGATGGACCATATTTTTTGGAAAAGGGAATAAAGTTCCAGAAAGAGCATATGATAGTCCCCGTTTTTGGAAAAGGGAAAGAAATTTCAGAAATTGCATATGATAGACCATATTTTTATGAGAAGGGAAAGAAATTCCGGAAATAGCATATGATAGTCCTTGTTTTTGGAGAAGGGAAAGAAATTTGCAAAAATTGCATATGCTATACCACGTTTTTGGAGAAGGGGAAGAAATTCCAGAAATTGCATATGATATTCCATGTTTTTGAAGAAAGGAACAAAATTCCCGAAATTGTATATGATAGTCCACATTTTGGGAAGAGGGAAAGAAATTTGCAGAAATTGCATATGATAGACCATGTCGTTAAAAAAAGGAAAGAAATTTAAGAAATTGCATATGATAGTCCACGTTGTTAGAGAAGGAAAAGAAATTCGAGAAATTGTATATGATAGTCCACGTTTTTGAGGAAGGGAAATAAATTTCGTAAATTGCATATGATAGACCATATATTTTGGAAAAGGAAAATAAATTACCCGAAATTGCATATGATAGTCCACCTTTTTGGAATAGGGAAAGAAATATGTAGAAATTGCATATGCTAGACCATGTTGTTGGAGAAAGGAAAGATTTTCAAGAAAATGCATATGATAGACCACATTTTTGAAGAAAGGAAATAAATTCCTAAAATTTTATATGATAGTTTACGTTTTTGTAGAAGGGAAATAAATTCCAAAATTTGCGTATGATAGTCCACGTTTTAAGAGAAGGTAACGAAATTCCAGGAATTGCATAGGATAGTCCTTTTTTTTAGAGAAGGGAAAGAAATTTCTAAAATTGCATATGAATGACGATTGGTTTTGGAAAAGGGAAATAAATTCCATAAATTGCATATGATAGTCCTCGTTTTTGGAAAAGGGAACGAAATTCGCAGAAATTGCATATGCTATACCACGTTTTTGGAGAATGGAATGAAATTCCAGAAATTGCATAGGATAGACCATATTTTTTGGAAAAGGGAATGAAGTTCCACAAAGTGCATATGATAGTCCACGTTTTTAGAAAAGGGAATGAAATTTCAGAAATTGCGTAAGATAGACCATATTTTTTGGAGAAGGGAAAGAAATTCCAAAAATAACATATGATAGTCCTTGAATTTTGGGAAGGGAAAGAAATTTGCAGAAATTGCATATGCTATACCACGTTTTCGGAGAAGTGGAAGAAATTCCAGAAATTGCATATGATAGTCCATAATTTGGATGGAACAAAATTCCCGAATTTGTATATGATAGTCCACATTTTTGGAATAGGGAAAGAAATTTGCAAAAATTGCATATGATAGACCATGTTTATGAAAAAAGGAAAGAAATTTAAGAAATTGCAAATGAAATATTATGTTTCTAGAGAAGGAAAAGAAATTCCAGAAATTGCATATGATAGTCCACGTTTTTGAGGAAGGGAAAGAAATTTCGTAAATTGCATATGATAGACCATGTGTTTTGGAAAAGGGAAATAAATTAACCGAAATTGCATATGATAGTCCATGTTTTTGGAATAGGGAAAGAAATTTGTAGAAATTGCATATGCCAAACCATGTTTTTGGAGAAAGGAAAGAAATTCCAAAAAATGCATATGATAGTCCATGTTTTTGAAGAAAAGAAAAAAATTCCTGAAATTGTATATGATAGTCCACGTTTTTGGAGAAGAGAAATAAATTCCAGAAATTTCATATTATTGTCCACTTTTTAAAGAAGGGAAAGAAATTGTAACACCCTTCTAAAAACCCCCGCGAAAAAATATAATAAAGATCAGAGTAATTATACAACAAGGATGTTACAATTAATAAAATAAATAAAACTCCAAGTCGTTTGTCATGCTTTATTAGGAATAATCCAAAAATATCAAAACACATGTCCAGCATAGCGGAAACTCAATCAACAGTGTTATAAAACATTTTCAACGAAATCAACGGTACATAATCCCATAATGGCAAAACAATGTATCACAAGTAACTCTAAGACTATCGACCCCCAGTGTTACAAGATCAGAGCATGACCGACACGACTCCACATAACCGGATAAACTCTACGAGTCATCCTCACCGATCACTTAAACCGCTACTTCAATCTGAAATCATCAAAGTAAGGGTGAGACTACATCATAATTAAATAGCATTATAAATCATCAGATATAGAATTTCATAAGCAATTATCCACCCTACTTAGCATATTCAGATTAATCAATTCATACCAATCACAAGCACAAATCAATAGTATGCACCAATAACACAACACAATCATAACACCGGATTTCATCCTGACATGTCACAATTTATACAAAAACCATGCAGACTCTTATGCATGTGGTACCAAAATTCGTGAATCACATTCACAGGACTTCTCTCTTTGATACTGCCCTCTAGTCGCTCACACCCCACATGGGCACACGACTACTGCCTCATCGCTCACACCCCACACGGGCACACGATGACTTCCCGCTAATCTCCGCACAATGGGAATTAGCCTTCCAATGCAAATGATTTATGAATGAATGCACACATGTCACATACTTATATCATCATCAATCCGATGCTTAACATCGCTTCATCACATCTTACCAATAACGTCACAACAAGTATGTACATGTATCATGCATCATTCAAAACAAATCAATCATCATCATTCATCAAAACACATGATAACAACATTTACCATGAATAACATCCATCTGCATCATCATTCATCAAAACACATGATAACCATATTTACCATGAACAACATCTATTTGCATAACAAGCAGAAGCAATCACATTATAACAACACACATCATTGCACATATTCAATTATGCAAACAACAATTCATTGCACCTCATCAACTATGCAAAACAAGAATAAACCCATTTGAAGAAAACGATACTTTTCAAAATAAAATCAAGTTATTATTGTTTTCTTTATTTCATATGGTAAAGCATTCAATTTAAGGAACAACGTCCAAAACGGCGTATAAAACGGACTTACGGTTTGAAAATTAGAAGCTTTTAAAGTTAGAATAGTTTTTAAAACGTGCTGCTGGAATTTATACTGGAACCCGGTTCGTCCCACATGGGAACCGGTTCCTGGACCCAAAAATGCCATTTTTAACGTTCTAACACAGTGGAACCCGGTTCCTCCCACATGGGAACCGGTTCCCACGAACCCAGAAGCTGAAAAACATGATTTTTAAGGCTTTTATGCATCCCAAACACATACCAACCCATACCATTACGAAATTGATCATCAATAACATCAAAATACTCCAAATACATGATTCTAATACACAAACAACATACCATAACACCATGTAACAATACTACATCATCAATTGCAGTCAATTCATCAAATCATACATGTCAGTGTTGGTATTTCACAAAACCTAACATCCCAAATAGAGATTCTAATCCCTTAATTCAATCCTATCATCATCAAAATCATAATACTACATAATTAGAGTAATCACCCCTTACCTTAGCCAAATTCTTGATTGATCTTCTCCCTCTTTGTTCCTCTTCACGTATCAGCTTCTCAATCTCTCTTCTCTTCTGCTCTGCTTTTCACGTTCCTTTTTCCTTTCTCCCAATTCCTTATTTCCCTTATTTTATGAAAACATAAAATAGTTAGTAATGGGTTTACTCACTTAGCACCCCCATACTACTAACCTCACCATCCGGCCCAATGGCCCTTAATCCATAATTCTACAATAATTCAACCAAATACCAAAATAATTTTAGTTAATAATTTAATTTCCAATTAAATTAAAATTAGAAAATATGGGGTGTTACATCTCATGATAGCACCATATGTCATTGTCATGCATTCAGTGAGGAAAATTCATCATAAATTATAACATCTCATGATAGCACAGCGGAAATTAAATTAAAAAAACATCATATGTCATTGTCATGCATTCAGTGAGGAAAATTCATCATAAATTATAACATCTCATGATAGCACAGCGGAAATTAAATCATAATGATAAGTTTAACATCATTGTAACTATATCCCTCAAAACTCAAATTAAAACAAATAGATTTTTAAAATTATAAACACAAACTCGCGTTCCCCAGTGTTACAATATCAGAGCATGACACCTGACGCTATACTAAACACGCTACTTATGGGTTAATTCTCACCAAGTCGAAGCCGCTATCCTCAATCTGAAATTGACAACATGTAAGGGTGAGATTCATTCACAATTAACAAATATTATTGCATTATGAACAACAACATATCGTAGTTATATCCTTCACTCAATTGCATATGATAGTCCTCGTTTTTGGAAAACGGAATGAAATTTGTAGAAATTGCATATGCTATACCACGTTTTTGGAGAATGGAAAGAAATTCCAAAAATTGCATAGGATAAACCATATTTTTTGGAAAAGGGAATAAAATTCCAGAAAGTGCATATGATAGTCCCCGTATTTAGAAAAGGGAAAGAAATTTCAGAAATTGCATATGATAGACCATTTTTTTGGAGAAGGGAAAGAAATTCAAGAATTGCATATGATAGTCCATGTTTTTGAAGAAAGGAGAAAAATTCCTGAAATTATATATGATAGTCCACATTTTTGGATAAGTGAAATAAATTCGATAAATTGCATATGATAGTCCACGTTTTTAGAGAAAGGAAAGAAATTCCAAAATTTACATATAATAGTCCACGTTTTTGGAGAAGGGAAAGTAATTTGCATAAATTGCATATGATAGACCACGTTTTTGGAGAAGGGAAAGAAATTTCTAAAATTGCATATGAATGACGATTGGTTTTGGAAAAGGGAAATAAATTCCATAAATTGCATATGATAGTCCTCGTTTTTGGAAAAGGGAACAAAATTCACCGAAATAGCATATGCTATACCACGTTTTTGGAGAATGGAATGAAATTCCAGAAATTGCATAGGATAGACCATATTTTTTGGAAAAGGGAATGAAGTTCCAGAAAGTGCATATGATAGTCCACGTTTTTAGAAAAGGGAATTAAATTTCAGAAATTGCGTAAGATAGACCATATTTTTTGGAGAAGGGAAAGAAATTCCAAAAATAACATATGATAGTCCTTGTATTTTGGGAAGGGAAAGAAATTTGCAGAAATTGCATATGCTATACCATGTTTTCGGAGAAGGGGAAAAATTCCAGAAATTGCATATGATAGTCCATATTTTGGAAAGAACAAAATTCCCGAATTTGTATATGATAGTCCACATTTTTGGAATAGGGAAAGAAATTTGCAAAAATTGCATATGATAGACCATGTTTTTGAAAAAAGGAAAGAAATTTAAGAAATTGCAAATAAAATTCCATGTTTCTAGAGAAGGAAAAGAAATTCCAGAAATTGCATATGATAGTCCACGTTTTTGAGGAAGGGAAAGAAATTTCGTAAATTGCATATGATAGACCATATGTTTTGGAAAAGGGAAATAAATTAACCGAAATTGCATATGATAGTCCATGTTTTTGGAATAGGGAAAGAAATTTGTAGAAATTGCATATGCCAGACCATGTTTTTGGAGAAAGGAAAGAAATTCCGGAAAATGAATATGATAGTCCATGTTTTTGAAGAAAAGAAAAAAATTCCTGAAATTGTATATGATAGTCCACGTTTTTGGAGAAGAGAAATAAATTCCAGAAATTTCATATTATTGTCAACTTTTTAAAGAAGGGAAAGAAATTCCAGAATTTACATTTAATAGTCCACGTTTTTGGAGAAGGGAATGAAACTTGCAGAAATTGCATATGATAGACCACATTTTTGAAGAAAGGAAAGAAATTCCTGAAATTGTATATGATATTCCACGTTTTTTGAGAAGGTAAAAAAATTCCAGAAATTGCATATGATAGTCCATGTTTTTAGAGAAGGAAAAGATGTTCCAAAATTTGCACATGATAGTCAACGTTTTTTGGAAAAGGGAATGAAATTTAAAAAATTGCATATGATAGACCATATTTTTTGGAAAAGAGAATGAAATTCCAAAATTACATATGACAGTCCACGTTTTTAGGAAAGGGAAAGATATTTATAGAAATTGCATATGCTAAGCCGCGTTTTTGGAGAAGGGAAAGAAATTTCAGAAATAGCATATGATAGTCCATGTATTTGAAGAAAGGAGAAAATTCCTGAAATTGTATATGATAGTCCAAGTTTTTGGAGAAGGGAAATAAATTCCAGAAATTGCATATGATAGTCCACGTTTTTAGAGAAGGGTTAGAAATTCCTTAATTTACATACAATAGTCCATGTTTTTGGAGAAGGGAAAGAAATCGACAGAAATTGCATATGATAGACCATGTTTTTGAAGAATGGAAAGAAATACCTGAAATTTTATACTATAGTCCACGTTTTTAGAGAAGGGAAAGAAATTCCAGAAATTGCATATGATAGTCCACGTTTTTGGTGAAGGGAAAGAAATTTCATAAATTGCATATGATAGACCATATTTTTTGGAAAAGGGAAAGAAATTCCAAAAATTGAATATGATAGTCCACGTTCTTGGAAAAGGGAAAGAAATTTATTGAAATTGCATATGCTAGACCATATTTTTGGAAATGGGAAGTAAATTTCAGAAATTGCATATGATAGTCCACATTGTTAGAGAAAGGAACGAAATTACAAAATTTACATATAATAGTTCATGTTTTTGGAGAAGGGAAAGAAATTTGTAGAAATTGTATATGATAGACCACATTTTTGAAGAAAGGAAATAAATTCCTATTATTGTATATGATAGTAAACGTTTTTGAGAAGGGAAATAAATACCAGAATTTGCATATGATAGTCCACGTATTAAGAGAAGGGAAAGAAATCCCAGAAATTGCATATGATAGTCCACTTTTTTGGAGAAGGGAAAGAAATTCCTAAAATGGCATATGATAGACCATATTTTTTGGAAAAGGGAAAGAAATTCCAGAAATTGCATATGATAGTCCTTGATTTTGGAAAAGGGAATCAAATTTGCAGAAATTGTGCATCACCCTTCTAAACCCCGCAGCAATTAAATAAATAATTCAGGGTAACATGAAAACAAGGGTGCCACAATTCAATTTAAAAAAACATCATATGTCATTGTCATGCATTCAGTGAGGAAAATTCATCATAAATTATAACATCTCATGATAGCACAACAAAAATTAAATCATAATGATAAGTTTAACATCATTGTAACTATATCCCTCAAAACTCAAATTAAAACAAATAGATTTTTAAAATTATAAACACAAACTCGCGTTCCCCAGTGTTACAATATCAGAGCATGACACCTGACGCTATACTAAACACGCTGACTTATGAGCTAATTCTCACCAAGTCGAAGCCGCTATCCTCAATCTGAAATTGACAACATGTAAGGGTGAGATTCATTCACAATTAACAAATATTATTGCATTATGAACAACAACATATCGTAGTTATATCCTTCACTCAATTGCATATGATAGTCCTCGTTTTTGGAAAACGGAATGAAATTTGTAGAAATTGCATATGCTATACCACGTTT
The DNA here is from genome assembly GCF_029867415.1 of Vicia villosa. NCBI lineage: Eukaryota > Viridiplantae > Streptophyta > Magnoliopsida > Fabales > Fabaceae > Vicia > Vicia villosa. The sequence goes on along the minus strand of NC_081183.1, from coordinate 21,082,323 downwards.
TTGGAGAATGGAAAGAAATTCCAAAAATTGCATAGGATAGACCATATTTTTTGGAAAAGGGAATAAAATTCCAGAAAGTGCATATGATAGTCCCCGTATTTAGAAAAGGGAAAGAAATTTCAGAAATTGCATATGATAGACCATTTTTTTGGAGAAGGGAAAGAAATTCAAGAATTGCATATGATAGTCCATGTTTTTGAAGAAAGGAGAAAAATTCCTGAAATTATATATGATAGTCCACATTTTTGGATAAGTGAAATAAATTCGATAAATTGCATATGATAGTCCACGTTTTTAGAGAAAGGAAAGAAATTCCAAAATTTACATATAATAGTCCACGTTTTTGGAGAAGGGAAAGTAATTTGCATAAATTGCATATGATAGACCACGTTTTTGGAGAAGGGAAAGAAATTTCTAAAATTGCATATGAATGACGATTGGTTTTGGAAAAGGGAAATAAATTCCATAAATTGCATATGATAGTCCTCGTTTTTGGAAAAGGGAACAAAATTCACCGAAATAGCATATGCTATACCACGTTTTTGGAGAATGGAATGAAATTCCAGAAATTGCATAGGATAGACCATATTTTTTGGAAAAGGGAATGAAGTTCCAGAAAGTGCATATGATAGTCCACGTTTTTAGAAAAGGGAATTAAATTTCAGAAATTGCGTAAGATAGACCATATTTTTTGGAGAAGGGAAAGAAATTCCAAAAATAACATATGATAGTCCTTGTATTTTGGGAAGGGAAAGAAATTTGCAGAAATTGCATATGCTATACCATGTTTTCGGAGAAGGGGAAAAATTCCAGAAATTGCATATGATAGTCCATATTTTGGAAAGAACAAAATTCCCGAATTTGTATATGATAGTCCACATTTTTGGAATAGGGAAAGAAATTTGCAAAAATTGCATATGATAGACCATGTTTTTGAAAAAAGGAAAGAAATTTAAGAAATTGCAAATAAAATTCCATGTTTCTAGAGAAGGAAAAGAAATTCCAGAAATTGCATATGATAGTCCACGTTTTTGAGGAAGGGAAAGAAATTTCGTAAATTGCATATGATAGACCATATGTTTTGGAAAAGGGAAATAAATTAACCGAAATTGCATATGATAGTCCATGTTTTTGGAATAGGGAAAGAAATTTGTAGAAATTGCATATGCCAGACCATGTTTTTGGAGAAAGGAAAGAAATTCCGGAAAATGAATATGATAGTCCATGTTTTTGAAGAAAAGAAAAAAATTCCTGAAATTGTATATGATAGTCCACGTTTTTGGAGAAGAGAAATAAATTCCAGAAATTTCATATTATTGTCCACTTTTTAAAGAAGGGAAAGAAATTCCAGAATTTACATTTAATAGTCCACGTTTTTGGAGAAGGGAATGAAACTTGCAGAAATTGCATATGATAGACCACATTTTTGAAGAAAGGAAAGAAATTCCTGAAATTGTATATGATATTCCACGTTTTTTGAGAAGGTAAAAAAATTCCAGAAATTGCATATGATAGTCCATGTTTTTAGAGAAGGAAAAGATGTTCCAAAATTTGCATATGATAGTCAACGTTTTTTGGAAAAGGGAATGAAATTTAAAAAATTGCATATGATAGACCATATTTTTTGGAAAAGAGAATGAAATTCCAAAATTACATATGACAGTCCACGTTTTTAGGAAAGGGAAAGATATTTATAGAAATTGCATATGCTAAGCCGCGTTTTCGGAGAAGGGAAAGAAATTTCAGAAATAGCATATGATAGTCCATGTATTTGAAGAAAGGAGAAAATTCCTGAAATTGTATATGATAGTCCAAGTTTTTGGAGAAGGGAAATAAATTCCAGAAATTGCATATGATAGTCCACGTTTTTAGAGAAGGGTTAGAAATTCCTTAATTTACATACAATAGTCCATGTTTTTGGAGAAGGGAAAGAAATCGACAGAAATTGCATATGATAGACCATGTTTTTGAAGAATGGAAAGAAATACCTGAAATTTTATACTATAGTCCACGTTTTTAGAGAAGGGAAAGAAATTCCAGAAATTGCATATGATAGTCCACGTTTTTGGTGAAGGGAAAGAAATTTCATAAATTGCATATGATAGACCATATTTTTTGGAAAAGGGAAAGAAATTCCAAAAATTGAATATGATAGTCCACGTTCTTGGAAAAGGGAAAGAAATTTATTGAAATTGCATATGCTAGACCATATTTTTGGAAATGGGAAGTAAATTTCAGAAATTGCATATGATAGTCCACATTGTTAGAGAAAGGAACGAAATTACAAAATTTACATATAATAGTTCATGTTTTTGGAGAAGGGAAAGAAATTTGTAGAAATTGTATATGATAGACCACATTTTTGAAGAAAGGAAATAAATTCCTATTATTGTATATGATAGTAAACGTTTTTGAGAAGGGAAATAAATACCAGAATTTGCATATGATAGTCCACGTATTAAGAGAAGGGAAAGAAATCCCAGAAATTGCATATGATAGTCCACTTTTTTGGAGAAGGGAAAGAAATTCCTAAAATGGCATATGATAGACCATATTTTTTGGAAAAGGGAAAGAAATTCCAGAAATTGCATATGATAGTCCTTGATTTTGGAAAAGGGAATCAAATTTGCAGAAATTGTGCATCACCCTTCTAAACCCCGCAGCAATTAAATAAATAATTCAGGGTAACATGAAAACAAGGGTGCCACAATTCAATTTAAAAAAACATCATATGTCATTGTCATGCATTCAGTGAGGAAAATTCATCATAAATTATAACATCTCATGATAGCACAACAAAAATTAAATCATAATGATAAGTTTAACATCATTGTAACTATATCCCTCAAAACTCAAATTAAAACAAATAGATTTTTAAAATTATAAACACAAACTCGCGTTCCCCAGTGTTACAATATCAGAGCATGACACCTGACGCTATACTAAACACGCTGACTTATGAGCTAATTCTCACCAAGTCGAAGCCGCTATCCTCAATCTGAAATTGACAACATGTAAGGGTGAGATTCATTCACAATTAACAAATATTATTGCATTATGAACAACAACATATCGTAGTTATATCCTTCACTCAATTGCATATGATAGTCCTCGTTTTTGGAAAACGGAATGAAATTTGTAGAAATTGCATATGCTATACCACGTTTTTGGAGAATGGAAAGAAATTCCAAAAATTGCATAGGATAGACCATATTTTTTGGAAAAGGGAATAAAATTCCAGAAAGTGCATATGATAGTCCCCGTATTTAGAAAAGGGAAAGAAATTTCAGAAATTGCATATGATAGACCATTTTTTTGGAGAAGGGAAAGAAATTCAAGAATTGCATATGATAGTCCATGTTTTTGAAGAAAGGAGAAAAATTCCTGAAATCATATATGATAGTCCACATTTTTGGATAAGAGAAATAAATTCGATAAATTGCATATGATAGTCCACGTTTTTAGAGAAAGGAAAGAAATTCCAAAATTTACATATAATAGTCCACGTTTTTGGAGAAGGGAAAGAAATTTGCATAAATTGCATATGATAGACCACATTTTTGAAGAAAGGAAATAAATTCCTAAAACTTTATATGATAATCTACGTTTTTGGAGAAGGGAAATAAATTCCAAAATTTGCATATGATAGTCCACGTTTTAAGAGAAGGTAACGAAATTCCAGGAATTGCATAGGATAGTCCTTTTTGTTAGAGAAGGGAAAGAAATTTCTAAAATTGCATATGAATGACGATTGGTTTTGGAAAAGGGAAATAAATTCCATAAATTGCATATGATAGTCCTCGTTTTTGGAAAAGGGAACAAAATTCGCAGAAATTGCATATGCTATACCACGTTTTTAGAGAATGGAATGAAATTCCAGAAATTGCATAGGGTAGACCATATTTTTTGGAAAAGGGAATGAAGTTCCAGAAAGTGCATATGATAGTCCACGTTTTTAGAAAAGGGAATGAAATTTCAGAAATTGCGTAAGATAGACCATATTTTTTGGAGAAGGGAAAGAAATTCCAAAAATAACATATGATAGTCCTTGTATTTTGGGAAGGGAAAGAAATTTGCAGAAATTGCATATGCTATACCACGTTTTCGGAGAAGGGGAAGAAATTCCAGAAATTGCATATGATAATCCATATTTTGGAAGGAACAAAATTCCCGAATTTGTATATGATAGTCCACATTTTGACACCAATATCAAAATGATGTTGGTGTCATACGTACATTTCTCAGCGAAACTCGTTCTCTTAACACTTGATACTTGAGCAATATGTGAGTGATTTGTACAAAATGAACACACGGAATCCTAACATTAAGACCCTTATTTATACTAATTTCGACCCTAACGGTCCTACACTAATCTAATGCCACGTTACCCGCAGAAAATCTAGGGATGCCATCTGTCTTCGTGTGGTTACATAAACTACTTCGAAATTCAAATCATCCCGCCTGAATCCTCTTTCGACGCGTGGCAAAGTAATCAGAATCAAGAATACCACGATAATATGCTAAGCGTCAGTACTATGCATATTTCGTAAAAACCGTTTAAGTCCCCAAAGACAATTCCTTTCGAATTTAGCTTCAATGCTATCTATCTCCGTTCAACTTAAACCATCACTTTCGAACATGGCCATCAGTAGCCATTTTTTTATCCCAACAGATGGTCATCAGTAACCATCTTCCTTCGAATTTCAAACTTCGAAAGATATTCTTCCCAAACGAAATCTTCAGCTAACAAATTGCCCCCAATAAATGCCTGTTTCGAAAACAAGAGAAATAGGTGTTTCTTGTTATAATAAGATTTCGTTTTAGAGTTCCAAGACTATTGATTGACGTCATAATCATTTATGACTCTGTTTCCAAAACGTCTTGTCATTTTGAAAGATGTCTTCTCATAACTTACATTCCCACGTTCTGGTCTTACTTCATGATCATTTCTCCTATATACTAGGAGTAAAGCTAATAATTATTCGACCGCAGTTGGATTAAATCAACGCCTGCCGCGTGTCTCTTGGCTTTTACCCAAAAGATTTGAAAGGGTTTCCGTTAAACCTTTAAATACATTCTCTTCACAGAAACGAACATCTTCGGTTACATTCAAACCCATTTCCCAAATCAAATTTACCCATGGCGTTTTCTTCAAATGTTCTTCAACCTGTTCTAAAGCTTCAAAATCCTATGAAGACAGGGGATCAAGAACACATACCAAATCCAAATACTGCAGAGGCGCGCGCCATCTATGCTTCTCAGGTAATCATTCCCTTTGAACTTTCTGGAAAAACTCATGCCTTCATGGGTCCTTTACCAGGAGAAAATAACTCTGCTTTGAATAAATTCTTTCCTGCTTATTACAAGACTAGGCCTTTAGTTAGTAAGAATAAGATAGACGATGAAGGCCACCCAGTCTCAGCAAACCCTGATAACCCAACAGAGACCTCAATTGAAACTCCTTTGGCCTTAGAAAAAATTAGGTTAAACTATGTAACCAATTTTGTGAAAGTCTTTAGGTCAATCCCGTTAGCAAAGGATCCTGACCTGTATTATGCTTGGCTAACGAAGGTAGAAAAGCAAAAAGCGCCTTTCTGGAAACAACTAGGGATTTACGATTTAATCCAATTATCCAAAACAGGTTTAGAATATAACCAAACCATGTTAGTAGCGTCAGTTTACTTCTGGGATGCATCTCACAATGCTTTTCACCATCCATGCGGGATGGTTACCCCCACCCTCTTCAATGTAGCTGCCATTATAGGGCTTCGACCAACTGGGGAAACCTTCGACCCTAATTTTCATGGATACTGACACCATTAATTTTAAAGAAGCCACAGTCACCTATACTGCCTTCATTCAACAATACCATAATGAAACGGACCCAAACGTTTTTGACGAAGAACACATAGCGTTTCTAGCACTTTGGCTCTCGAGGTGTGTCTTTTGCTCTAGATCCATACAAGTAGCAAAAAGATATCTTTGTATGGCTAACCAGCTAAATGCTGGGATAAAGTTAAACCTAGGCCAGTTAATCCTAGGATTTCTTTATGAGAATCTTGGTGAGGCAACGGACCTTGTTAAGAACTACAAAACAGGGTCTCTTCTTTTTGCTTGTCCTTTCTGGCTGTTGCAACTATGGCTTAATGCCACTTTCGGGGCTCACGTCTCATATAAAAATGTCGTTGATGAAGAAAGTGAAACCATAAAGGATCGAACAGTAGAAGGAACCAGGTTGGCTTACCTAACTCCAAAGGAATAAAGTGGCAAACTTCGTGAAACTTTCCTGGCATTCATGATGATGTTCGCTGAACGTCATCAATTCACTCCTTCGATGGATCCATTCGTACAACGTAAGGTGGGTCCCGAATGGTTTACTCGAGAATTTCAAGGCACTTCTCCTGATCAACAAGTTGAATCTATGACCATCTGGGAGGCTTTCCTCACCCCAAAGCTGTTATATCACCGTTTTTGATCTCCAAAAAGTCATTGCTGTCTCCTCTGCTATCAACCGAATCTGGTTTCAAGACAATTTGGGCTGGTTCAACTCCAACCGAAGTGTTTATATGACAAAAGGAATCACATGTGTCTACACACTTCGCATCTGACAGAAGATAAATATGAATCAAAAATCTCCCGATATGTTGGCATCACCACTTTGTCTCCTATTTCCTTCGAGCCTGGTTTTTATTCCACTATAGATTTTCATCAATGGTGGACAGAATATTATTCTACGCAAATCTTCGATGCTGACAGCCTTACTCGGGAACTAACTGCAGCTTTTGCTGATGTGCAGGAGAATTTCCAGAAAGGTACTTCAACTCATATTAAAGAAATTCAAGCATTTCAAAAGTTCTTCGAAACTATCTATAGGCCTGATGACCTTAGTCGGACCGTTCGCGAGGCTGCGGTTACTTTACGTAAAAAGTTTTCTGCTAAACCGGATAAGTTGAAACTGCCCCCGTCTGTTCGACCAGAACTGCGTTATGAAGTGGCTTTCAAACTTAATCCTCCAAAATTTCCTCCACTGCCAAGTGCTGATTTTGGTGTGGCTTTAAGTCCTCCTTTTCCAGACTGGTTTGTGTGTGGAAATCCTATGAAAATTTTTCAAGAACAAACTAAAAAACGCGCTGAACGAATGGTCCCGACTAAGCATACCTTGGATACTTTCAAAGGACATCTTCATATAGATATTGAGCATGTTCGCGTTTTGACTCCAATGCCTGAAGGTTGGGGTTTAGATAATCCTTCGACTAATTCCCCCTTTTTTCATTGAAATATTGATTGATATTTTGTTCGCAGCTGTTGCTCGAAAGAGACAAATCAAGGAGGCCCCTGTACAAAAGGGTTTGTCGCGGGGAAAAATCGTATCTTTTTTCGGGATGAGACACCTGATTCCTTCTTTGGGCTCGAGTGCTCAAAAAAATGATTTTTCTTTTGTTTCGACCAAACTTTTTATTGTTTCCAAAGTAGGAAAAAGGAAAAAAGCTGCAATAACCTTAAAAGTGGGGGAGAGATCTTTGGGTAAGAGGGTTGGTTATACGAAGGAAAGGTATTAGCACCCAACGTATCTATAGTACTCTATAGGTTTCTTTGCTATGTTTTTCATTCTGTGTTATTGAGAGGTTCTGTTGTGAGATAGGTGGGACCTAAGGTGTTTGTTTGATTATGCTCGCAAAGATCATCGCGATCCTCTGCATACATATCCCTTAGAGGGAATCAGAGCATCTGTAGCTCGGGGTCTACGGGTGCTAAGGTTTGAATGGTTTGAGGGAGAAGTTTTGCTCGCCAAGGATACGACCTTGTGCCTACGTATTCTCAAAGGGATGTTGAGAAAGTCAGAGCAATCGTAGTTCCCACTTATGCTAGTGGAAGCAAAGGAAAAGAGACAAATGTCATCTCAATGTTCGATGTATCTAATCTATATCATCACATACATCTGTTTGATTTTGTTTGAAAATCTTTTCATTATAAGCCACGGGCCATGCCACTTATGGTGCTTAGAATGATAAAGATGTTTTTTAGCCAGCCTTGTGGCAAAAACTTTCAATGAAGTCAGCCTTGTGACAAAAAGTTTTGATTAATCAGCCAGCCTTGTGGCAAAAGTTTCAATGAAGTCAGCCTTGTGACAAAAACTTTGATTAATCAGCCAGTATGGTGGCAAAAAGGTTTGATTGATTAGCCAGCCTTGTGGCAAAAAAGTTAAGTTGATTGATTGTTTGTGATGATATAGAAGAGATACTCCTATCATAGAGATGATAAATGTCTAATCTCCTAGGGTATTTGATTTGGATATTGGGGATGCTTATAAGAATCCCGTGGGTCCTTGTATGAATCCCAAGAGGAGGCTATCCGAGGGTCCTTGCATTGTAAGCCCAAGAGGAGGCTATGGGAGGGACAATCGAGGGTCCTTGCATTGTAAGCCCAAGAGGAGGCTATGGGAGGGACAAGTCGTTTGTACGAAGCCCAAGAGGAGGCGTGGTATAGTTGGTTTGAGCTCTTAGAGCGATTTCACCGGGAAACCATACTCTATGTCCTAACCTAAACTAGGGAGATTCTTTGCACGAAGCCCAATAGGAGGCTATGGGGAACCTAGTGTTGTACTAAGTTGAACAAGCATATATAACATGAACAAACACATGAACAAGTATGAACAAACATGGACAAACATGAACAAGTATGAACAATTACATATATATGTCAAGGTGTGTGTATACAATGGAGTTTATGAAGGAAATATACCTGTAAGCATGATCCGTTTGTATGCACGGGGGCTCGGGACTTATACTCGGGGAGAGGCCCATTGAGTTTATTCAAAAGCTATGTAAACAAGTATTTACAAAAGGGGCTTGGGACTTATACCTACATGGAGGCCCATGGTATTTTTGGGAAGACTTAAAGGAAACCTTCATTTTTGATTTGTTATTCGAAGTTAAAAAAAACAAATTGATCGAGATATGTACAAAAAGGTGTACAATGAAATACCTAATTTCATGTACGGGAATGGGACTTATACCTATGTGGAGGCCCATGTTTTATTTTATAAAACATGGTTGATTGTTTTGTTAAAGAACGCGAGGTTTCGTCGTTTTGAAAACAATTTGAAAGTTTTGTTTTGAAAGAAGTTTTCTGTTTAAAGAAAAACTGTACAAATAAAAAGGAAAGGGACTTATACTCTCTAATATTCGAGAGGCCCAGTGTTTTGAAAATGAGTTGCATGATTTGAAAGTGAATTGATTACTGTTGTGAAAACAGTTGATTGAGTTTTAGGCTTACCTCGAAGAATGAGAAAATTGGATTTCTGAGTTTGAGGTGTTACCGTGATCCTCAAGTGATGTGCTTGGAATAAATTTAGATTTAAAACAGATGTTAAGCATCCTCACCAGCAGAAAAGTATGTCGAATAAGCTCACAGCTTACAACATTCCATGATCATCCAGTAATTGTTTATGGACTTCTACAGCAAATGGAAGACCAAACAAACAGACAAAACAGAGAAATAATCTCGAAGTCTCGGATGAAGTTAGAAAATTCAAGTAAAATGTGCAACAGTAACCAATTAGAAATTTAAATGATTAACTACACAAAATAATATGAAAATATCAAATTCAAATAAAAATTAATTCTAAAAAAAGATATTTTTGTGGTTTTTCTTTATGAAAAGAGAAAATAATTAGAAACATAAACTTAAATATGCATCTAAAATATTTTTTTGGATTTTTTAATAAGGATTAGAAAAGAAAATTAAAATCCTATATAAAAAATATTTATAGAAAAAGTTAAAGGAGAATTAGTAAAAAGAAACTAATTGAATGGGCTAGAGGTGTAGAAAACCTGAAAGGGGGTGAGAGCCCAACTGATTTAAAGCTGAATAATTAAAAAAAGATTGCTGGGCCGGACCGGGTCGGGTCAGTGTGACCCGGATCCGCCTCTTAACAAACAAGATTGGGTTAGTGAAACCCTAAACCAACACAAGAGGGCCAGCAACGCCTCTTTCTCATTCTCTCATTGTCTTTCATGAGTTTTTTTTCTGTTTGTGAACAACAACAACTGAATCATTCCTTCTGCTCCATTGATCGTGAAAAACAAAACTCAAACCCTCTCTCGATTTCTCTCGCTCTCACTCTCGGTTGAACAACAACACCAACCGAAGCTCTCAAATTTGTGTGCTCTCTCCGAGTTCTCTCTTGGTGAAGACGATAATAACTCGACCTCACTCTCTCTGTTTTGCTCGATGAACAACAAGGAAGTTATTTCTTTTGATGCTCATCTCTTTCTTGCTGCGAACAACAACAGCAAACCTCTTTTACAGCGGCCCTCTTCCTCCTTTAATTTCGCTTACGGCAGCCATGGGAGGAACCAAAAGCGAAAATCCAGGTACGGTTCTTATAAATTTTGTTCTTATTCATGTATCTGGGTTTGAAGTTCATATCACCAATATTTGATTTTAATATTCCGCAACAATTTCAGATTAAATGATAATCGGAAGTAAATTCAAGTGAATTAAAGCAGGCGTTCTACTTAGTGCAGCACAAAGAACAAACTAGCATCAAAATTTCTAAGAGGAAGTAAGGAATAAGAACCTGATCGGAGCAAGTCCGATGAATCAATTCCGGCGTCGGCTTTTGACAGGTACGAATTCAACTCCCTTCTGTTCTGTCTTTGCGTTTTTGATTACCTTCTGCTTATGGAAAATCGATAGACTCCCTGTTGTTGAATTGCTGCGCTTTTGAACTGTTGCAAATTGTTGATGTGATTCTGAACCGTGGCTTGTTTCTGTTGCTACTGTTGTTGTTGCTGCAGGTACAACACTGATTAATGGAATTATTGAGAGTGAAAGCAGAAAGACTTACCTATGGCGAGGAGGTTTTCGCCGGATTATCGTTGAGGTATGCCTTGAATTATTTATTGTTACTAACAACCTTGAATTGTTACTTACAATTTTCCTAACAACTTTGCTTGTTGTAGTAGGCTTTTGATGAAGGTGACCACCACCTCTCTTTGAAATTGCTTCAAGACTTGAAGATGGACTTCAAGTTGGAACTCTCCACCAAGGTATGAAGAATTTCTTCTTCACTCCCCTTCAAGAAACTATGTAGCTAGAAACTCTTATTTTTTTCAAGTAGTTTTCTTTGATTTGAAGAATTTCTCCTTCTTACAAAGAAACATGAAAACTATAAGGCTATGTTTGGGAGTTTGGAGGGGAGGGGAGGGGAGGGCTTCCAAAAACAAAATTTTAAAAAAATGTAGGAAAATATTTGATATTTTTTGAAAAAATGAATTTGTTTAGAATGATAAAAGAGTTATTATCATTACTAAATTTTTAATTTTCAAAATAGTATAACCACCTAAAAGATATATCGAAAATTTATGTAAGCCCTTCAAAACCCTCCAAAACCCTCCTTCAATACAATTTTTGAGTTCCCCCATTTTATGGGGTTTTTGGTGTTATGAATAAACTCAAACCCTCCAAAACCCTCCTACCCAAAATCTATTTATCCTTTTCACCCAATTCCTCCTATTTTTCAAAGCCCTCCCCTCCCTTCCCCTCCAAACTCTCAAACATAGCCTAAGAGAAGAGGAAGAAGTGAGAAAGCTAGTAGTATAGTAGCTTTGGTGTGATTAACTTCAAGGAGAGAACTTCCTATTTATAGGCAAAGTTTAGGGATGTGTTAGGAATTAAGAAACTTGATTGGAAAGTTATGGTCATTGCAAGAATAAGAATATTCTTTATGACATGTTTCTTATGACATAAGCCATGCAAGTGGACATAAAAATATCTCTTTGATCCCTTTTGTCTTGATTTGTGCTTTTGAATTATTTGTTGAACTTTTTGCTAATCTTACCCCTTTTATTTCTTTTTCATGTGACATGAGTATTCTTGAGAAAAGCATGAAGAAATTGAACTTGAAGAATGAAGACTTTGAAGATTGAAGAATTCAAGAAAGTCTTTGAAGCTTTATTTTTCTTTTTCTTGTAATTCCAATTCATTCCAACTCTAAATTGTATGAACTTTGTATTCTTGAAAATGAATGGAACTTTGAAATGATGTAATTCTTTGAATTTTAATAAAGTCCCTTTGTAATTCATTTGTACCATGTAAAGAAACATCATTTGTAAATGCTTGAATTTCTTTTAGAACTTGAATGAAATTGTTATTCAAGCATGAAGCTTTGAATTATTCTTGAATGATCTTGAATTGAATTTGAATTCCATTTGAATGTTGAAAATTTCAATGGTCATTTTTCAAAACGAAATGGTGGAATATCCTTGAAGTATTGAACTTTTGGATTTAAGTTTTGAAATATATTCTTGCACCATGAATTTGAAATGATCTTGAATTAAAATCCTTGAATCCATGATCTTGAATTATTTTTGAAATAATTTTCCAACAATGGACTAAACATGATATTTTCTTTGCAACTTTGATGAAATTTCCATGAATGATCAAATCTTCACCATGAGCAATCCATGAGATAAATTCCAAGCAAGTCTCTTAAATCACACCAAACGGCAATGGCGCATTTAAAATGAAAACCTCCATGAACACGAAATTATCTTGCAGAGAATGAGTGAATGAACCGTCCTTAATTTGGTTGATTCAAAGATGTTGAGCTTGTTGAAATAAATCCTTGAGGACCAAATATTGATTGCCGATGAAGATAGTTCATTTGAAATGAAGGGAGAACAAAACCCTAATTGGTTGTTACTTGTACTGATGAGTGATTTCTTGATTTAATCCTGCTGAGTCACAAGTAGCAAACACAAGCTATGCAATTTGTTAGAGATGCAAATGATGCATATGCAGATGATATGAGGTGGTATCTTAGGTCAAAAATTGGGGTATGACAGGGTTATGGGGCTTCGAGGAATACCAGGGCGAGTGGGAGTGATTCTGTCACCACTAGCAAAAAACCTACGGTACATGGATACCTTATATTTTAGCCTGTAAAATTTAATGAATGTCACTCACTTGGTTTTAATATGCACTTCAGAGCTCGAAGCCTCCAGCGCATTCGAAACGAAAAACTCCTCCAACAGCCGACTCAGACGATGAAGATAAATCTCCTCCTCGCACCAGACAAACGATAAAGAAAAAGCAAAAAGCTGCTACCCCTTCAGCCAAAGGAAAGGGATCTAGGACTTCGAAGCTCACCTCTTCGAGTGACAAGGTGTCTTCCGAGGACTCACCCTTGAAGGCCGCTAGCACTATCCCCATTATGGAGAGTCATAACTCCCGTCCAGACAACATTCCGACCAAGGTATTTTGGGTTTCATCTTTTAATCATTTCTTTACATTCTAATTCTAATGATTAAGCTCACATTTTTACCTTGTAATTGTAGGATGATGCTGGTATCGCTACTTTTGATCTCAAAGCCTTAAGTTTACACATTGAACTTGACAAACTTCGAGGTAAATGTCTGCTCTTTCGAATGACAGATGAGTTGTTTGCCTTTCCGTTTTAGTCGACCCTGACTGCCCATCACAGGTGTCTCTCAACACAAATCTCATGTGCTTTCTCATGTTCTCGAAGACAATCAACCTCTTGCAACCATCATTCCGACTGCGTCTGCTGAAGAAAGCCATTCAAATGACGAGTCTCCACCCACTCATCAAGATGAAACTATGGAGGAAAATCCGCAATGTTCGAATAGTGGTAACGCAGCTGGACAACCAACTAGCAACGAAGACACTATATCTGAACAAGATGTTGCAGAAGAAACTTCCAAATTGGCTACACCTGGTTCTAATGAAATTTCGAACCTTGGAACTACGGTCAGTCCTGTGACTACTTCGAAAACAGAGCAACTCAAGAAGACTGATCCTGTGAGCTTCCTCAAGACCATGATGAGTATCGATAGCGCTTCGTCTCTTGGAACTTCTTCGACTATCTTGGCAGGTGCTGGTGACAAGGATGATATTCCTAAACTCCTTCTAAAGATAAGAGAGAAGTTCTTTGAAACCAACCTCGTCGAAGCTCTCAGCAAGGATTCCACCAAATATTATGGTCTAAACAACCTTCTGAAGAAAGTGGATTTACTTCTTGTTCCTGTAGAAATCTCATAAGTAATTGTCTTATTGATTTCTCTGATTGAGCAACTCCAATCTAATCTCCTTCGAAAACAGGATATTGACGGACAGCTCACAGCAAAAATGACTTCTCACAGTTCTTCATGGGAAGCTGCTAACAATGCAACGAAGAAGGTTGAAACCCTTAAGCTCGAGCGTTCGAAGAACCAACGGGAATATGAATAGTGTGAGACAAATATCAAAGCCTGGAAGAAAGAAATTGAGCAACTCAAAGGGAAGATAAAGGGTGCCCAGTCTCGTCAGGTAGAAATCCAAAAAACCAATCAAGATGAATTAACTGAAGTGGCGCAGTCAGGGATTCGACACTTCGAGACGGCACAGCAGCTAGTGCCAGAGATCGAAGAACTGAAAAGACAACAGGCATTGATCGAACGTCATATGTCCTTATGGGAGATCCAGTACTCGAAGATAAAAGATAACCTTCCCAAAGATTTTAATTAGTTGCTTCGAACCTTGTACTCTTTTTGTGCTGCGTACTTATCTTGTTGTGTAATCAAATTTCTACAAGAATATATATATATATATATATATATATATATATATATATATATATATATATATATATATATATATCTATATATATATATATATAGATATATATATGTGTGTGTGTGTGTGTGTGTGTGTGTGCAACTTTATCTTTCAATCTCCCGGCATATTTTATTTTGCAATTATCATAAATAATATCTTAGCAATTCTCTAAAACTTGCCAAAATATACTTTTTCCACTGTCACAGTAATTTTAATAAATGTAACCACGTGACATGATTATCCTTCGCAGCCCTTTGAGCCTAGACTTGACGTTTCTACTACCCTTAGCCGTAACCATAATTGAAAGCTGACGTCACCTTTTCCAAAACGTCTATTTGAGACGTGCGTGCATCAGTTCTCATCATGATTATATTTCAACTTCCAAGGGCGGGAAACGGCGGAAGCCATAACTTCTCTTTGGAATACCAAACGTAGTCCAATCAATCATTAAAACAAACCGTTCCTCTACTGCCAACTTATTCTATATAAAGGGTTGGCATTCCACTTCTTCCTTCACACTTTCTTCAAACTCTTTGCCCCAAAACTTCGTTCCTCCTTGCATTCTCTCAAACACAGAATCAGACAAAACCTTTTCCAACTCTTCTTCTCCAAATGGCACTACCCCTAACTCATGCTAACATCAGGGCTTGCATCAAGAAAGAATTCAAACATTCTGAAGAAGAGCTTGATGAAAACTTCATAAGTCTTAGCGCCCTCTTTGCTAACCAAGATCTTGAGTTTTACTATGAAATGCTGGAGGGATCTGTTTATCCCAATATGCTAGCAGACTTTTGGATGTTTGCGTCTCTGCGCATAGATCCGGAAGGCAGAACCACTATCGTTTCTGAGGTTCGAAGGGCCCATATCACTATCACTCCCTCCACCATCTCCAACCTGCTGAGATGCAATAACTCTGGAGAAACTTTTGATGACAATACCTTCAACATGACCACCCATCTTATGTTGAGGACTCTCATGGACAATGATCCTTTCAGCGCCAAGGTCATCAGGGTTTGGCATCAACTACTCGTGGGCAACTTTCATCCATGAAACCATGATCAAAATAACATCATGGTGGAGGATTTAGAGTTTATACTCTGTGCCCTCCGTGGGAAGAAAATCAACTTTCCTCTGATGATTTTCAAAGGACTTGTTGAAGCAGTTTCCATGGCTGCTGCTCGACAAGGCGTAGTAACATGCCTTCCATATGGAAGACTCCTATCTTACATGTTCCTTAAAAAAGGGATAGTGAGAAGGATGCGCAGATCTGGATCTTTGGACATGTTCGAGGCAGAAAGCTTGCCCCTACTGTCTCTAGAGGGTTTAGATCAAAGGATCAACTAGGAGTTGGGTTGTTTTAGGCTTTATATTTTGCATTTTGTAATCTTCAATGTTTTTTGGGAACCAACTTCTCTGTAACGCATGTACTCCTTTGGTATTAATGAAAAAGTATTTTGACGTTTCTTTGGCCTTCTTACTGTACTTACCATGCATGTTTGTTTGAACATACAGCCATTTTGGTGTTAGTTCCACCATTTTGGCCTACGCAACGTACTTCAAATATCTACGTTTTTGCAAGAATCTTTACTTCATGCATGCTTGGTTTGTATATTTTCAGAACACTTTCAAGATTCGAAAAGGGCCTTCCCAATGTGGGGACCATTTACCTAACGCCTGATTCTTTCGATCTATAGGTAAAATAGCTTTCCAAACTAAGTCATTACTAATAAACGTTTTACCTTTCACCTTTTTATTGTATGCCCTGGACACTCTTTCTTTTTGTCTTTTTATCATCTCCAATGCTCGAAGTCTGTCTTCGTCCAAATCTACTAATTCATTCATCATCAATTCCCAGTAAGTGTTTGGAGGAATTTCTGCTTGCCTTTGGATTCTGACTGATTGCAAGTATATTTCGACTGGGAGTACTGCATCATGTCCAAACGTCAGTTGGAAAGGCGTTGTGTTTGTAGCTTCTTTTGGAGATGTTCGACAAGCCCAAAGTGCTTGGTCCAAAGTCTTATGCCAATTCCTGGGCTTTCTCCCTACATATTTCTTTATGAGACCAATTATTATTTTATTTGCTGCTTCGACTTGTCCATTTGCCTGAGCATAGTAAGGTGCAGAGGTAAATAATTTGAACCCCATTTCTTTGGCGAAGTCTTGCATCTTTCGCCCAGTGAACACTGATCCTTGATCTGTGGTTATACTTTCTGGGATTCTGAATCTGTATATGATGTGTTTTTGAATAAGCTCAATCACAGCCTCCTGATCCACATTCGCAAGTGTTATCGCTTCGACCCATTTTGTGAAGTAGTCTATTCCTACCAAAATGTACCTTTGACCTCTAGAAGACTTGGGGTGAATTTCTCCAATTAAGTCTAATGCCCAACCCCTGAAAGGCCATGGTTTTATTATTGAACTTAACTCATTTGCAGGGGCATGTTGAATACCTGCATGCTCTTGACATTCTTGACAACCTTTTGCAACATCTATGCAATCTTTCAACATAGAGGGCCAATACATTCCATAACGAAATAAAAGCCATTTCATTTTGTGTCCTGCCTGGTGTGCACCACATGCACCGCTATGCACATTTGAAAGAGCCAAATATGCTTTCGCTTCGCCCAGACACTTTAATAAAACTCCTTCGGGGGTTTTCTTAAACAATTCATTTCATTAAGAAGTATGATAAGGCTCCATATTTTACCTTTCTATCCGTGTCTGTCGAAGGATCTTTCAAATAATTCACAATTGGACTTCTCCAGTCTGTGTCTGCCAAGGAGTCTACATTCAAAACTTCAAACTCTTGTTTGTTGGCAAAACCTAATTGTGAGTTCTCCAAGACACTTGGGGAGAGCCTGGTAGCCATCGCCTTGCCTCTTACTTCAATCAGTTCTTCTAGTTTCTATTTTGACACACTGTACCCTGAAGCTAACTGTGCCAAATCATTCGCTTCTTAATTTTTCAACCTGGAAACGTGGTTTAGATCCACGTACTCGAATTGTTTGAGCAGCCTATTTGCTATGACAAAATACATGATCAAATTTTCTTTGATACACTTGTATTCTTTCTTCAACTGCTTAATCACTAGTTCAGAGTCTCCTTTAATTTCGACTCTGGTTGCCCCCAATTCTAACAAAGCCTAAAGTCCATCAATCAGTGCTTCGTATTCAGCTTCGTTGTTGGAGCATAAGGGACCTTCGATCTTATACTTGAGCTTTGTTGGAATTCCATCAGGAGAAATTATTAGTATTCCAACACCAGTTCCTTCTTTATGGGTTGAACCATCGAAGTACAACTTCCAAGGCTTCAATTCTACGTATTGTTGAGGGCTTTCAACCACTGCATGGTCAACAATGAAATCTGACACGATTTGACCTTTCATTGCTTTAAGGGGTTGAAATATCAAAGAGTACTCATTAAGGGCCAATGCCCATTTGCCAATTCGACTATGCAATATAGGCTTTGATAGCATGTGTTTAATCACATCACAATGAGACGAAACATAAAAATCAAATGGCTTTATATAATATTTTAGTTTGATACAAGAGAAATATAGACAAAGGCAGAGTTTTTCTATTGCACTATACCTAGTCTCTGCATCATTGAGTACTCTACTTAAGTAATAAATGGCTCTTTCGATGCCATTATCATCTTCTTGAGCTAACATGCTACCTATTGTATTATTTGACGCTGAAATATACAGGCGCATGTGTTTCTTCCCATTTGGGGGAGATAAGATTGGTGGATGCATCAAGTATTGCTTTATCTTCTCGAAAGCTTCTTGATGTTCAGCACTCCATTCGAACTTTCCTTGCTTCATTTGAAGTAGGGGAGAGAATGCTTGCGTGCGTCCACTCAAGTTGGAAATGAATCTTCTCAAGAAGTTTATCTTCCCCAGTAAAGACTGTAATTCTTTCTTCGTGGATGGAGGCTTCGTTTCCATAATAGCCTTTGTTTTATTTTGATTAATTTCTATTCCCTTTTTGTGGACCACGAAACCTAAGAAATCTCCAGCCTGCACAAAGAAAGCACATTTAAGGGGGTTCATCTTCAAGCCATGTTTTCTCATTCTTTCGAACGATTGGCTCAGATGGTCAAGATGACTGTTATCCGAAACATATTTCACCACAATGTCATCTATGTATACTTGCATGAAAGTTTCTATAAAATCATGGAATATAGAATTCATTGCTCTTTGATAAGTTGCCCCAGCATTTTTTAGACCAAAAGGCATTACAACCCATTCATAGGTACCTATGGCCCTTGGGCAGCGAAAAGCTGTTTTAGACACATCTTCTTCTGCAATGAAGATTTGGTTATACCCAGAATATCCATCCAACATGCTTAGATACTCGAAGCCTGCGGCTGAATCCACTAACATTTCTGCCACCGGCATGGGATATTCATCTTTAGGCGTTGCTGCGTTAAGATCACGAAAATCTAAACATACTTTTAATGAACCGTTCTTTTTAATAACCGGTACAATATTAGCAATCCATTCAACATACCTCGTGGTTCTGATGAACTTGCATCGTAGAAGTCTTTCGACCTCTGCTTTGATCTTCGAATGAATTTCTGGTGCGAACCTCCTAGGAGTTTGCTTGATGGGCTTTTTTCCTTCCTTTATGGGCAGCTTTAATTCGACCAAATCTCGCTCCAAACCAGGCATCTCGTCGTAGTCCCATGCAAAGCAATCTTTGTTCTCCTTCAACAACGCGATGACTTTTGCTTTCAGTGGTGGCACCAGTTTCGCACTGATGTATGTTACCCTCTTCTGATCTCCATCTCCGAGATTTACTTCTTCGAGTGGATCTTGGGCTAACATTTTGATATTTGCCCCCGTTGGGTCTTTCTCGAATCCCAAAGGCTCTTTGTCGTAGATTGCATCCAGTCTTTGACTTATCTCTTCCCCTGAGATCTCTTTGGCTTGAACTGGATCTTCGAGGGATTGGGGGGTAGGATGTCTTCCAGAATCCCTCGTTTCTGCTTCTCTTTGAACCGTACTTATTGTCATGTGTGATAACCCGGCTTCGAGAGTCGTGTTTCTTTTATTCTCGGCTATATAAGCCGAAATATTTTCGAAAAAGGATGCTTCAGACATGATCAACATCGTCGTCCCAGCCTGTTGGCCGTATTGTTGGTGAATGCTCCGTTGGTGCGATATCTTCTGGACCATCCATTATCTCTCTATTCCATTGGAATCCATTAGGATGTAAAGACAAAAAGTACAAAGCATTTCTGTTTGGAGTGTATATGTCTTCAGCAGCATGACAAGGTCCTATGTTCGCCAGATTCCTGTCGAAACTAGTTTTATTGACCTGATTGACTTCAGCCATGTAGTAACTTTGATCTCCTTCGATGTTCTCTACTATGCCATCTTCTCTCCAAATGGTTAGTCTTTGATGCATCGTCGAAGGCACAGCCGCCACTCCATGGATCCACTCTCTTCCAAGCAAAAGATTGTAATTAGCTTTTGCTGGTATCACCATGAACATCGTTGGCCTGGTGACGGAACCCACAGTTAAATTCACTTGAATTACTCCTAAAGTTTGCCCTATCTGGCCTTCATAGTTGGACACAACCATATTATGTGGTCTTATATCAGTATCGAGCATACCAATTCTCTTCAGCATATATTGGGGCATTAGGTTCACTGCTGCTCCCCCATCCACTAAGACTTTGTTAATGCCAACATTCTCAATCTTGGCTCTTATGTAGAGTGGTTTCAAATGATTCCTCACACCTTCACCAGGCCTTTCGAAGAAAGCGTTCTGCTCTTCGACTGCCCCATTGTTCAGCACATAGTAACACACAGGTCTGTGTCTTGCCATCTCTTCCTCATCAGCTTCCTCACAATCTTCGACTTCTGTTTCTTGGTTATACTCATGAGGGAGTACTGACACAACATTGCAATTGAGATTTTTAGACGACTCCGTCTGAGTCAAAGTCATTCGTCAGCTTATCGTCTTCCTTCCAAGGGCTGGAATGCATCTTTTCTTCTTCTTTCTCATTTTCAGAATCGAACAACTTATGTTCCACTGGAGGTTTACTTGTCCTTGCCCCCTGCATTGGGATCTGATTGCTACTTGATTCTCTAGTCTCCCTTGGTTTGTATTCCCTTTGGGCTTTCTTCATCCTCTGGTGCCTTCTCCATTGGGATCTGGACATAGGATTTTTGCCTTTGTAGTTTTCCAACCTTTACATCTCTCGATTGGAAGTCTGGAATTGCTTCCTATATGCCATTGCAGTTCTTCCTCCTTAGTCCCAACTTCGCCATTTGTTGGTTTTGGTACCAGCTTGCATCCATCTATCCCTGGGTATGTCTGCAGGAACTTTGAATGTGACCCTTCGAGCTCTAGGGTGTGGGCTGTCAGGCCTCCTTGATGGGGTCCGGTTGTCGAACCCATACAAGTTAGGACGAAGTCCCTGAGTCTCCCGACCCATATAAAGATACACCCTTTCAAATGATCCTGCTAGCAGTTCGTTATAGACTGCACCACATCTAGGGCACAGTGCAACTTCAGAGTTGTCGTTGTGACACCTTACCAAGAAACCAACCAAGCTTTCTTCAGACCTTGGGTATACTTTCAGCAGCAAGTTTCCTCCTCTCCAAGGTTGCTCCATTCTTTCTCGCAGGGCCCTCTCGAAATTGGCTTGAACCCTTCGATTTGTCATAACTGAACATCTTGGGCACATCAGCCTTTTTCCACCATTTTTCACATGGCAATCCGAGAGATAATCCTTCAAACTGTTTCCCCTTGGCGGGATTTAAATGTTTCCTTTCTCCCTTATCAGCCATTTTTCTAGTTCTTCTATTTCAGATGAAGGGCGTCTAACATTGACCATGTTAACACCTGCCGGAGGAACCTCAGAAATTCGTATCTGCTGAAGCTTTACTGTGAGGTCTTCAGTGGCCTCACTTGTTTTTCCTTTCAGATCTTCAGTCATTTCAGCATCAAAGGATCCTTCAACATCAGTATTGAAGATCGAATTGGCATTTAGGCTTTCAGTAGCCTGCTTTCCACCTGAAATTATCTCCGACTTGGCAACGTCGATTTCAGATACTTCCACCATGTTGACGTCAAGTGGTTCACACAAGTTAGTGTCAGCCACATTCAAGGGGTCTGCGTCAACCTTCATAAGGTTCTTGGCTTTGTCAGCGAATTTCAGACGTCCATCCTTGATAGCATTCTGAATTAGATCCCTGAAAAGAAAACATTGTGAAGTTTTATGGCCTAAAAAACCGTGATATTTGCAAAAACTTCGCTTCTTCCGTTGTTTTAACGGAGGTATTTTTGAATGGGGAGGTACTATCATCTGGCCATCTTTTACTAATAAATCAAATATTTCGTCACATTTAGTGACATCAAATGTATAAGTTTTCTTAGGAAATCTATCGCTTTTGTCATTCTCTACTGGATTCTTTCCATTAGAATAGGTAAGCAGTTTGCAAGAATAAGGTAGCGCTTCTTTTAACTCAGCAAGATCTATTTCGACCTCTTCCATGTCGTATGAATCTTCAAAAGGTTCGCCATCACCGTCGTCTGCTTCGATGTTTGCTACTCTCTCCTTCTTATAACTCTTACTTGCTCTGGCCTTTTTTGCTTTCAACCGTTTGACCTGTCGAACCCTGTCTGCCAATTGGGCCATATCTCTCAGGTATTGAGTATCCAGTTTCTTTCGAATTGAATAATCTAGGCCACCTGCAGCCATTTCAACTAATTCATGTTTTGGGACAGTCGTGAAGCATCTTGATTTCAACAAACGGAACCTATTTAAGTAATCGTCTATAGATTCCGTGAACTTCCTCTTGATGCTAGCCAATTCTTTCAAGCTTATCTTGGTTTGACCCATGTAGAATTGTTCATGGAATAATCTCTCCAAGTGTGCCCATGCATCTATGGAATTTGGGGGCAACGTAGTGAACCAAACAAAAGCATTCTTTGTTAGCGAACTAGGGAAGTATTTAATCCTTAAGTCTTCGTTCACTGCTAGATCCCCTGCTTCCGTCAGATATCTGGCTATGTGCTCCACGGTAGATTCATTGGTGTCCCCTGAAAACTTAGTAAATTTTGTTACTTTGGTACCCCTTGGCAATTCCGTTTGCATAATATATTCTACTATTGGGGATGTATAGTTTGGGCGTCGAAGCCCGGTATTAAGGCCATTATTAGCCATTATTCTTTCTATCATGGCAGTGAGGTTGTTCTCTGTTGCCAAATTGTCTCTCTTAACCCTATGCACCACTTCATCAGGATGTTCGTTTCTTCTTACCACCACTAAATTAGGTTATGGCTGGGTAACTGCTTGTTGGCCAATGTTAGTCGTTTGACTTCGAGCTTCTAAGTCCATCACTTGGTTTTGTTCGACTCGATTTTGTTCGACTGATGTTCGCCTAGGTGGCGGTACTGGGGGTCTAACTTGTTCTAGAATGGGTTGCCCCTCCTGATAAGTTGATTGGTTGTTCCTTCGTCTATTTTGTGGAACTCCTAGAAAATCTGCCATTCGATTCATTAGAGATGATATTTTTTGGAAGGTTTCCGCATTATCGTGGTTAGTCCTAGCAATGTTTGTTGCTAATGGATTCAAAATGGACCCCAATTCTTTAGCAAGATTTACTAACATATCATGGTTACTTGCATCCATTTCTTGTCGAAATGTTGCTTGACTATTTGTGGTAAAAGGGGGTACTTGGGCAGAGAAAGTCGTATTTTGCCCGCTTCGACCTATCGAACCAACATTAGGCGAAAACGCTGTTGGGTTAGTTGTAGTGTATGTAGGTCCCGCTCCTCCTAATCCTGTCAAGTATGAAGGTGGCATTCCGTATTGGAAATGAGATCTCCACATCTCTGAGGCAGGTGGTGGTCTTGGGGTAAACATCTGATTTGTGGTATTAGTTGCGAAATGCGGTATCTCGCTTGTACCTGTTAATGAAGGGATAGCAGTCGAACTCGAAACTGGGAGCGTTCATGTCGTCCCTGTAGTATTTTCAGGTATCGCTTGGGAATTACCTATAGGATCAGATTCCGCCGAAACCGGTATAGCCTGGGTTTCTGGAGCAGAAGTCGAAACATGTGAAGAACTTGCCGCTACTGTTCCTGACCCTTGTGGGGGATCCTGATCTCCCCCTGCACTGGCCACATTGACCATTTTCTTATTGTACCTTCGTTTAGGAATCGGTTGTGCACTGTTGGTTAATTTACCGTTCCTAAGGTTCATACAAGGTCTTGATATTTTCTAGACAAAACAAAGCAATCAATTAATAACAATCTGTTTGACACTGTCCCACTGGGCGTGCCAATTTGTTTAGGGTGATTTCCGGTAAACAACCGCTAGTCTTCCAAACTATAATAAATATGATTTGGTTACTCGCAGGATCGACTAGATTGATCCTAGGACATAGTCAAAAAGGTTGTTATTCATGATAGTTCGAATCATGTCTATGGTTGGCTTGTCTCGAAATAAGAAATGCTTAATCAAAGAAATAAAGATTAAAAATCACTTTGTTATATACGTAAATACAACATCACCGAAAGATGAAATAAAGATAAAATATAAGACAAAACTGTAAAGTGCAAGAATCTTAATGTACAAAAACTTAAATACTTTGAAATTAAATAGAACAAAAATAAAGAGTGCATGAATGTAAATGGCAGGAAGTAAACGAAATGCAATAATATCAAAAGATACTTGAATAACAAAAGATACAAAGGTATTTAAAATGATGTTGGTGTCATACGTACATTTCTCAGCGAAACTCGTTCTCTTAACACTTGATACTTGAGCAATATGTGAGTGATTTGTACAAAATGAACACACGGAATCCTAACATTAAGACCCTTATTTATACTAATTTCGACCCTAACGATCCTACACTAATCTAATGCCACGTTACCCGCAGAAAATCCAGGGATGCCATCTGTCTTCGTGCGGTTACATAAACTACTTCGAAATTCAAATCATCCCGCCTGAATCCTCTTTCGACGCGTGGCAAAGTAATCAGAATCAAGAATACCACGAAAATATGCTAAGCGTCAGTACTATGCATATTTCGTAAAAACCAGTTAAGTCCCCAAAGACAATTCCTTTCAAATTTAGCTTCAGTGCTATCTATCTCCGTTCAACTTAAACCATCACTTTCGAACATGGCCATCAGTAGCCATTTTTGATCCTAACAGATGGTCATCAGTAACCATCTTCCTTCGAATTTCAAACTTCGAAAGATATTCTTCCCAAACGAAATCTTCAGCTAACAATATGATAGACCATATATTTTGGAAAAGGGAAATAAATTACCCGAAATTGTATATGATAGTCCACCGTTTTGGAATAGGGAAAGAAATTTGTAGAAATTGCATATGCTAGACCATGTTTTTGGTGAAAGGAAAGAAATTCAAGAAAATGCATATGATAGTCCATGTTTTTGAAGAAAGGAAAAGATTTCTTAAATTGTATATGATAGTCCACGTTTTTGGATAAGAGAAATTAATTCCAGAAATTGCATAGTATAGTCCACTTTTTAAAGAAAGGAAAGAATTTCCAGAGTTTACATTTAATAGTCCACGTTTTTGGAGAAGTGAAAGAAATTTGTAGAAATTGCATATGATAGACCAAGTTTTTGAAGAAAGGAAAGAAATTCCTAAAATTGTATATGATAGACTACATTTTTGGAGAAGTGAAATAAATTCAAGAAATTGCATATGATAGTCCACGTTTTTAAAGAAGGGAAAGAAATTCCGAAAATTGCATATGATAGTCCACGTTTTTGAAGTAAGCAAGGAAATTTCTAAAATTAATAGTCCATGTTTTTGAGAAGAGAAATAAACTCCATAAATTACAAACATTAGTCCATGTTTTTATAGAAGGTAAATGAATTCTAGAGTTGACATTTAATAGTCCACGTTTTTGGAGAAGGCAAAGAAATTTGCAGAAATTACATAGGATAGACCATATTTTTGAAGTAAGGAAAGAAATTCCAAAAAAGAAGGGAAATAAATTTCAGAAATTGCATATGATAGTCCACGTTTTTGGAGAAGGAAAGAATTTGCATAAATTGCATATGATAGACCACATTTTTGAAGAAAGGAAATAAATTCCTAAAATTTTATATGATAGTCTATGTTTCTGGAGAAGGGAAATAAATTCCAAAATTTGCGAATGATAGTCCACGTTTTAAGAGAAGGTAAAGAAATTCCAGGAATTGCATATGATAGTCCATGTTTTTGGAGAAGGGAAAGAAATTCCAAAAATAACATATGATAGTCCTTGTATTTTGGGAAGGGAAAGAAATTTGAAGAAATTGCATATGCTATACCACGTTTTCGGAGAAGGGGAAGAAATTCAAGAAATTTCATATGATAGTCCATATTTTGGAAGGAGCAAAATTCCCGAATTTGTATATGATAGTCCACATTTTTGGAATAGGGAAAGAAATTTACAAAAATTGCATATGATAGACCAAGTTTTTGAAGAAAGGAAAGAAATTCCTAAAATTGTATATGATAGACTACATTTTTGGAGAAGTGAAATAAATTCAAGAAATTGCATATGATAGTCCACGTTTTTAAAGAAGGGAAAGAAATTCCGAAAATTGCATATGATAGTCCACGTTTTTGAAGTAAGCAAGGAAATTTCTAAAACTAATAGTCCATGTTTTTGAGAAGAGAAATAAACTCCATAAATTACAAACATTAGTCCATGTTTTTATAGAAGGTAAATGAATTCTAGAGTTGACATTTAATAGTCCACGTTTTTGGAGAAGGCAAAGAAATTTGCAGAAATTACATAGGATAGACCATATTTTTGAAGTAAGGAAAGAAATTCCAAAAAAGAAGGGAAATAAATTTCAGAAATTGCATATGATAGTCCACGTTTTTGGAGAAGGAAAGAATTTGCATAAATTGCATATGATAGACCACATTTTTGAAGAAAGGAAATAAATTCCTAAAATTTTATATGATAGTCTATGTTTCTGGAGAAGGGAAATAAATTCCAAAATTTGCGTATGATAGTCCACGTTTTAAGAGAAGGTAAAGAAATTCCAGGAATTGCATATGATAGTCCATGTTTTTGGAGAAGGGAAAGAAATTCCAAAAATAACATATGATAGTCCTTGTATTTTGGGAAGGGAAAGAAATTTGAAGAAATTGCATATGCTATACCACGTTTTCGGAGAAGGGGAAGAAATTCAAGAAATTTCATATGATAGTCCATATTTTGGAAGGAGCAAAATTCCCGAATTTGTATATGATAGTCCACATTTTTGGAATAGGGAAAGAAATTTACAAAAATTGCATATGATAGACCATGTTTTTGAAAAAAGGAAAGAAATTTAAGAAATTGCATATGATAGTCCATGTTTTTAGAGAAGGAAAAGAAATTCCAGAAATTGCATATGATAGTCCACGTTTTTGAGGAAGGGAAAGAAATTTCGTAAATTGCATATGATAGACCATATGTTTTGGAAAAGCGAAATAAATTACCCGAAATTGCATATGATAGTCCACGTTTTTGGAATAGGGAAAGAAATTTGTAAAAATTGCATATGCTAGACCATGTTTTTGGAGAAAGGAAAGAAATCCAAGAAAATGCATATGATAGTCCATGTTTTTGAAGAAAAGAAAAAAATTCCTGAAATTGTATATGATAGTCCACGTTTTTGGAGAAGAGAAATAAATTCCAGAAATTTCATATTATTGTCCACTTTTTAAAGAAGGGAAAGAAATTCTAGAATTTACATTTATTAGTCCACGTTTTTGGAGAAGGGAATGAAATTTGTAGAAATTGCATATGATAGACCACGTTTTTGAAGAAAGGAAAGAAATTCCTAAAATTGTATATGATAGTCTACGTTTTTGGAGAAGTGAAATAAATTGAAGAAATTGCATATGATAGTCCACGTTTTTAAAGAAGCGAAAGAAATTCTGGAAATTGCATATGATAGTCCACGTTTTTGAAGTAAGGAATGAAATTTCTAAAATTGTACATGATAGTCCATGTTTTTGAGAAGAGAAATAAATTCCATAAATTACAAACATTAGTCCATGTTTTTATAGAAGGGAAAGAAATTCTAGAGTTGACATATGATAGTCCACGTTTTTGGAGAAGGCAAAGAAATTTGCAGAAATTACATATGATAGACCATATTTTTGAAGTAAGGAAAGAAATTATAAAAGAGAAGGGAAATAGATTTCTGAAATTGCATATGATAGTCCACGTTTTAAGGAAGTAAAGAAGTTCCAGAAATTGCATATTATAGTCCACGTTTTTGGGGAAGGGAAATAAATTTCAGAAATTGCATATGATAGACCATACTTTTTGGAAAAGGGAAAGAAATTCAAGAAATTGCGTATGATAGTCCACGTTTTTTTGGAAAAGGGAAAGAAATTTGCATAAATTGCATATGCTAGACAACGTTTTTTGAGAAAGGAAAGAAATTTGAGAAATTGCATATGCTAGATTACGTTTTTGGAGAAGGGAAAGAAATTCCAGAAATTGCATATGATAGTCCATGTTTTTGAAGAAAGGAGAAAAATTCCGGAAATTATATATGATAGTCCACATTTTTGGAGAAGGGAAATAAATTCCATAAATTACATATGAGTACACATTTTTAAAGAAAGGGAAGAAATTCCAATATTTACATATAATAGTCCACGTTTTTGGAGAAGGGAAAGAAATTTGCATAAATTGCATATGATAGACCACATTTTTGAAGAAAGGAAATAAATTCCTAAAATTTTATATGATAGTCGACGTTTATGGAGAAGGGAAATAAATTCCAAAATTTGCATATGATAGTCCACGTTTTAAGAGAAGGGAAAGAAATTCGAGAAATTGCATATGATAGTCCTTTTTTTTAGAGAAGGAAAGAAATTTCTAAAATGGCATATGAATCACGATTAGTTTTGGAAAAGGGAAATAAATTCCAGAAATTGCATATGATAGTCCTCGATTTTGGAAAAGGGAATGAAATTTGCAGAAATTGCATATGCTATACCACGTTTTTGGAGAATGTAATGAAATTCCAGAAATTGCATAAGATAGACCATATTTTTTGGAAAAGGGAATGAAATTCTAGAAAGTGCATATGATAGGCCATGTTTTTAGACTAGGGAAAGAAATTTCAGAAATTGCATAAGATAGACCATATTTTTTGGAGAAGGGAAAGAAATTCCAAAAATAACATATGATAGTCCTTGGTTTTTGGGAAGGGAAAGAAATTTGCCGAAATTGCATATACCACGTTTTCGGAGAAGAGGAAGAAACTCCAGAAATTGCATATGATAGTCCATATTTTGGAAGGAACAAAATTCTCAAATTTGTATATGATAGTCCACATTTTCGGAATAGGGAAAGAAATTTGCAAAAATTGCATATGATAGACCATGTTTTTGAAAAAAGGAAAGAAATTTAAGAAATTGCATATGATAGTCCATGTTTTTAAAGAAGGAAAAGAAATTCCAGAAATTGCATATGATAGTCCACGTTTTTGAGGAAGGGAAAGAAATTTCTTAAATTGCATATGATAGACCATATGTTTTGGAAAAGGGAAATAAATTACTCGAAATTGCATATGATAGTCCATGTTTTTGGAATAGGGAAAGAAATTTGTAAAAATTGCATATGCTAGACCATGTTTTTGGAGAAAGGAAAGAAATCCAAGAAAATGCATATGATAGTCCATGTTTTTGAAGAAAAGAAAAAAATTCCTGAAATTGTATATGATAGTCCACGTTTTTGGGGAAGAGAAATAAATTCCAGAAATTTCATATTATTGTCCACTTTTTAAAGAAGGGAAAGAAATTCCAGAATTTACATTTATTAGTCCACGTTTTTGGAGAAGGGAATGAAATTTGTAGAAATTGCATATGATAGACCACGTTTTTGAAGAAAGGAAAGAAGTTCCTAAAATTGTATATGATAGTCTACGTTTTTGGAGAAGTGAAATAAATTGAAGAAATTGCATATGATAGTCCACGTTTTTAAAGAAGCGAAAGAAATTCCGGAATATGCATATGATAGTCCACGTTTTTGAAGTAAGGAAAGAAATTTCTAAAATTGTACATGAAAGTCCATGTTTTTGAGAAGAGAAATAAATTTCATAAATTACAAACATTAATCCATGTTTTTATAGAAGGGAAAGAAATTCTAGAGTTGACATATGATAGTCCATGTTTTTGGAGAAGGCAAAGAAATTTGCAGAAATTACATATGATAGACCATATTTTTGAAGTAAGGAAAGAAATTCTAGAAGAGAAGGGAAATAAATTTCTGAAATTGCATATGATAGTCCACGTTTTAAGGAAGTAAAGAAGTTCCAGAAATTGCATATGATAGTCCACGTTTTTGGGGAAGGGAAATAAATTTCAGAAATGGCATATGATAGACCATACTTTTTGGAAAAGGGAAAGAAATTCAAGAAATTGCGTATGATAGTCCACGTTTTTTTGGAAAAGGGAAAGAAATTTGCATAAATTGCATATGCTAAACCACGTTTTTTGAGAAAGGAAAGAAATTTGAGAAATTGCATATGCTAGATTACGTTTTTGGAGAAGGGAATGAAATTCCAGAAATTGCATATGATAGTCCATGTTTTTGAAGAAAGGAGAAAAATTCCGGAAATTATATATGATAGTCCACATTTTTGGAGAAGGGAAATAAATTCCATAAATTGCATATGATAGTACACGTTTTTAAAGAAATGGAAGAAATTCCAATATTTACATATAATAGTCGACGTTTTTGGAGAAGGGAAATAAATTCCTAAATTTGCATATGATAGTCCACGTTTTAAGAGAAGGGAAAGAAATACGAGAAATTGCATATGATAGTCCTTTTTTTTAGAGAAGGAAATAAATTTCTAAAATTGCATATGAACCACGATTAGTTTTGGAAAAGGGAAATAAATTCCAGAAATTGCATATGATAGTCCTCGATTTTGGAAAAGGGAATGAAATTTGCAGAAATTGCATATGCTATACCACGTTTTTGGAGAATGGAATGAAATTCCAGAAATTGCATAAGATAGACCATTTTTTTTGGAAAAGGGAATGAAATTCCAGAAAGTGCATGTGATAGTCCACTTTTTTAGATAAGGGAAAGAAATTTCAGAAATTGCATAAGATAGACCATATTTTTTGGAGAAGGGAAAGAAATTCCAAAAATAACATATGATAGTCCTTGGTTTTTGGGAAGGGAAAGAAATTTGCCAAAATTGCATATACCACGTTTTCGGAGAAGGGGAAGAAATTCCAGAAATTGCATATGATAGTCCATATTTTGGAAGGAACAAAATTCTCAAATTTGTATATGATAGTCCACATTTTCGGAATAGGGAAAGAAATTTGCAAAAATTGCATATTATAGACCATGTTTTTGAAAAAAGGAAAGAAATTTAAGAAATTGCATATGATAGTCCATGTTTTTAAAGAAGGAAAAGAAATTCCAGCAATTGCATATGATAGTCCACGTTTTTGAGGAAGGGAAAGAAATTTCGTAAATTGCATATGATAGACCATATGTTTTTGAAAAGGGAAATAAATTACTCGAAATTGCATATGATAGTCCACGTTTTTGGAATAGGGAAAGACATTTGTAGAAATTGCATATGCTAGACCATGTTTTTGGAGAAAGGAAAGAAATTCCAGAAAATGCATATGATAGTCCATGTTTTTGAAGAAAGGAGAAAAATTCCTGAAATTGTATATGATAGTCCACGTTTTTGGAGAAGAGAGATAAATTCCAGAAATTGCGTATGATAGTCCACATTTTAAAGAAGGGAAAGAATTTCCAGAATTTACATTTAATAGTCCACGTTTTTGGAGAAGGGAAAGAAATTTGTAGAAATTGCATATAATAGACTAAGTTTTTGAAGAAAGGAAAGAAATTCCTAAAATTGTATATGATAGTCTACGTTTTTGGAGAAGTGAAATAATTTCAAGAAATTGCATATGATAGTCCACGTTTTTATAGAAGGGAAAGAAATTCCGGAAACTGCATATGATAGTCCATGTTTTTAAAGTAAGGAAAGAAATTTCTAAAATTGTATATGATAGTCCATGTTTTTGAGAAGAGAAATAAATTCCATAAATTACAAACATTAGTCCCTGTTTTTATAGAAGGGAAAGAAATTCTACAGTTGACATATAATAGTCCACGTTTTTGGAGAAGGCAAAGAAATTTGCAGAAATTACATATGATAGACCACATTTTTGAAGTAAGGAAAGAAATTCTAAAAGAGAAGGGAATTAAATTTCTGAAATTGCATATGATAGTCCACGTTTTAAGGAAGTAAAGAAGTTCCAGAAATTGCATATGATATTCCACGTTTTTGGGGAAGGGAAAGAAATTCCGGAAATAAAATTTGATAGACCATATATTTTGGAAAAGGGAAATAAATTACCCGAAATTGATAGGATAGTCCACGTTTTTGGAATAGGGAAAGAAATTTATAGAAATTGCATATGCTAGACCATGTTTTCGGAGAAAGGAAAGAAATTCCAGAAAATGCATATGATAGTCCATGTTTTTGAAGAAAGGAATAAAATTCCTGAAATTGTATATGATAGTCCACGTTTTTGGAGAAGAGAGATAAATCCCAGAAATTGCGTATGATAGTCCACTTTTTAAAGAAAGGAAAGAATTTCCAGAATTTACATTTAATAGTCCACGTTTTTGGAGAAGGGAAAGAAATTTGTAGAAATTGCATATGATAAACCAAGTTTTCGAAGAAAGGAAAGAAATTCCTAAAATTATATATGATAGTCTACGTTTTTGGAGAAGTGAAATAAATTCAAGAAATTGCATGTGATAGACCACGTTTTTATAGGTGGGAAAGAAATTCCGGAAACTGCATATGATAGTCCATGTTTTTAAAGTAAGGAAAGAAATTTCTAAAATTGTATATGATAGTCCATGTTTTTGAGAGGAGAAATAAATTCCATAAATTACAAACATTAGTCCCTGTTTTTATAGAAGGGAAAGAAATTCTAGATTTGACATATAATAGTCCACGTTTTTGGAGAAGGCAAAGAAATTTGCAGAAATTACATATGATAGACCAGATTTTTGAAGTAAGGAAAGAATTTCTAAAAGAGAAGGGAAATAAATTTCTGAAATTGCATATGATAGTCCACGTTTTAAGGAAGTAAAGAAGTTCCAGAAATTGCATATGATATTCCACGTTTTTGAGGAAGGGAAAGAAATTCCGGAAATAAAATTTGATAGACCATATATTTTGGAAAAGGGAAATAAATTACCCGAAATTGATAGGATAGTCCACGTTTTTGGAATAGGGAAAGAAATTTATAGAAATTGCATATGCTAGACCATGTTTTCGGAGAAAGGAAAGAAATTCCAGAAAATGCATATGATAGTCCATGTTTTTGAAGAAAGGAATAAAATTCCTGAAATTGTATATGATAGTCCACGTTTTTGGAGAAGAGAGATAAATATCATAAATTGCGTATGATAGTCCACTTTTTAAAGAAAGGAAAGAATTTCCAGAATTTACATTTAATAGTCCACGTTTTTGGAGAAGGGAAAGAAATTTGTAGAAATTGCATATGATAAACCAAGTTTTCGAAGAAAGGAAAGAAATTCCTAATATTTTATATGATAGTCTACGTTTTTGGAGAAGTGAAATAAATTCAAGAAATTGCATATCATAGACCACGTTTTTATAGATGGGAAAGAAATTCCGGAAACTGCATATGATAGTCCATGTTTTTAAAGTAAGGAAAGAAATTTCTAAAATTGTATATGATAGTCCATGTTTTTGAGAGGAGAAATAAATTCCATAAATTACAAACATTAGTCCCTGTTTTTATAGAAGGGAAAGAAATTCTAGATTTGACATATAATAGTCCACGTTTTTGGAGAAGGCAAAGAAATTTGCAGAAATTACATATGATAGACCAGATTTTTGAAGTAAGGAAAGAATTTCTAAAAGAGAAGGGAAATAAATTTCTGAAATTGCATATGATAGTCCACGTTTTAAGGAAGTAAAGAAGTTCCAGAAATTGCATATGATATTCCACGTTTTTGAGGAAGGGAAAGAAATTCCGGAAATAAAATTTGATAGACCATATATTTTGGAAAAGGGAAATAAATTACCCGAAATTGATAGGATAGTCCACGTTTTTGGAATAGGGAAAGAAATTTATAGAAATTGCATATGCTAGACCATGTTTTCGGAGAAAGGAAAGAAATTCCAGAAAATGCATATGATAGTCCATGTTTTTGAAGAAAGGAATAAAATTCCTGAAATTGTATATGATAGTCCACGTTTTTGGAGAAGAGAGATAAATTTCATAAATTGCGTATGATAGTCCACTTTTTAAAGAAAGGAAAGAATTTCCAGAATTTACATTTAATAGTCCACGTTTTTGGAGAAGGGAAAGAAATTTGTAGAAATTGCATATGATAAACCAAGTTTTCGAAGAAAGGAAAGAAATTCCTAATATTTTATATGATAGTCTACGTTTTTGGAGAAGTGAAATAAATTCAAGAAATTGCATATCATAGACCACGTTTTTATAGATGGGAAAGAAATTCCGGAAACTGCATATGATAGTCCATGTTTTTAAAGTAAGGAAAGAAATTTCTAAAATTGTATATGATAGTCCATGTTTTTGAGAGGAGAAATAAATTCCATAAATTACAAACATTAGTCCCTGTTTTTATAGAAGGGGAAGAAATTCTAGATTTGACATATAATAGTCCACGTTTTTGGAGAAGGCAAAGAAATTTGCAGAAATTACATATGATAGACCAGATTTTTGAAGTAAGGAAAGAATTTCTAAAAGAGAAGGGAAATAAATTTCTGAAATTGCATATGATAGTCCACGTTTTAAGGAAGTAAAGAAGTTCCAGAAATTGCATATGATATTCCACGTTTTTGAGGAAGGGAAAGAAATTTCGGAAATAAAATTTGATAGACCATTGTCGCACGCTCGCGAAAAATGAACAGAGTCGCCACCAATATATTTATCCCATAAGGGAAAGGAATATCAGACAACCTGGCAAAGGATAAGAACGAGGTCTTGCGACCAGAGAATCAAGGTACGGGAGTCGGTTACGCGAGGGGAAGGTGCTAGCACCCCTCACGCCCATCGTACTCGATGGTATCCACCTATGTTTGTTTCTATCTAAAGGGTGTATACTATGTCTATGTCTAAATGCAAAATGAATGCAAAATGTAGGGAAAATAAAAGTTGTACTCGCACGGGCCCTACCCCGCTGCCTACGTATCCTTTTCAGGAATCAGAGTTACCGTAGCTCGGCTAAAGATTTTCCATTTGTTTTTGTGTTTTTTAATTGGGCGGCGTTAACGCTCGCGCTCTTGCATAAGGGGACAGCCTAGGATGCAATGGAGCGGAGATAACGGTGCCCTTAGGTGCCAACGAGGCAAAAGAAAAAGAAATGATTGGTTTGTGTCTTTTAGGATAGATGAGTGGTGAACAGTTCCCAATACCGGGCCACTCACCACTTTCTCTACTTTGCTTTAGTCTGAACCATTGTTAGATGTTTTAAAGTGTTTTTGGTTATGTGTTTTTTAAGGGAGTTTACTTCACGATTCGAATCACATAAAATGCATAATGATCGAGAAGCAGATTAGGGAATGAATCCCACTCACTTCCATCCCATTATGTAATGTTTGAGAAACAGATTAGAGAATGAATCTCACTCATTTCTCTCCCATTAATTAATGTTTGAGAAACAGATTAGGGAATGAATCCCACTCGTTTCTCTCCCATTAAGTAGTGACTGAGAAACAGATTAGGGAATGAATCCCACTCGTTTCTATGCCACTAAGTGATTGAGAAATAGATTAGGGAATGAATCCCACTCATTTCTCTATCACTTGCTTAATGTGATTCGCATCTTCCGTTTATTAATGTTTTAAAGAGTTGAAAAAAAAAAGAATGCAATAGGGAACTAATCTAACATTCTAATCTATGTTATTCTAATCTACAAATGGTCCTAAGGTCGAGGATAACTAACCTATCTCGATTCCTCTTAACAAAGGAGGAAGAGTCTAAGGGAACATGGCAAGCAGTAACAAGATGTAATCAAAATCAAAGTAAGAAATGAGAGGCTAAGCATGGAAACAATAGAAAGAAGCTCCAAGTCAGTAGCAAAACAAGGGATTGAATGTCCCAAATCAAATGCAAAAGCATCACGGTACCCTACAAAAACATCCACAAGAAGTCGTCAAAGCATCGCATGCATCGTTACTTACCAATTAGCGGGCAAACATCAATTAATCATAACACAAGCAAGTGAACACATGGTCTAAGCTTGAAGTCAGTAGCAAACTCATTCATTTAGTTCCAATATCCTATGTTAATCTATATTAGTCAATTAGCATGAAGCAATACAAAACTCTAACCAAAACTAGACAACACTAGGTTAATACTAGCTAAACGGTTTCAAATTGTGAATGAAGTTAGAAACATGCAATCAAATGGTACAAGTCAGTAGCAAATAGCCTCTACTAGATGCCTAAACAATCACAAAATCATGCCAAGGAGTTTCACACAAAATTACGGGTCATTTGTACAAGTTACGGTGCAATCGTCAACCAAAAGCACGTTATTTACATGTGATAAAGAAAAATCGAGTAAAATGGGAAATCATGATCTAAAATTTTCAATTCCAGGTTTTAGGACCTCTACACATCCCTAATTATATGTACAAAAAGGAACCAACATTATTGCATAAATGCATTTCAATTTGAGAGCACAAACGTCACAATTGTCTAATGGAAACGCATGTTAATCGAGTTAAACAAAGCTAAGCAAATACCAATCAAAACAAAGAATTAGGAGTTCATTTTTTCTTACACACCATCATGGGTTAGTCTACAGCAACCATACAAAGATTGGCGATTAAATTCTGATCCTAAGGTGTTAAACGAAATCACTTTGCGAAATCTATCAAAACCGAAAGGAACATGAACATACCAAAGTAAATGACTTATTTAAAATAGCAAACTAGTTTCTAAAAATCTACAAAAAATATCACAATTATGTACACACATTAAGCTATCTAAAAATGGCAAAAATGTGACTTGGCCAGAGCACTACTTTGGGGTCTTGTAACTTGTTCATCCCACGTCCAACTTTCATGATAATTTGACTAATGGATAGAGGGCATGGAGGAGAGTAGTTTGAGACCAAGCTTGCCCAACATGGAGACTTGTGGAGGAAGAAATTTGGATCTGAATCTAGCCCACCCTGTGTTTGATGATATGCATGCGCGTGACCTGGGTTGCTGCCTTGGCCAGATGCTTGACTTGGTCAGGGTGAGGGCATGACTTCGAGGGCTTGCCATTCATTCAATACTTGTTCAATTGCCATGATTCTTGTTTTGTTGGATAGAGCACATGGAAAAGATTAGAATGATACCAAGTTTGCTTCCATGGCATTTTTGTAGAGCTCTAAAATTGGCTTGAGATTTGGCATGCCACGTGCTTGATGAAATGTCTGGCCATGACCTGGCTTGTGACTTGGATTGTGACTTAGATTGAATGGATCTTCAGCAACTCCAAACCTCAATAACTCCCTAACCAAGCTTCAAATGAAAAAGTGTCCAACTACAAAGTTGTTCTCCTCCATGAGAGGAACAACTTTGATGTTGGAAATTTCTCCAAAAAATGTCATTTGCCACGTGTAAATCAGGGCTGAAGTGGACTGTCCATCAAGATTTAAAACCTCAAAAAAATTTCTAAGTATGAAAACTTTCATTTTTTGTCTCTTTTGCTATTTTTGGCAGCTTTTTGTCGAACTCCCGATTTTATCCCTTCTTCGATTTTTCTTGATTAATTCTCCACCAAAAGTCGATATTTGAATAATTTTCCGATTTTGACCCAAAAGTCAACCGTCCCGATTTTTCCGGCTATTGATGAAATTCCCGATTAAATCTCTTCCACTCACATCTAGTCAAACAAACACGCCCACACAGTCAGTATGAGAAGTTTTCCACACATAGAAGCCACTTCTGATTAAACGTTAACCAGAAAGTCAACTGGTTGACTTTGGTCAAAGAAGCTCTGATTTAAAGAACCAGATGATTTGCAAGCTTGTACCCTCTAACCAATGCCCTGATTTGAAGCAGAGAGACACTCCAATCCAGGAGGACTTCAATGAACATAGAGCCACATGATTATCTTAGTTTCCTTATTCTCTTGATCAAACTTCTCTGCACTAGAGCTTTTTCTTGCTAGCCTTTGAATAGTACCCATGGTATGGATGCATGCATGCGGATTATGACCTAGATGATGTATGTACATGAATGCAAAACCTAAGCCAGTTAGAAGTAAAGGGTAGGACAAATTTGGGGTATGACAGCTGCCCCTATTTAATCGTCTTAGACCTGAAGGTGAGATTGGCGCTAGCCTTTCGAACATTCGAGGTAAAAGATGATTAAATACCAAAGTATCAAAAATTTGTCCTGGAACGGTGGGAGTCGTTATTCTATTTTTGTTTTGATGTCTGCTGGGGAAAGAGGATTTTTGTTTTTTTGTTTTTCTGGTGGAAGAATTTACAATGGGTAATGGGTTCGAATGGTGGTATCCGGTGATGTGGTAATGGTGCCGATACAAGGTTCTCGAAAAAGGTGGTATTTACATGGAAATGATTGGGAGAGAAGCAGGTTTGACAGAAAGATAAGGTGACATAGACAATGGTTTTGAGGGAGATACAGACGAGCATCAAAAGGAGGTACAGACGAGTATTGAAAGGATGACACATACGAGCATCAAAAGAAGGTACAGACGAGTACAAAAGAATGACACATACGAGCATCAAAAGAGATACAAACGAGCATCAAAAGAGATACAGACGAGCATCGAAAGGGATACAGACGAGCACAAAGAGAGATACAGACGAGCATCAAAAGAGATGCAGACGAGCATCAAAGGGAGATACAGACGAGCATCAAAAGGGATACAGACGAGCACAAAGAGAGATACAGACGAGCATCAAAGGAGATACAGACGAGTACAAAAGA
The DNA here is from genome assembly GCF_029867415.1 of Vicia villosa. NCBI lineage: Eukaryota > Viridiplantae > Streptophyta > Magnoliopsida > Fabales > Fabaceae > Vicia > Vicia villosa. The sequence goes on along the minus strand of NC_081183.1, from coordinate 21,043,683 downwards.
GACACAGACGAGCATCAAAAGAGATGCAGACGAGCATCAAAGGGAGATACAGACGAGCATCAAAAGGGATACAGACGAGCACAAAGAGAGATACAGACGAGCATCAAAGGAGATACAGACGAGCATCAAAGGAGATACAGACGAGTACAAAGAGAGATACAGACGAGCATCAAAAGAGATACAGACGAGCATCGGAGGAATGACACAGACGAGCGTTTGAGAAGCTTGGTAGATGGGCTTACTAGGGATTGGGGATTGGTGAAAACCAAGTATCGGCACTGTGGGCGGAGGAGATTTGCGATGTAGTAGCAGATATCAATTGGAATTTATATGGACAACACTTTATGTGGAGAGGCGCCATTGGCTTGATTTAGCACTGATTTGTATTATCTGGCTTATGCTTTGTATGCATGTTTGACTTTTTCTATGGCATAATGTTCCGCTTTTGACGGATATGTTACGCTTTTGAGGATGCAAATGCTATATGCAATGGATTCTATATGCAAAGAGTGCCAAATAAAGGCACTGGTGGAACAGAAGAGTAGGATCATTGGGGTCCGTTGCCTGTGATCTTGAGACGCCATTGTGGGTGGGCGTTGGAAGCTTCATAGTGCCAAAGATTATTGGCAACTGTGTGGAGGATTAGAACATAACTCTATTGGGGAGGAAGTGACTTTGCTCGACTTTCTTTACATCCTATACTGCTCGGGGAATCACGAGTTTTTGAGAGACCATTCTTCGTCTTCCATATGGAAGGGGGATATGGACCTTTTCATGTGCTCCATGCTTACCGGTACTGATGAATTATATTCTGGAACTTTCATGCGGGATGATGATGACCTTTGTGACACGTCATGAGTCAAGATGATGGCTAGAACCTGCAACCTGCACAGAAAACAACGTTTGGATGCAAATGGTGCCCCTTCGAGCACTTTTATGTTTACGTAACATCATGTTTCGTTTTGATTTTGTGATTATTGCCCCCCATGTTCTCATTGCAATGTTTAATAACGAATTAAATCACACCTCGCATGCGTAAAATGAAAAGAAATAAAGAAAGCTTTTGCATCAAAAGATTATTTCATTGATGGAATGCCTGTGAACAGGCTTCTGTACAAGGAAGCAACTCCTAAATGAGGTAGTTGCGAAAAAGAAAATACAAACGCAAAGAGCGAAATGGCAAAGAGAAATGCTCGGATTTCCACTAAAACTGATATTGCTACAGTTCCCATATCCCCGATCCTCTCAATGCTTTGCTTCAGAAGGGTAGTGGTTGGATTGATCTGTCCGTTCTGCCAAGGGCGTATAGTGGTCTTTGTGAAGGGTATTCAGACTGCAGCCTCTCGCTTTTGATCCCTAACTTTTGCCTGGATCGCCCTTTCGGGTTTTCAATCCAGCGGGATACCCCTTTTTGCCTAAGTCGCCCTTTCGGGTTTTCAACTTAGCGGGTTATTCTTTTTTTGTTTTATCCCTAATTTTTGCCCAAACCCTTTTGGTTTGCCGGGATGCCCTTATTTTTGCCTAGGTACGTCGACCTAGCGGGTCTTTTATGCGTAGTATTTTTTGACTGAGTCTGAATTGACTGGAAGCGGAACGTCTTCCCCATCCATCTTTGTCAGGATTAAAGCACCACCTGAAAATGCTTTCTTCACAATGTATGGTCCCTCATAGTTGGGAGTCCATTTGCCCCTTGGATCGGTGTGAATTGGCAAGATCTTCCTTACGACTAGGTCACCCGTGTGGAATTCTCGAGGCCGAATCTTCTTGTCATACGCTTTCTTGATCCTCTTTTGGTACAACTGGCCATGGCAGATAGCAGATAAGCGTTTTTCCTCAATTAGATTGAGATGATCAAGCCTCGTTTGAACCCATTCTGTTTCATCGAGTTTGGCGTCCATCAAGACTCTCAACGAAGGAATTTCCACTTCGACAGGTAGTACGGCCTCCATGCCGTAGACAAGAGAGAGGGGAGTTGCCCCAGTTGAAGTACGAACAGAAGTTCTATAGCCATGCAAAGCAAATGGCAACATCTCATGCCAATCTTTATACGTTCTAACCATCTTCTGGACAATCTTCTTTATATTCTTGTTAGCAGCTTCGACGGCGCCATTCATCTTTGGCCGATAGGGTGATGAATTGTGATGTTCAATCTTGAATTCTTCACACAACTCTGCCATCATTTTGTTATTAAGATTGGACCCATTATCAGTGATGATCTTGTTTGGAATCCCATATCGGCATATGATCTCTTTCTTGATGAAGCGAGTAACGACTTGCTTGGTCACGTTCTTGTAAGAAGCAGCTTCAACCCATTTGGTGAAGTAGTCGATAGCAACAAGAATAAATCTGTGTCCATTTGAGGCTTGTAGCTCTATCCGTCCGATCATGTCTATGCCCCACATAGCAAAGGGCCAAGGCGATGTCAGGACATTCAGAGGAGTCGGAGGAACATGAATTCTGTCAGCATACACTTGACATTTGTGACATTTCTTCACGTACACATAACAATCACTTTCAATCGTCATCCAGTAATATCCTGCTCGCAAGATCCTTTTGGCCATAGAATGCCCACTGGAATGAGTTCCAAAAGATCCTTCATGAATTTCCCGCATGATCAATTCTGCTTCGTGTCTATCCACGCATCTGAGCAAAACTGAATCATAGTTTCTTTTGTACAGGACGTCTCCTGACAAGAAGAATTTGGATGCTAACCTTCGAAGCGTTCGCTTATCACCAATCGTAGCATCTTCGGGATACTCTTGCTTCTCAACATACCTCTTGATGTCGTAATACCATGGCTTTTCATCATACACATCTTCAGTAGTGAGACAATGAGCAGGGAATACATGGGCAGGTTCCTTGTAACGGAGGATCGTTATGTCTGGTACTTCTTTAGGGGAGCTAACTCTGAACATAGCCGCCAAAGTAGCCAAAGCATCTGCCAATTGATTTTCCTCTCGGGGGATGTGATTGAAAGTGATCTCCTCGAAAGCAGGCAGCAACTCCAAGATATAGTCCTTATAGGGGACTAAATTGGGGTGTCGTGTCTCCCAATCACCTCTCACTTGATGTATAACCAAGGCGGAATCCCCATAAACCTCAAGGATCTTGATTCTCATATCGATGGCTGCTTCGAGACCCATTATGCAAGCTTCGTATTCTGCCACATTGTTCGTGCAATCAAAGCATATTCTAGCTGTGAAAGGGATGTGAGTTTGACGAGGAGAAGTCAAAACTGCCCCAATACCATGGCCCATAGCATTTGATGCACCGTCGAATGTGAGAGTCCATCGCTCTCCTGGTTCGGGTCCTTCATTATCATCCAGTTTCATGATATCTTCATCAGGAAAGTCAAACTTCATTGACTGATACTCTTCTAACGGTTTATGAGCAAGATGATCCGCAAGGACACTTCCTTTGATGGCCTTCTGTGTGACATACTGGATGTCGTATTCTGATAAAAGCATTTGCCATCGAGCTAGCCTTCCTGTAAGAGCCGGTTTTTCAAAGATGTACTTTATCGGGTCCATTTTGGAGATCAATAGAGTAGTGTGAGTCAACATATACTGCCTCAGTCGGCGAGCAGCCCATACCAAAGCACAGCAAGTTTTCTCGAGTAGTGAGTAGCGGGATTCACAATCGGTAAACTTTTTGCTCAGGTAATAAATGGCGCACTCTTTTCGACCAGACTCGTCATGTTGGCCCAGCACACACCCCATAGATCCTTCAAGCACAGTTAAGTACATAAGAAGCGGCCTCCCAGGAACCGGAGGCATAAGGATTGGTGGCTCTTGGAGATACTGTTTAATCTTCTCAAAAGCTTCTTGACAATGATCATCCCAACGGATATCTTGATTCTTGCGCAGTAGTTTGAAGATGGGTTCACAGGTGTCAGTGAGATGAGAAATGAACCTGGCTATGTAATTCAATCTCCCAAGGAACCCCCGGACCTCTTTTTCATTCTTTGGTGCCGGCATATTCTGTATTGCTCTTACTTTGTCAGGGTCGACCTCAATCCCTCGTTGGCTCACAATGAATCCAAGTAATTTTCCAGATCGCACTCCAAAAGTGCACTTGTTTGGATTAAGCCTCAACTTGAATTTACGCAAACGAGCAAACAGTTTCTCAAGATATATCAAATGTTCCTCCTCAGTTTGGGATTTTGCAATCATATCATCGACGTACACCTCAATCTCCTTATGGATCATATCATGGAAAAGGGTCACCATAGCTCGTTGATATGTTGCACCAGCATTCTTAAGACCAAAAGGCATCACCTTATAACAATACGTACCCCACGGAGTGGTAAAAGTAGTCTTGGTCATATCTTCAGGAGCCATTTTTATTTGATTATAGCCAGAAAAACCATCCATGAAGGAGAATACCGAATACTGAGCAGTGTTGTCGACTAGCACATCAATATGAGGCAGAGGGAAATCATCCTTCGGACTGGCCCTATTCAAATCTCGGTAGTCGACACACATGCGTACCTTTCCGTCCTTCTTAGGAACGGGTACTATGTTTGCAATCCAAGGAGGATACTCACACACAGATAAGAAACCAGCCTTCAACTGTTTTTCAACTTCTTCCTTGATTTTCAAAGCCATATCAGGTCGAGTTCTTCGTGGTTTTTGTTTTACCGGCGGACATTCTGGTTTGAGAGGTAGCCTGTGCATAACTATATCCGTGTCTAAGCCAGGCATGTCTTCATATGACCAGGCGAAGATATCAACATATTCTCGAAGCAACTCAATCAACCTTCTTTTTACATCACTTTCCAAAGCGGCACCTATCTTGACTTCTCTCTTTGCTTCTTCTGTACCGAGGTTGATGATTTCTATGGCTTCCTGATGTGGCTGAACAGATTTCTCTTCTTGTCTCAAAAGTCTTGCCAATTCCTCGGGGACTTCACAGTCTTCCCCACTATCCTCATCAGCTTGGTCAATTGGATTCTCAAGGATATTAAGACGTGGAACTGTAACATTATCATTTTTGATGGAATTCGAACCAGATCTGCACGATGGATGATTTATGCCTTAGAATGCAACACATAAAAAGAAAAGGGAAAAGAAAAGCTTTGCCATTTTTGAAAAAGTTTTTAAAGTAAAAAAACAAAAATGAAAGAAATGGAACAGTAATTGCATGCGAAGATATGATTTTCATTCAATATTAAACAAATTGAAACAACATGGGGGCCCTTCTTTATACAAGCGGTCAAAATGCTTAGGGCGAAGCATATGACTTATCGAAACAAGAAAATTACATCTCCATAAAAGTGACTCCGGGGACGTCCAAGATAGTCCAATTGTTGAGCTCCTGTCCAGGCGCAGCATGGCAAATGAATCTGGAGAGATCTTCTTCATCATCATCATCCACGGCGAGAACCTGACTTCCAGAACTGGTGCTTGCACTGACGAACACTTGAGAAATGGGGGGAATCACCTTCCTTCCAGGAATTATGCTGAGCTGAGTAGAGGAAGATGGTTGATACCCAAGGCCATACTTGTCTCGCTTCTCATGAACATCAATCAGCTTGCCCCAGGCACTATGGGGAGTACCAGCTTCTAAGAAGGCCTTAGCATCATTCAGAGACGAGAGGGGTGCTCCGAGTTCTTTCTTATTTTCAACCACGGGGAGTTTATCAACCGACACAATCTCTAAGGCCTGAAAAGGTGTCTCTTGTATCTCTCCCTCCACTTCAACATAACGGTATGACGCCAGATTATTAACGATCAAATCCTCTTCACCAGTGATCACAACAATCTTGTCATTCACAACAAATTTCAAACACTGATGGAGGGTAGATGTCACAGCCCCAGCAGCATGGATCCAAGGACGACCCAAGAGGCAAGTGTATGAAGGACTTATATCCATGACATAGAAGGCAATATAGAACATGTGAGGGCCAATCAAAACAGGCAGATCAATTTCCCCTTCTACGGACCTTCTGGAGCCATCAAACGCTCTGACACTCATAGTGCATGGTCTCATCATAATCCCATCCATACTCAGCTTAAACAAAGTAGTCTTGGGCATCACATTAAGAGAAGAACCGATATCAATCAGAACTCGAGACAACACAGCATCCAGACACTTGACGGAGATATGCAACGCTTTGTTGTGTGCTCTACCCTCAGATGGAAGCTCATCATCAGAAAAACCCAGACAATTACCAGCAGCAATGTTGGTCACAACCCCTTCAAACTGAGGCACGGTAATGTCTTGAGTTACGTGAGCGGAAGCCAGAACCTTCATCAGAGCATCACGATGAGCTTCGGAATGCACCAAGAGAGACAAGATGGAGATCTTGGCTTGGGTCTGATCAAGTTGGTCAATCACTTTGTAATCACTTTTCTTAATGATTTTCAAGAGTTGCTCGGCATCTTGTGCATTATGTGTCACAGGAGGGTCAACAGCAACTTGCTTTCCTTTTGCTTGTGTACTAGCCTCTTTATTGGTCTCTTTAGGAAGTGGGGGAGGGGCAGCAAAGATCCGACCACTACGGGTAATGCCACTAGTGCCAGTAATATTGGTGATGCTTGAATTACCCACTGGAGGACAATCATATTTCTTCCCTCGAATATACACGGCATTATAACTCCAAGGGACAGCCTTAGAATCGTTCACAGGAGAAGGAACAAGAGACGAGGTTGGAGGGGTCGAAGGAGCATTTGGAACCTGAATAACCAAAGGAGTCCTCGGAGCCTGAATGACCAAGGGAGTACTCGGAGCACGAATGACCAAAGGAGTACTCTGATTCTTTGACACCTCAGCAGGATGGTAAGGTATCTCTAGAGTAGCCACATCTTCGACAGGAACGACCCTTTCCACTCTAAGAACACCTTCATCCATTAGTTTCTGAATTTCTTCTTTCAACCTAGTGCATTCCTCAGGGTTAGAAGAACATTGCAAACAGTAATCATGTAGTTCACACAAAACCTTTTGTTGCATAAGATACTCTCTGACAACTGCTAGCGGCATCCTTACCTCATTAACATCACTCACTAGGATCTGATCATCACATAACTCAATAGCATTGGTCGCACCGGCATGAGGAGGCATAGGATTATTCTGCACATTAGGACCAGTAGGAGTGAACGAGATGAGCTTGTCATCGAGAAGATCCTGGACTTTCCACTTGAATGCCCTGCATTTCTCAATTGTGTGGCCGGGAGCCCCAGAATGAAATTCACAATGAGCATTCGCATCATACCCAGGAGGAAGAGGGTCAGGTGGGGGACCCATTTCGCGGAGTTGCACTAATTGACCAGCAAGTAATTGGGGAAGAAGCTGAGCATACGGCATTGGAACCGGATCTATACGCCTGTCAGGGTATCTTTGCCTCTGTGGACCTCTTTGACCTTGAGGCCTAGGATTCTGTTGGCGATTCTGAGAAACAGCAGCTCGTTGTTGTGGTACGAAAGGCTGTTGGGGTGCCATCCATGGTTGTGGAAGAGCAGCAGCATATGCTTGAGGGACATACGGACCTGGAACAGCATAAGGCATCGGATAATAAGGAGGTGGAACAGCAGAATATGCAGGAGCTCGACCTTGGTCAACAGAGGTAGTGCTAGTCTCACCTTCCTTCTTCTTCACAAACCCAGAATACGGCTTCTTACCATTACCACTAGAGTTGCTAGGATTAGTAACACCTTGAATGGTACCAGCTTTGACACAGTTCTCAACCCTCTCACCAATGATGACCACATCCGAAAAGGAAGGAGAAGTATTACTAACCATGTGCTGAAGATACGGCCCTTTCAGAGTCCCCATAAACAGATCAATCAACTCGCGGTCCAAAAGAGGAGGTTGGACACGGGAAGCAAGTTCACGCCACCTCTGGGCGTATTCTTTAAAAGACTCCTCAGATTTCTGTGACATATTTTGTAGCTGGGCACGGCTGGGAGCCATAGCAGTATTGTAGTGGTATTGTTTCAAGAAGGCGTCGACAAGTTGTCCCCAAGTACTGACATTAGACCTCTCAAGTTTCATGTACCATTCCAACGGGGCTCCAGTGAGACTATCCTGAAAAAAATGCATCAGCAGAGGCTCGTTCTCAGCATGAGCAGCCATCTTACGGCAGTAGGAACGAATGTGAGTCTCTGGGCAGGTAACTCCCTTGTACTTATCAAAATCTGGCACCTTGAACTTCGGGGGAATAACAATCCCAGGTACCAAGCACATAGCAGCGGTGTCGAAACTTGAAGTTTTAGCAACCTCAACAGCCTTAAGGCGTTCTTCAAGAGCTTGGTACATCTTAGCAGTCTCGGTCAACTCAGCAGTGAGATCATGTTCAAGATCAATAACCTCATGGTGGTCGTCCACTACTTTCAGTGTCTCATTAATAGGAGTCTCTTTAGTTTTCACCCCTCCGTCAGCAGAATTGGTAGGAGTATCTTTGACCAAACTAGCGACACTCTTTCTGAGTTCATCCTGTCCTTGAACAACGGCATGGAGAGTCTCCATAAGTTGGGCCATTCTTTCCCCCATAACATCCATATCCCTACGGAGGGCAGCTTGATTCTGTTCAAATTGTTCCATGATTCTCTCGTTGCTCCTGGTGCGGTAAGGATGTAAGAAAGTCAGCTTCGTCGTCGGGAAAGAAATCTGTTGCTGAAAAGGACCCCAATTAGTTTCTTGTACAATAACCTGAAAAATGCAATGTGATAATGTGAATGTATGAGTGCATGTGTGCGTATGACGTGATGTGCCATTTTCAGAGTATCCAAGATTTAATATTGATCCAGAATAGCTAACAACGTGACAAAAGATAAGTATCAAGAGAAACTAGTTCTTTTTCATTCATAACAGAAATTTAAACTTGGGCAAGCCATACATCAACAAGATAGTTCAACAAAGGAAATAAAAGACCCCATCCAACAAGCCTGGTGGTGGTCGAGACATACAAACTCAAACATCAATCCATCTGAACATAAAACAGAGGTCCTCCTTGTCTGAAGTGCTCGTCACTCCACTTCTTAGTTTCATCAAACAGTTTCTTGGTTGCTTCTCGATCTCTTCCTTTAAGAAGGCTTTGAATCACCTCATCTTTGCGAAACAGATGCCCATCCAACTTCTTGCAGCACTCCCTAAGTTCGTCACATCCTTTACATTCTGGGAGATAATCTTTCTCAGGTGCATTCTCCATACTTGCCATTTGATCTCTGAGCTTGACATTCTCTTCTGTTAGTCGAGCAGAGCGGAGGTGACTTCCTTTCAGCTGTGTTTCGACTGCTATTCTCTGAGTAGTCTCATCTTCCAGTTTCTTTTTCATAGTCCTCAGCTGATATTTAGTCTCTTTTTCTAACTGGAGCTTGCAGGCCTTCAAGTCTTCCCTGTACTTTTGCTTGAGCTTCTCTTCTGCCTCTTTTATGGCCTTTTTTATGATCTTCTCGTTATCCTCGACAATGATAGTGGTAGCTTTTTCACCCCTTTCAGTTCTAGTCCTCTTTTGAACTCTGGAAGATCCTCCTTTCAACATTTTAACCTCGTGTGCTAATTCAGCCCTTTTCTGATTCACCAAGAAGTACTCTATCTTAGCATCTTCCCCCTTCTCACGCAACCGGATGTTTTCCACATGTACCTGGGTATAGTCTTCAGCTGGCACAGTGGCAGTTAAAACTTCAGGTGGTTGTTCATACAATGGTTTAACCTTCGGGAAAGGCAACAGGCGCTCCTTGACTCTATCTTTCACCCAATCAGTGTAAGCTTGCTTAGCAACGGCATTCTTCCCTCCTAAGGAAGTTCGGTTATCTGTATGAATACTATTCCAGGCGCTCCTCACTTTTTCTAGACCCTCTGGATCAGCCCCTTTCTTAAAGCAAACAGATTCAAATATTTCCTTGTCTAACGGCTTGTCCTTTAGTGCAAAACCCAACTGGCGCAGCGCTAGCCTCGGATTGTAATTGATAACTCCCTTCGTTCCTATGAGGGGAACAATGTCAAAACTACCACATCTAGTAATAACTTCCTCTATCCCTTTCCCAAGGTGATACCAAACGATGTCATTCGCCGTAAGCCCCATGATCCTTTGAGGCCATTTCTGTAAGTCTCTTGTCGTGACAAACGGTCCACTTTTAGGCAAGTGTGAAGTGAACCACTCGTATAACAACGGCAAACAGCCTCCAACGGCTCCCTTCGTCCCATACCTGGAATGAACAGCATAATAAGTATCTGCCAAGAGAGTAGGCACGGGGTTTTGATCCATAAAGAGGCAAATGGCAGTGAGATCGACGAAATTCGGGATATTCGGGAACAACACCAAACCATAGATCATAACAGCTAAGAGAGCATTGAATTCTTTCCATTTCTTCTCAATAGCCAGGGCATCAGCTTTTCTCATCAGAAATTTAACATAGAATCCGTGGGTTCCACCATTAGGCTTCCAGTTATCTGTAACATCTTTCATGCTCAAATAAAGAGCACCAGCAATTCGGTCCATTTTCGGTTTCTCAGGTACACATACAAAAGGAATCCTGTGTTGAACCTTAATCTTGAGGATATCAGCATATTCTTCAAGGGTTGGTGCCAGTTGGTAATCAGGAAAGGTGAAACACCGTAACTCAGGATCGTAGAACTGGAGAAGTGTGTATAGAGCCCATTCATCAACCCGAGAAGTTAACATGTGTAGGATATGACCATATGTTTTCCTGAACTCATCCAAGTTTTGCCCAGTAACTGAAGTACTCAAACGAATCAGAGGCGTTATATCCTCACGGAAGAAACTGCAGGTGAAGGTGCGCCTAGTAACCTCTTTGGTAACTGTCACGTTGTTAGCCATTTCAAGTGAAGAAGATAATAACCTTGGATACCCTGAAAAAAATGGCATGCACATGAGAAATAATAATACTTCTTTTCTTTCTTTTTTTTTTTTACATATCTTTTCTTTTCTTTTCTTTTCTTTTCTTTTTTCTTTTCTTTTCTTTTTTTTTTTGAAAGGTAAACATGCCATGATGTAAATGATGCAATGGAGGTTTCCCCACATAGGAGAAGTGTGTGTGGCCTCTGGATGAGATCGGACGTTGCAGGATCAAAGGTCCGGCATAGGCACAGTGAAACCATAAGAACACAAGTCACCGACAGAACGGTCACCAACGGTACCTGTCATGTATATCCCACCCCACTCACAGGTGTAGTCTAGGTCAGGGTAGGTCAATGGCTTCCAGCGTTATCAGTTCTCCTGAAACACCATCATTGTCGCAAATACATGCCAACAACGGTATCTCATTTGAACCTCGACTGGTCGTGGGTCTCATGATCGCAATCAACAGAACCTGACATTCTGTTGGCGTCATGACTATCCACTCTATCCTAGGTATCCTATGTGTCACTCTGGCCTGGGTATTGGGCCTTTTACCTCATAAAACATCCCACCCAACCTGCAAAACAGAACAGAAGACCCCAAGGAACACAGAATATAATCCATATGCATGATGTGCAAACAGAAATAAACATGATATGCAAGCAGAAAAGTAAACATGCAAATATATATACACGGTATAGACATAAAAACAAATAAACACCCATTAAATAAACAAACAAACGCAGGCTAGGATCGACTCACTAAGGATGGACCAGCAACAGGTCTAGCAACATCCCCAGCAGAGTCGCCAGCTGTCGCACGCTCGCGAAAAATGAACAGAGTCGCCACCAATATATTTATCCCATAAGGGAAAGGAATATCAGACAACCTGGCAAAGGATAAGAACGAGGTCTTGCGACCAGAGAATCAAGGTACGGGAGTCGGTTACGCGAGGGGAAGGTGCTAGCACCCCTCACGCCCATCGTACTCGATGGTATCCACCTATGTTTGTTTCTATCTAAAGGGTGTATACTATGTCTATGTCTAAATGCAAAATGAATGCAAAATGTAGGGAAAATAAAAGTTGTACTCGCACGGGCCCTACCCCGCTGCCTACGTATCCTTTTCAGGAATCAGAGTTACCGTAGCTCGGCTAAAGATTTTCCATTTGTTTTTGTGTTTTTTAATTGGGCGGCGTTAACGCTCGCGCTCTTGCATAAGGGGACAGCCTAGGATGCAATGGAGCGGAGATAACGGTGCCCTTAGGTGCCAACGAGGCAAAAGAAAAAGAAATGATTGGTTTGTGTCTTTTAGGATAGATGAGTGGTGAACAGTTCCCAATACCGGGCCACTCACCACTTTCTCTACTTTGCTTTAGTCTGAACCATTGTTAGATGTTTTAAAGTGTTTTTGGTTATGTGTTTTTTAAGGGAGTTTACTTCACGATTCGAATCACATAAAATGCATAATGATCGAGAAGCAGATTAGGGAATGAATCCCACTCACTTCCATCCCATTATGTAATGTTTGAGAAACAGATTAGAGAATGAATCTCATTCATTTCTCTCCCATTAATTAATGTTTGAGAAACAGATTAGGGAATGAATCCCACTCGTTTCTCTCCCATTAAGTAGTGACTGAGAAACAGATTAGGGAATGAATCCCACTCGTTTCTATGCCACTAAGTGATTGAGAAATAGATTAGGGAATGAATCCCACTCATTTCTCTATCACTTGCTTAATGTGATTCGCATCTTCCGTTTATTAATGTTTTAAAGAGTTGAAAAGAAAAAGAATGCAATAGGGAACTAATCTAACATTCTAATCTATGTTATTCTAATCTACAAATGGTCCTAAGGTCGAGGATAACTAACCTATCTCGATTCCTCTTAACAAAGGAGGAAGAGTCTAAGGGAACATGGCAAGCAGTAACAAGATGTAATCAAAATCAAAGTAAGAAATGAGAGGCTAAGCATGGAAACAATAGAAAGAAGCTCCAAGTCAGTAGCAAAACAAGGGATTGAATGTCCCAAATCAAATGCAAAAGCATCACGGTACCCTACAAAAACATCCACAAGAAGTCGTCAAAGCATCGCATGCATCGTTACTTACCAATTAGCGGGCAAACATCAATTAATCATAACACAAGCAAGTGAACACATGGTCTAAGCTTGAAGTCAGTAGCAAACTCATTCATTTAGTTCCAATATCCTATGTTAATCTATATTAGTCAATTAGCATGAAGCAATACAAAACTCTAACCAAAACTAGACAACACTAGGTTAATACTAGCTAAACGGTTTCAAATTGTGAATGAAGTTAGAAACATGCAATCAAATGGTACAAGTCAGTAGCAAATAGCCTCTACTAGATGCCTAAACAATCACAAAATCATGCCAAGGAGTTTCACACAAAATTACGGGTCATTTGTACAAGTTACGGTGCAATCGTCAACCAAAAGCACGTTATTTACATGTGATAAAGAAAAATCGAGTAAAATGGGAAATCATGATCTAAAATTTTCAATTCCAGGTTTTAGGACCTCTACACATCCCTAATTATATGTACAAAAAGGAACCAACATTATTGCATAAATGCATTTCAATTTGAGAGCACAAACGTCACAATTGTCTAATGGAAACGCATGTTAATCGAGTTAAACAAAGCTAAGCAAATACCAATCAAAACAAAGAATTAGGAGTTCATTTTTTCTTACACACCATCATGGGTTAGTCTACAGCAACCATACAAAGATTGGCGATTAAATTCTGATCCTAAGGTGTTAAACGAAATCACTTTGCGAAATCTATCAAAACCGAAAGGAACATGAACATACCAAAGTAAATGACTTATTTAAAATAGCAAACTAGTTTCTAAAAATCTACAAAAAATATCACAATTATGTACACACATTAAGCTATCTAAAACATATTTTTATTCATTTTTTATTTCAATTAAAACTGAATTATGAGTTAAAAGTTAGATGAGAAACAAATTGAAAACAAAAGCTAAAATCTGCCTAACAGGAGGGGTGTAGTAGTAAAAACATTGGAGAACTAAAACCAGTTATAAAGGCGTTTGGGCCCAAGCTAGGGGTGTGCAGAAAGCAACAAATTCGCAGGCCTAACCCATGTCACATATTATTGCATTTTATTTGTTTCATTTTATTATTATATCAGCATGTGGTTACTAGTGTGACATGATAAAGGATATCAATTGGTCAAGTATGAACTTAAGTGTAATAAGACAAAAACAAATATCTCAGGCCAATCACACAACGCCACCTCACAAACCAATGATGGCAAAGGATAACGGTCATAAAAACAAGCCAGTAAGCGCTTGCCACGTCGGATAAAATGCATGAGGCATACTACAGACGCCGGAGCTAAGCTCCGATCGCCTTCTCCGATAGCGTGACTTCGCCGGAAAGAAAAACGCCCAGAAATCCACGAAATCGTGCGCCCCTACTCGGAATGTCATGCTGAGCCCGATTATCGTGTTTGTTCCTTCATTAGGGACCTTCATTATACTAACCGACGGCCTAACACTGAACCAAAACTTGAACAAAATCTCAACAGCACTACAACTACCATATCAATCTAACCTCAATCAATCATAGATCTCAAGAACGTGATTCAAACAATGAGGCAGTCGTTACTCCATGGAAACAAACACACATCAAGAATTCAAAGGCTGCCACACAAGCGCATCATATTTCTTGCAGTCATGAAAACGTCGAATCTAGCGTATGCTTCTGTGTATTACGCAAAAGGAAACGTACCTAGAGTGAACCTTGAGCGAATCTTTGGAAGATTTTTAACCTTTAGCTTGGCGAATCCGTATCTTGATAGTGAAGATGACGTTAATTCCAGCACTTGTTCAGACTTGATTGAGGAGGTGATGATGCTTCATAATAGGGGTTGAATCGGTGGGGAGAGTGCGAGGCTTGCTTTGAATCCGTGGATGGTTGTTGAAGGTCACGATGAAGATCGGTAGGAGGAAGAGTGGAGGTTATGATGGTTGCTTAGAGTTTGTTGGAGTTTGAAGGTTTTTTGTTGACGGTGATGGTGGAGGAGAGTGGTTAGAGATGGCGGAAGAAGGTGGTTGTTGCGGTGTTTGAGGGTGGTTGGGGTTTTGGTGAGTTTGTTACAAAGTGTAACAAACTTTTTGTGAGAAGAAGAGAGAGTGAGGGAAGAAGAGAGAGTGAGGGAAGAAGAGAGAGCGAGAGGTTTGTTGTTTGCGAAATGAGAAAGAGTGTGAGTGTGAGAGTGTGAAAAAAATGAGTGTGTGTGGTGGTTTGTGAAGGATTTCCATTTATATAGTGTAGGGTACATGGAGGTTATGGTGTGTTGTGTAGTAGCTTATCTTTTCCAATCTTAATGAACAAGTTGTTGTAAATAGAGAAAGTCTTTCTTTGGCTTTTACGTATCAGCTTTCTTGCATGGGCTCTTGTGGTAATGAATGATGCTGGATTGCTAGTAATATGATCATACAACATTATTCTAAGACACCATCTTTGCTCATGTAAAACTATGGCCATGGCTCACTATCTTACTCAAACTTGGAGCCAACTTCAAGGGCTCATGGCATAGAGTAAATTTGGTGTTGAAGATTTCTTGAAATGATGCTTGGACATGTAGAAAAATGAGCTGGAACATGGTATGTTGTTGCTGCATATGGCCTATGCGCGTGACCCTGACCATGGCTCCTATCTTTGGCAAAAATGTGACTTGGCCAGAGCACTACTTTGGGGTCTTGTAACTTGTTCATCCCACGTCCAACTTTCATGATAATTTGACTAATGGATAGAGGGCATGGAGGAGAGTAGTTTGAGACCAAGCTTGCCCAACATGGAGACTTGTGGAGGAAGAAATTTGGATCTGAATCTAGCCCACCATGTGTTTGATGATATGCATGCGCGTGACCTGGGTTGCTGCCTTGGCCAGATGCTTGACTTGGTCAGGGTGAGGGCATGACTTCGAGGGCTTGCCATTCATTCAATACTTGTTCAATTGCCATGATTCTTGTTTTGTTGGATAGAGCACATGGAAAAGATTAGAATGATACCAAGTTTGCTTCCATGGCATTTTTGTAGAGCTCTAAAATTGGCTTGAGATTTGGCATGCCACGTGCTTGATGAAATGTCTGGCCATGACCTGGCTTGTGACTTGGATTGTGACTTAGATTGAATGGATCTTCAGCAACTCCAAACCTCAATAACTCCCTAACCAAGCTTCAAATGAAAAAGTGTCCAACTACAAAGTTGTTCTCCTCCATGAGAGGAACAACTTTGATGTTGGAAATTTCTCCAAAAAATGTCATTTGCCACGTGTAAATCAGGGCTGAAGTGGACTGTCCATCAAGATTTAAAACCTCAAAAAAATTTCTAAGTATGAAAACTTTCATTTTTTGTCTCTTTTGCTATTTTTGGCAGCTTTTTGTCGAACTCCCGATTTTATCCCTTCTTCGATTTTTCTTGATTAATTCTCCACCAAAAGTCGATATTTGAATAATTTTCCGATTTTGACCCAAAAGTCAACCGTCCCGATTTTTCCGGCTATTGATGAAATTCCCGATTAAATCTCTTCCACTCACATCTAGTCAAACAAACACGCCCACACAGTCAGTATGAGAAGTTTTCCACACATAGAAGCCACTTCTGATTAAACGTTAACCAGAAAGTCAACTGGTTGACTTTGGTCAAAGAAACTCTGATTTAAAGAACCAGATGATTTGCAAGCTTGTACCCTCTAACCAATGCCCTGATTTGAAGCAGAGAGACACTCCAATCCAGGAGAACTTCAATGAACATAGAGCCACATGATTATCTTAGTTTCCTTATTCTCTTGATCAAACTTCTCTGCACTAGAGCTTTTTCTTGCTAGCCTTTGAATAGTACCCATGGTATGGATGCATGCATGTGGATTATGACCTAGATGATGTATGTACATGAATGCAAAACCTAAGCCAGTTAGAAGTAAAGGGTAGGACAAATTTGGGGTATGACAACCATATATTTTGGAAAAGGGAAATAAATTACCCGAAATTGATAGGATAGTCCACGTTTTTGGAATAGGGAAAGAAATTTATAGAAATTGCATATGCTAGACCATGTTTTCGGAGAAAGGAAAGAAATTCCAGAAAATGCATATGATAGTCCATGTTTTTGAAGAAAGGAATAAAATTCCTGAAATTGTATATGATAGTCCACGTTTTTGGAGAAGAGAGATAAATTCCATAAATTGCGTATGATAATCCACTTTTTAAAGAAAGGAAAGAATTTCCAGAATTTACATTTAATAGTCCACGTTTTTGGAGAAGGGAAAGAAATTTGTAGAAATTGCATATGATAAACCAAGTTTTCGAAGAAAGGAAAGAAATTCCTAAAATTATATATGATAGTCTACGTTTTTGGAGAAGTGAAATAAATTCAAGAAATTGCATATGATAGACCACGTTTTTATAGGTGGGAAAGAAATTCCGGAAACTGCATATGATAGTCCATGTTTTTAAAGTAAGGAAAGAAATTTCTAAAATTGTATATGATAGTCCATGTTTTTGAGAAGAGAAATAAATTCCATAAATTACAAACATTAGTCCCTGTTTTTATAGAAGAGAAAGAAATTCTAGAGTTGACATATAATAGTCCACGTTTTTGGAGAAGGCAAAGAAATTTGCAGAAATTACATATGATAGACCACATTTTTGAAGTAAGGAAAGAAATTCTAAAAGAGAAGGGAAATAAATTTCAAAAATTGCATATGATAGTCCAAGTTTTAAGGAAGTCAAGAAGTTCCAGAAATTGCATATGATATTCCACGTTTTTGGAGAAGGGAAATAAATTTCAGAAATTGCATATTATAGACCATATTTTTTGGAAAAGGGAAAAAATTTCTGAAATTGCGTATGATAGTCCACATTTTTTGGAAAAGGTAAAGAAATTTGCATAAATTGCATATGCTAGACCACGTTTTTGAGAAAGGATAGATATTTGCAGAAATTGCATATGTTAGACTACGTTTTTGGAGAAGGGAAAGAAATTCTAGAAATTGCATATGATAGTCCAGGTTTTTGAAGAAAGGAGAAAAATTCCTGAAATTATATATGATAGTCCACATTTTTGGAGAAGGGAAATAAATTCGATAAATTGCATATGATAGTCCACGTTTTTAGAGAAAAGAAAGAAATTCAAAAATTTACATATAATAGCCCACGTTTTTGGAGAAGGGAAAGAAATTTGCATAAATTGCATATGATAGACCACATTTTTGAAGAAAGGATATAAATTCCTAAAATTTTATAAGATAGTCTACGTTTTTGGAGAAGGGAAGTAAATTCCAAAATTTGCATATGATAGTCCACGTTTTAAGAGAAGGGAAAGAAATTCCAGAAATTGCATATGATAGTCCTTTTTTTTAGAGAAGGGAAAGAAATTTCTAAAATTGCATATGAATGACGATTAGTTTTGGAAAAGGGAAATAAATTCCATAAATTGCATATGATACCTCGTTTTTGGAAAAGGGAATGAAATTTGCAGAAATTGCATATGCTATACCACGTTTTTGGAGAATGGAATGAAATTCCAGAAATTGCATAGGTTAGACCGTATTTTTTGGAAAAGGGAATGAAATTCCAGAAAGTGCATATGATACTCCACGTTTTTAGAAAAGGGAAAGAAATTTCAGAAATTGCATAAGATAGACCATATTTTTTGGAGAAGGGAAAGAAATTCCAAAAATAACATATGATAGTCCGTGTTTTTTGGGAAGGGAAAGAAATTTGCAGAAATTTCAAATACCACGTTTTCGGGGTAGGGGAAGAAATTCCAGAATTTGCATATGATAGTCCATATTTTGGAAGGAACAAAATTCCCGAATTTGTATATGATAGTCCACATTTTTGGAATTAGGGAAAGAAATTTGCAAAAATTGCATATGATAGATCATGTTTTTGAAAAAAGGAAAGAAATTTAAGAAATTGCATATGATAGTCCATGTTTTTAGAGAAGGAAAAGAAATTCCAGAAATTGCATATGATAGTCCACCTTTTTTAGGAAGGGAAAGAAATTTCGTAAATTGCATATGATAGACCATATGTTTTGGAAAAGGGAAATAAATTACTCGAAATTGCATATGATAGTCCATGTTTTTGGAGAAAGGAAAGAAATTCCAGAAAATGCATATGATAGTCCATGTTTTTGAAGAAAAGAAAAAAATTCATGAAATTGTATATGATAGTCCACGTTTTTGGTGAAGAGAAATAAATTCCATAAATTGCATATTATTGTCCACTTTTTAAAGAGGGGAAAGAAAATTCCAAATTTTACATTTAATAGTCCACGTTTTTGGAGAAGGGAATGAAATTTGTAGAAACTGCATATGATAGACCACGTTTTTGAAGGAAGGAAAGAAATTCCTAAAATTGTATATGATAGTCTACGTTTTTGGAGAAGTGAAATAAATTCAAGAAACTGCATATGATAGTCCACGTTTTTAAAGAAGCGAAAGAAATTCTGAAAATTGCATATGATAGTCCACGTTTTTGAAGGAAAGAAATTTCAAAAATTGTACATGATAGTCCATGTTTTTGAGAAGAGAAATAAATTCCATAAATTACAAACATTATTCCATGTTTTTATAGAAGGTAAAGAAATTCTAGAGTTAACATATGATAGTCCACGTTTTTGGAGAAGACAAAGAAATTTGCAGAGATTACATATGATAGACCACATTTTTGAAGTAAGGAAAGAAATTCCAAAAGAAAAGGGAAATAAATTTCAGAAATTGTATATGATAGTCCACGCTTATAGAAATTGCATATGCTAGACCATGTTTTCGGAGAAAGGAAAGAAATTCCAGAAAATGCATATGATAGTCCATGTTTTTGAAGAATGGAAAAAAATTCCTGAAATTGTATATGAAAGTCCACGTTTTTTAAGTAAGGAAAGAAATTCCGGAAATTGCATATGATAGTCCATGTTTTTAAAGTAAGGAAAGAAATTTCTAAAATAGTATATGATACTCCATGTTTTTGAGAAGAGAAATAAATTCCATAAATTACAAACATTAGTCCATGTTTTTATAGAACCGAAAGAAATTCCGAAAATTGCATATGATAGTCCATGTTTTTGAAGAAGGCAAAGAAATTTGTATAAATTACATATGATATACCACATTTTTTAAGTTAGGAAAGAAATTCCAAAAGAGAAGGGAAATAAATTTCAGAAATTGCATATGATAGTCCACGTTTTAAGGAAGTAAAGAAGTTCCAGAAATTGCATATGATATTCCATATTTTTGGAGAAGGGTAATAAATTTCAGAAATTGCATATGATAGACCATATTTTTGGGAAAAGGAAAAGTAATTTTAGAAATTGCATATGATAGTCCATGTTTTGTGCGAAAGAGAAAGAAATTTGCATAAATTGCATATGCTAGACCACGTTTTTTGAGACAGAAAAGAAATTTGAGAATTGACATATAATAGTCAACGTTTTTGGAGAAGGGAAAGAAATTTACAGAAATTGCATATGATAGACCGCATTTTTGAGAAAAGGAAAGAAATTCCAAAAGAGAAGGGAATTAAATTTCAGAAATTGCATAAGACAGTCCACGTTTTAAGGAAGGGAAAGAAGTTCCAGAAATTGCATATGATAGTCCACGTTTTTGGAGAAGGGAAAGAAATTTCAGAAATTGCATATGATAGACCATATTTTTTGGAAAAGGGAATGAAATTCAAGAAATTATGTATGATAGACCACGATTTTTTGGAAAAGGGGAAGAAATTTGCATAAACTGCATATGGTAGCCCACGTTTTTAGAGAAAGGAAAGAAATTTGCAGAAATTACATATGCTAGACTACGTTTTTGGAGAAGGGAAAGAAATTCCAGAAATTGCATATGATAGTCTATTTTTTTGAAGAAAGGAAAAAAATTCCTGAATTTTTATATGATAGTCCACATTTATGGAGAAGGGTAATAAATTTCTGAAATTGCATATGATAATCCACGTTTTTAGAGAAAGGAAAGATATTCCAAAATTTACATATAACAGTCCACGTTTTTGAATAAGGGAAAGAAATTTGCAGAATTTGCATATGATATACCACATTTTTGAATAAAGGAAATAAATTCCTAAAATTTTATATGATAGTCTACGTTTTTGGAGATGGGAAAAAAATTCCAAAATTTGCATCTGCTAGTCCACGCTTTAAGAGAAGGGATAGAAATTCCAGAAATTGCACATGATAGTCCACATTTTTGGTAAAGGAAAAGAATTTTGCAGAAATTGCATAGGATAAATCATGTTTTTGAAAAAAGGAAATAAATTTAAGAAATTGCATATGATAGTCCACGTTTTTAGAGAAGGAAAAGAAATTCCTGAAATTGCATATGATAGTGCACGTTTTTTAGAAAGGGAAAGAAATTCCAGAAAATGCATATGATAGTCCATGTTTTTGAAGAAAGGAAAAAAATTCCTGAAATTGTATATGATAGTCCACGTGTTTGGAGAAGAGAAATAAATTCCAGAAATTGCATATGATAGTCCACTTTTTAAAAAAGGGAAAGAAGCTCCAGAATTTACCTTTAGCAGTCCACGTTTTTGGATAAGGGAAAGAAATTTGCAGAAATTGCATATGATAGACCACATTTTTTAAGAAAGGAAAGAAATTCCTAAAATTGTATATGATAGTCTACGTTTTTAGAGAAGGGAAATAAATT
Source organism: Vicia villosa (assembly GCF_029867415.1). Classification (NCBI taxonomy): domain Eukaryota; kingdom Viridiplantae; phylum Streptophyta; class Magnoliopsida; order Fabales; family Fabaceae; genus Vicia; species Vicia villosa. The sequence goes on along the minus strand of NC_081183.1, from coordinate 21,022,161 downwards.
CAAGAAATTGCATATGATAGTCCACGTTTTTAAAGAAGGGAAAGAAATTCCAAAACTTACATATAATAGTCCACGTTTTTGGAGAAGGGGAAGAAATTTGCAGAAATTTCATATGATAGACCACATTTTTGAAGAAAGGAAATAAATTCCTTAACTTTTATATGATAGTCTACGTTTTTTAGATGAGAAATAAATTCCATAAATTAAAAACGATAGTCCACGTTTTTAGGGAAGGGAAAGAAGTTCTAGAATTGACATATAATAGTCCTCGTTTTTGGAGAAGGGAAAGAAAATTGCACAAATTGTATATGATAGACCGCATTTTTGAAAAAAGGAAAGAAATTCCAAAAGAGAAGGGAAATAAATTTCAGAAATCGCATATGATAGTCCATGCTTTAAGGAAGGGAAAGAAGTTCCAGAAATTGCATATGATAGTCCATGTTTTTGGAAAAGGGAAAGAAATTTCAGAAATTGCATATGATAGACCATATTTTTTGGAAAAGGGAAAGAAATTCAAGAAATTGCGTATTATTGTCCACGTTTTTTGGAAAAGGGAAAGAAATTTGCATAAATTGCATATGCTAGCCCACGTTTTTGGAGAAAGGAAAGAAATTTGCAGAAATTGCATATGCTAGACTACGTTTTCGAAGAAGGGAATGAAATTCCAGAAATTGCATAGGATTGTCCATGTTTTTGAAGAAAGGAAAAAAAATCCTGAAATTATATATGATAGTCCACATTTTTGGAGAAGGGAAATAAATTCCATAACTTGCATATGATTGTCCACGTTTTTAGAGAAAGGAAAGAAATTCCAAAAGTTACATATCATAGTCCACGTTTTTGGAGAAGGGAAAGAAATTTGCAGAAATTGCATATGATAGACCACATTTTTAAAGAAAGGAAATAAGTTCTTTAAATTTTTTATGATAGTCTAAGTTTTTGGAGAAGGGAAAAAATTTCCAAAATTTGCATATGATATTCCACGTTTTAAAAGAAGGGTTAGAAATTCCAGAAATTGTATATGATAGTCCTTTTTTTGGAGAAGGGAAAGAAATTTCTAAAATTGCATATGAATGACCATTAGTTTTGGAAAAGGGAAATAAATTCCAGTAATTGCATATGATAGTCCTCGTTTTTGGAAAAGGGAACAAAATTATTAGAAATTGCATATGTTATACCACGTTTTTACAGAAGGAAAAGAATTTCCAGAAATTGCATGGGATAGACCATATTTTTTGGAAAAGGGAATGAAATCCCAGAAAGTGCATATGATAGTCCACGTTTTTACAAAAGGGAAAGAAATTTAAGAAATTGCATATGATAGACCATATTTTTTGGAAAAGGGAAAGAAATTTCAGAAATAGCATATGATAGTCCTCGTTTTTAGAGAAGGGAAAGAAATTTCCAAAAATGCAAATATGATAGTGTCATACCCCAATTTTTGACCCTAAGATCATACATCATTTGCATTTCAATCGTCAATCAAGAGTTTCTTCCTAAAGCTCTGCTCTCGGTGTTATGCTCACTTCATCTGTAAGGAGAATCATCAAGCACCAATTTTTTTCTTGTATATGTTGTTTTACTAACCAAAATACCAAAAATATGGCCTTGTGCTTTTGTATGTTTGTGTTTTGTAGGTACCAAGTCAAAGTATCCATCAAAAAGGGCATTTTTAAACAATTTCACTGTGCAAATCGATTTGCATAAGGTGTAAATCGATTTACATTACTGATTCTGCCCATATTTTGCTTCTGCCATCAGTGCAAATCGATTTGCATAATGTGCAAATCGATTTACATAACTGTTTTTGCCCCAGATTTTGCCTTTTTCAGCAATGTAAATAGATTTGCATAAAGTGTAAATCAATTGCACCAGTGCGAATTTGGATAAACGAAGGCAAATTTCAGATTTTGAAAGTGTTGACATCATTTGCAAGATTGGGAAGCATGACTTAGCTCTTGTATTTGATTACCTACATCATTTGATCATAAACCCTCATGTGATTGCATTAAGACCATTGGATCTCATTTTTGGCTCCAAATTCATTTCCCAAGCCTAATTCTATTTTCCAATCCTAACTCCAAACCACAAAAATTCCCAAGCCTAAGTGCTATAAATTGAGGCATTCCCCTCTTCATTTTTCAAGCTTTGATAGCCAAGAAAACTCTTGCTCTTTCTCTCCTCACCTTTTCCAAACCCCTCACTCAAAGTTCTTGTTTCTTCCACAAAAATTAGTGAGCCACATCTTGAACCTCACTAATTTAGAGCCAAACCTCCATCTAAACACCACTTTCTTCATCAATTGTGAGAGATCAAGGCTTGTGGTTTTTTGTTCTTGAAGAAGATTCAAAGTTTGTGAAAGATTTGGTAAAATTCTAGATCCTTTCCATAATTCAAGATGTAATCCATTGTTGTTTATGTTTGATGCACTTTTGGTGCTACATTCTTGAGTTTTGCTTGCCTACTTGATACATTTTCGTGCATAAATTGATCCAAGATCACAAGGTGTTTGGTTTTATTTTTAAACAAGTTTTCTTCTCTTTATTTGCTGTTTTTTTGAAAAACTGTGTTGTGCAAATCGATGTACATCTGGTGCAAATCGATTTACATAACTGAAAAACTGCGCAGATTTGAAAACAGAGTTATGCAAATCGATGTACACTCTGTGCAAATCGATTTACATCTGAGTAGAATGTGTTTTTTGCCTTTTTTGACTTGTTTTTGGTTCTGACTCATCTTCTACTCCATTCTTTTGATTTTTCTTTGAATCGCAAAGTTAGAGGCCTAATTTCTCTCTAATTTCAATGGACTTAGGGCGTCGATAGGATGAGAATCCAAATCCGCAATATTAAGTGATTGAAATTATGGATGAAAGGAGCTTTTGAATGTGGTTCCATCTTTTATTTCTTTTTCTTTTGATCGATGAAAGTCTTAATACCTTGAGAATTCTTATGGATTCTTGGTAAAGACGAGATCGCTCCCTATTTTTCTTTTCGTGCGGTATTACTTTCGGAGTGTGATCTACTTATCACTTCTTTCGCATGCATTTGCACATAAAGTTTTGACCGGCCTCGTTGTTGGGTGATTTCTACATAAAACACTTGGTGATGTGCTTAACATAGCGCAATATTTCGTGTCCAGAATAAAAAAGATCAAATATGGAAGAGAATTGTATGTGGTTGATTTATGACTTATGGAAGTTTATCGTGTAGTCGCTATGATTTTATCAAGCTTCTGATAAATGTCCATTGAATTTAAATCCGAGAACATCCTTCACTCACCATCGATCTTAATTACTAACTTTGATAACATACTTGACAAGTTTCAAGATTTAACATCAAACAATTGACTTTAATTTCCGCAATTTATTATATCGCTATTTATATCTCTCGCTTTATCGCTTTATTTTATCATTTCATCATATTTACATTCCGCTATTTTCTCTTTGTCCATTTGGACGGTTATATTCCGCTATTTTCTCTTTGTCCATTTGGACATATGTTTATGTTTCCGCTATTTTCTTTTTGTCCACTTGGACCATACTTTACTTTTATGCTAAAACACTAATAAAAAACAAAAATCTAAAAAACGTTTAAGGCTCTCTTTCGAACTATTGGTTGGAGATTCGGACTTATGGACTTAGTACCTCTGAACTCTTATTCCGTTATTACTCTGCTGTTATTCTGTCTGTCTGGCATTGGAATGTTTTCTGTTTGTGCATGCAGGTATTTCCTTGAAAGTCCTTGTTGGCTAATTCCAAGGCATTGATATAAGGATTTTACCCGAAATTAGCCGTTACTCTGCCCGATTTCCGTCAGAATTTTAATGTGCTTAATGCAAAGCGGTGCTAAAGATAATAAGTTCATCTGGATACCCAAGTGATAATGTGTTGGTTTAGTGTCGATATTCCAAAGGATGGGAAATCTACCTTGACTCATAATGTCAAGTGTTGGGTTCTTATTTCGGTTAGACCGTTCTTTTCCTTAGCTTTTATTTTACGCAATAGGATAGCCTCTTCATCTCCTCCCCTTCTTTATTTTTCAAAATCTTCTCTCTTTTTACAAAACCTTCTTATGTTTGCAACCTTTTCAAAACCTTTTCTTAAAAAATATCTTTTACCCTTAGTGGCCTTTTCTTCAAAAGTTTAGACACGACTAATTGTCGAAACGAGTTGTGATACCCCACGATTTTGAAATTGATTGATATAATGAGATCTTTTCCGCGTGAGAGAGCTAGTGGCATACTCGTCGATTTCCATCCGAGTTGGAGCCCTTCTTTCATTTGCGATGCAAAGAACTCATTTGTTCTCATGCTTAAGATCAATGGCTGAGTATTTCTCTTTGACGACAATAAAGTGTTTATTCGCTTTTTAAACGTTTTTCCCTTTTAAAGCGGAACTACATTAGCTCTGACTTCTCCATTGCCGATCTTATTTTAAAAATAAAACAAACTCTCTTTTTTAGCACACACGATACAGATTTTCAAAAAGGTTCCTGGGGAGTACCACAGATATGAGGGGTGCTTAAAACCTTCCCCTTGTATAAACAACACCCGTACCTAAGATCTCTTCTTTTTGTTTTATAAACAAACTTTGGATTTTTTCATTCTTTTCCCTTTTCCTTTGGAAATAATAAAGCGCGGTGGCGACTTTCACTGAAATATTGAGTCGAGTATATCCTATGGCTCCGATCTCAGATTATCCCCGCTACAGAAAAAATGGCGACTTCAATGGGGATCTAGTTTTAAGTGTGTTAAGGAAAGAAATAGCATATGATAGTCCATGTTTTTGGAATAAGGAAAGAAATTTGTAGAAATTGCATATGCTAGATCATGTTTTTGGAGAAAGGAAAGAAATTCCATAAAATGCATATGATAGTCCATGTTTTTGAAGAAAGGAAACAATTCCTGAAATTGTATTTGATAGTTCACGTTAATGGAGAAGAGAAATAAATTCCAGAAATTGCATATGATAGTCCACTTTTTAAAGAAGGGAAAGAAATTCCAGAATTTACATTTAATAGTCCACGTTTTTGGAGAAGGGGAAGAAATTTGCACAAATTGCATATGATAGACCACGTTTTTTAAGAAAGGAAAGAAATTTCTAAAATTGTACATGATAGTCCATCTTTTTGAGAAGATTAATAAATTCCATAAATTACAAACATTAGTCCATGTTTTTATAGAAGGGAAATAAATTCTAGAGTTGACGTATAATAGTCCACGTTTTTGGAGAAGGCAAAGAAATTTGGAGAAATTACATATGATAGACCACATTTTTGAAGTAAGGAAAGAAATTCCAAAAGAAAAGGGAAATAAATTTCAGAAATTGCATATGATAGTCCACGTTTTAAGGAATTAAAGAAGTTCCGGAAATTGCATATGATAGTCCACGTTTTTGAGGAAGAGAAAGAAATTTCGGAAATTAAATATGATAGACCATATATTTTGGAAAAGTGAATGAAATTCAAGAAATTACGTATGATAGACCATGTTTTTGGAAGAGGAAAGAAATTTAAGAAATTCCCAAATTTAAATATAATAGTCCACGTTTTTGGAGAAGGGAAAGAAATTTGCAGAAATTGCATATGATAGACCACATTTTTGAAGAAAGGAAATAAATTCCTAAAATTTTATATGATAGACTACGTTTTTGGAGGAGGGAAATAAATTCCGAAATTTGCATATGATAGTCCACGTTTTAAGAGAAGGAAAACAAATTTCAGAAATTGCATATGATAGTCCTTTTTTTTTAGAGAAGGGAAAGAAATTTCTAAAATTGCATATGAAAAACCGTTAGTTTTGGAAAAGCGAGATAAATTCCAGAAATTGCATATGATAGTCCTTGTTTTTGGAAAAGGGAATAAAATTTGCATAAATTGCATATCACGTTTTTGGAGAATGGAAAGAAACTCTAGAAATTGCATAGGATAAACCATATTTTTTGGTAAAGGGAATGAAATTCCAAAAAGTGCATATGATAGTCCACGATTTTTGAAAAGGGAAAGAAATTTCAGAAATTGCATATGATAGACCATATTTTTTGGAGAAGGGAAAGAAATTCTAGAAATAGCATATGATAGTCCTTGTTTTTGGAGAAGGGAGAGAAATTTGCAGAAATTGCATATGCTATACCACGTTTTCGGAGAAGGGGAAGAAATTACAGAAACTGCATATGATAGTCCATGTTTTGGAATAAAGGAACAAAATTCCCGAAATTGTATATGATAGTCCACATTTTTGGAAGAGGGAAAGAAATTTGCAGAAGTTGCATATGATAGACCATGTTTTTAAAAAATGGAAAGAAATTTAAGAAATTGCCTACGATAGTCAACGTTTTTAGAGAAGGAAAAGAAATTCCAGAAATTGCATATGATAGTTCACGTATTTGAGGAAGGGAAAGAAATTTCGGAAATTGCATATGATAGTCCATATATTTTGGAAAAGGGAAATAAATTACCCGAAATTGCATATGATAGTCCACATTTTTGGAATAGGGAAAGAAATTTGTAGAAATTGCATATGCTAGACCATGTTTTTGGAGAAAGGAAAGAAATTCCCGAAAATGCATATGATAGTCCATGTTTTTGAAGAAAGGAAAAAAATTCTTGAAATTGTATATGATAGTCCATGTTTTTGGAGAAGAGAAATAAATTCCAGAAATTGCATATGATAGTCCACTTTTTAAAGAAGGGAAAGAAACTCCAGAATTTACATTTAACAGTCGACGTTTTTGGAGAAGGGGAAGAAATTTGCAGAAAATGCATAAGATAGACCAAGTTTTTGAAGAAAGGAAAGAAATTCCTAAAATTGTATATGATACTCTACATTTTTGGAGAAGGGAAATAAATTAAAGAAATTGCATATGATAGTCCACGTTTTTAAAAAAGGGAAAGAAATTCCGGAAATTGCAAATGATTGTCCATGTTTTTTAAGTAAGGAAAGAAATTTCCAAAATTGTATATGATAGACCATGTTTTTGAGAAGAGAAATAAATTCCATAAATTACATACGATAGTCCACGTTTTTAGGGAAGGGAAAGAAATTTGAGAATTGACACATAATAGTCAACGTTTTTGGAGAAGGGAAAGAAATTTACAGAAATTGCATATGATAGACCGCATTTTTGAAAAAAGGAAAGAAATTCCAAAAGAGAAGGGAATTAAATTTCAGAAATTACATATGACAGTCCACGTTTTAAGGAAGGGAAAGAAGTTCCAGAAATTGCATATGATAGTCCACGTTTTTGGAGAAGGGAAAGAAATTTCAGAAATTGCATATGATAGACCATATTTTTTGGAAAAGGGAATGAAATACAAGAAATTACGTATGATAGACCACGTTTTTTGGAAAAGGGGAAGAAATTTGCATAAATTGCATATGCTAGCCCACGTTTTTGGAGAAAGGAAAGAATTTTGCAGAAATTACATATGCTAGACTACGTTTTTGGAAAAGGGAAAGAAACTCCAGAAATTGCATATGATAGTCCATTTTTTTGAAGAAAGGAAAAAAATTCCTGAATTTATATATGATAGTCCACATTTATGGAGAAGGGTAATAAATTCCTGAAATTGCATATGATAGTCCACGTTTTTAGAGAAAGGAAAGATATTCCAAAATTCACATATAACAATCCACGTTTTTGGAGAAGGGAAAGAAATTTGTAGAATATGCATATGATATACCACATTTTTGAAGAAAGGAAATAAATTCCTAAAATTTTATATGATAGTCTACGTTTTTGGAGATGGGAAAAAAATTCCAAAATTTGCATATGATAGTCCACATTTTAAGAGAAGGGATAGAAATTCCAGAAATTGCATATGATAGTCCACATTTTTTGTAAAGGGAAAGAATTTTGCAGAAATTCCATAGGATAGATCATGTTTTTGAAAAAAGGAAATAAATTTAAGAAATTGCATATGATAGTCCATGTTTTTAGAGAAGGAAAAGAAATTCCACAAATTGCATATGATAGTCCACGTTTTTTAGAAAGGGAAAGAAAGTTCGGAAATTTCATATGATAGACCATATATTTTGGATAAGGGAAATAACTTACCCGAAATTGCATATGCGAGACCATGTTTTTGGAGAAAGGAAAGAAATTCCAGAAAATGCATACGATAGTCCATGTTTTTGAAGAAAGGAAAAAAATTCCTGAAATTGTATATGATAGTACACGTTTTTGGAGAAGAGAAATAAATTCCAAAAATTGCATATGATAGTCCACTTTTTAAAGAAGGGAAAGAAACTCCAGAATTTACATTTAGCCGTCCACGTTTTTGGAGAAGGGAAAGAAATATGCAGAAATTGCATATGATAGACCACATTTTTGAAGAAAGGAAAGAAATTCCTAAAATTGTATATGATAGTCTACGTTTTTAGAGAAGGGAAATAAATTCAAGAAATTGCATATGATAGTCCACGTTTTTAAAGGGAAAGAAATTCCAAAATTTACATATAATAGTCCATGTTTTTGGAGAAGGGAAAGAAATTTGCAGAAATTACATATGATAGACCATATTTTTGAAGAAAGGAAATAAATTCCTTAACTTTTATATGATAGTCTACGTTTTTTAGAAGAAAAATAAATTCCATAAATTACAAACGACAGTCCACGTTTTTAGGGAAGGGAAAGAAATTTTAGAATTGACATATAATAGTCCACGTTTTTGGAGAAGGGAAAGAAATTTGCAGAAATTGCATATGATAGACCGCATTTTTGAAAAAAGGAAAGAAATTCCAAAAGAGAAGGGAAATAAATTTCAGAAATTGCATATGATAGTCCATGTTTTAAGGAAGGGAGAGAAGTTCCAGAAATTGCATATGATAGTCTACGTTTTTGGAAAAGGGAAAGAAATTTCAGAAATTGCATATGATAGACCATATTTTTTGGAAAATGGAAAGAAATTCAAGAAATTGCGTATGATTGTCCACGTTTTTTGGAAAAGGGAAAGAAATTTGCATAAATTGCATATGCTAGCCCACGTTTTTGGAGAAAGGAATGAAATTTGCAGAAATTACATATGCTAGACTACGTTTTTGGAGAAAGGAAAGAAATTTCAGAAATTGCATATGATTGTCCATGTTTTTGAAGAAAGGAAAAAATTCCTGAAATTATATATGATAGTCCACATTTTTGGAGAAGGGAAATAAATTCCATAAATTGCATATGATAGTCCACGTTTTTAGAGAAAGGAAAGAAAATCCAAAATTTGCATATCATAGTCCACGTTTTTGGGGAAGGGAAAAAATTTCCAAAATTTGCATATGACATTCCATGTTTTAAGATAAGGGATAGAAATTCCAGAAATTTTATATGATAATCCTTTTTTTAGAGAAGAGAAAGAAATTTCTGAAATTGCATATGAATGACCATTAGTTTTGGAAAAGGGAACTAAGATCCAGGAATTGCATATGATAGTCCTCATTTTTGGAAAAGGGAATGAAATTATTAGAAATTGCATATGTTATACCACGTATTTGGTGAATGGAACGAATTTCCAGAAATTGCATAGGATAGACCATATTTTTTGGAAAAGGGAATGAAATCCCAGAAAGTGCATATGATAGTCCATGTTTTCAGAAAAGGGAAAGAAATTTAAGAAATTGCATATGATAGACCATATTTTTTGGAAAAGGGAAAGAAATTTCAGAAATAGCATATGATAGTCCTCGTTTTTAGAGAAGGGAAAGAAATTTCCAAAAATTCAAATATGATAGTCCATGTTTTGGAAGAAAGGAAAAAAATTCCCGAAATTGTATATGGTGGTCCACATTTTTAGAAGAGGGAAAGAAATTTGCCGAAATTGCATATGATAGACCATGATTTTGAAGAAAGGAAAGAAATTTAAGAAATTGCATATGATAGTCCACGTTTTTGAAGAAGGGAATGAAATTTTGAAAATTGCATATGATAGGCCATATATTTTGGAAAAGGGAAATAAATTACCCGAAATAGCATATGATAGTCCATGTTTTTGGAATAGGGAAATAAATTTGTAGAAATTGTATATGCAAACCATGTTTTTGGAGAAAGGAAAGAAATTCCAGAAAATGCATATGATAGTCCTTGTTTTTAATGAAATGAAAAAAATTCCTGAAATTGTATATGATAGTCCACGTTTTTGGAGAAGAGAAATAAATTCCAGAAATTGCATATGATAGTCCACTTTTTAAAGAAGGGAAAGAATTTCAAGAATATACATTTAATAGTCCACGTTTTTGGAGAAGGGAAACAAATATGTAGAAATTGCATATGATAGACCATGTTTTTGAAGAAAGGAAAGAAATTCCTAAAATTGTATATGATAGTCTACGTTTTTGGAGAAGTGAATTAAATTCAAGAAATTGCATATGATAGTCCATGTTTTTTGGAAAAGGGAAAGAAATTTGCATAAAATGCATATGCTAGACCTTGTTTTTGGAAAAAGGAAAGAAATTTGCCGAAATTTCATATGCTAGACTACGTTTTTGGGGAAGGGAAATAAATTCCAAAATTGCATATGATAGTCCACGTTTTTGATGAAAGGAAAAAAATTCCTGAAATTTTATATGATAGACTACGTTTTTTGGAGGAGGGAAATAAATTCCAAAATTTGCATATGATAGTCCACGTTTTAAGAGAAGGAAAAGAAATTCCATAAATTGCATATAATAGTCCTTTTTTTTAGAGAAGGGAAAGAAATTTCTAAAATTGCATATGAATGACCATTAGTTTTGGAAAAACGAGATAAATTCCAGAAATTGCATATGATAGTCCTCGTTTTTTGAAAAGGGAATAAATTTTGCAGAAATTGCATATGCTATACCACGTTTTTGGAGAATAGAAAGAAATTTTAGAAATTGCATATGTGAGTCCACGATTTTTGAAAAGGGAAACAAATTTCAGAAATTGCATATGATAAACCATGTTTTTTGGAGAAGGGAAAGAAATTCCAGAAATAGCATATGATAGTCCTTGTTTTTGGAGAAGGGAGAGAAATTTGCAGAAATTGCATAGGCTATACCACGTTTTCGGAGAAGGGGAAGAAATTACAGAAACTGCATATGATAGGCCATGTTTTTGGAAAAGGGAAAAAAATTTCAGAAATTGCATATGATAGATCATATTTTTTGGAAAAGGGAAAGAAATTCAAGAAATTGCGTATGATTGTCCATGTTTTTTGGAAAAGGGAAAGAAATTTGCATAAATTGTATATGCTAGCCCATGTTTTTGGAGAAAGGAAAGAAATTTGCAGAAATTGCATATGCTATACTACGTTTTTGGAGAAGGGAAAGAAATTCCAAAAATTGCATATGATTGTCCATGTTTTTGAAGAAAGGAAAAAAATTCCTGAAATTATATATGATAGTCCACATTTTTGGAGAAGGGAAATAAATTCCATAAATTGCATATGATAGTCCACGTTTTTAGAGAAAGGAAAGAAATTCCAAAATTTGCATATCATAGTCCACGTTTTTGGAGAAGGGAAAGAAATTTGTAGAAATTGCATAAGATAGACCACATTTTTAAAGAAAGGAAATAAATTCCTAAAAATTTTTATGATAGTCTACATTTTTGGAGAAGGGAAAAATTTTCCAAAATTTGCATATGATATTCCTAGTTTTAAGAGAAGAGATAGAAATTCCAAAAATTGTATAGGATATTCCTTTTTTTGGAGAAGGTAAAGAAATTTCTAAAATTGCATATGAATGACCATTAGTTTTGGGAAAGGGAACTAAATTCCAGTAATTGCATACGATAGTCCTTGTTTTTTGTAAAGGGAATGAAATTATTAGAAATTGCATATGTTATACCACGTTTTTGGAGAATGGAACGAATTTCCAGAAATTGCATAGGATAGACCATATTTTTTAGAAAAGGGAATGAAATCCCAGAAAGTGCATATGATAGTCCACGTTTTAAGAAAAGGGAAAGAAATTTAAGAAATTGCATACGATAGACCATATTTTTTAGAGAAGGGAAAGAAACTTTCAAAAATTCAAATGTGATAGTCCATGTTTTGGAAGAAAGGAAAAAAAATTCCCGAAATTGTATATGATAGTCCACATTTTTAGAAGAGGGAAAGAAATTTGTAGAAATTGCATATGATAGACCATGATTTTGAAGAAAGGAAAGAAATTTAAGAAATTGCATATGATAGTCCACGTTTTTAGAGAAGGAAAAGAAATTCCATAAATTGCATATGATAGTCCACGTTTCTGAAGAAGGGAAAGAAATTTCGAAAATTGCATATGATAGACCATATATTTTGGAAAAGGGAAATAAATTACCCGAAATAGCATATGATAGTCCATGTTTTTGGAATAGGGAAAGAAATTTGTAGACATTGTATATGCTAGACCATGTTTTAGGAGAAAGGAAAGAAATTCCATAAAATGCATATGATAGTCCATGTTTTTGAAGGAAAAAAAATCCTGAAATTGTATATGATAGTTCACGTTTTTGGAGAAGGGAAATAAATTCCAGAAATTGCATATGATAGTCCACTTTTTAAAGAAGGGAAAGAAATTCCAAATTTACAATTAATAGTCCACGTTTTTGGAGAAGGGGAAGAAATTTGCAGGAATTGCATATGATAGACCACGTTTTTTAAGAAAGGAAAGAAATTCCTAAAATTGTATATGATAGTCTACGTTTTTTGGAGAAGGGAAACAAAATCAAGAAATTGCATATGATAGTCCACGTTTTTAAAGAAGGGAAAGAAATTCCGGAAATTGCATAGGATAGTACACGTTTTTGAACTAAGGAAAGAAATTTCTAAAGTTGACATATAATAGTCCACGTTTTTAGAGAAGGGAAAGAAATTCTAGAGTTGACATATAATAGTCCACGTTTTTGGAGAAGGGAAAGAATTATGTAGAAATTGCCTATGATAGACCATATTTTTTAAGAAAGGGAAGAAAATCATAAAGAGAAGGGAAATAATTTTCAGAAATTGCATATGATAGTCCACGTTTTAAGGAAGGGAAAGAAGTTCCAGAAATTGCATATGATAGTCCACGTTTTTGGAGTAGGGAAAGAAATTTCAGAAATTGCATATGATAGACCATATTTTTTGGAAAAGGGAAAGAAATTCAAGAAATTACGTATGATAGTCCACGTTTTTTGGAAAAGGGAAAGAAATTTGCATAAATTGCATATGCTAGACAGTACAAGAAAAAAAGTGTTTTGCGACAAATAGGTTGCGACAGTTCCATAAAAACTGTCCTCCATTGAAAGTTACGACAGTTGCCACGACGGTTTTGGACAACCGCCCTTTGATTTTTAAAAATATTCTTAAACATTTACGACGATTTTAGGCTAAACAACCCTAAAAAGAATTCTGAGGCAGTTCTGCAACGGTCGTCCTCCATATATATTTAATTCGCGTGTACGCCTTGGACAAATTTATGTCTACGACGGTTCTACAACAGTCATCCCTCCCCCCATATAACCAAATATCCCTAAAACACTCCTTGGAGAAAGTGGGAAACAATACGCTGTCTGCTACGAGCTTCTCAACCGCCTTGTGATTTTCTTTATGCCGTTTCATGTTTTCTCAACCGTGAATCTCTCTCTCAGCTGCAAGCTTCCCTAACCTCACTGTCAACCGTGAATCTCTCTCAGCTGCATGCTTCCCTCTCTTAGCCGCCACCACGATTCTCTCTCTTTCTTACAGGTTTGTCTTTCTGCTAGATACAAAACCCTAATTCCTTGAGGATTTGTTTATATTGATAAAAATTGACGAGATAAAGGGAAATATCATCAAACACAGTGAGGTTTAGATGTGTAGTACAAAGAAACAAGATAAATTTGAGGATGTAGATACACTGAGCCATACATTCACTCTCTTTGTCCCATACCTAATGACCATATGTTTCCATATAATATTTCTGCTATAATAACATATGATTAAATGATGTCTTTGTCTCATTCTCATGTAAGGACGGTTTTCTATTTCAATCCATTTGTATATGCTATATGTTTGTCTATGATAATTTTTGCTCAAAATTTCTTTTTGAAAAGGCTATAATTTTCTAATTTCATTAGGTACTGTGAATACAAGATCACACTCACAAAGATGTTTTTGATTCATGGCAAACTCCACAAGCATACAAGCAACAAGGCACAAGCAGAAGAACTCAAAGAAAAGCAAGCATTGGTCACTCATGACAGAGTAGGTCGACCTACTATGCATATAGGTCGACTCAATACAAGTGAAACAAGAGGAACTCAGAAAAATAGCAGTCAGGTCGACCTACTCCCAACCCAGGTCGACCTAAAGTAGAGAAACTTACATATCATTCTGCCAGGTCGACCTACACAACAACTAGGTCGACCTAAACTGAGGAAAGGTGCCCAAAACATATCTGAAGTGGATTCTGGTCAACCTACTTCTTTAACAGGTCGACCTAACTGGGAACAAATGTTATTCAAAGAATATGCAGCTCTGTTAGGTCGACCTAAGCACTACAAGAGGTCGACCTATCTGATCAAAAATGCAAAAATTTCTGGTTTTCTTTGCTCCAACTGATAAGCTCTCATATATATTGTCCAAGGTTCATTATTGTAGTTCTCAACACCAACAACTGAAAGATACACGAATGCTTCTCATCTTCGTTCTTCATCATCTCCAACACAATTACACATAATCATTCTTGCGTTGAGGGTTAGTGATCGAGTTCGATAACGTCCATGGGTGAAGATTTGTGGGGTTTTTAGTGAATAAAATATGAGGGTTTTGTCCTCCAAGATAGGTGAATTTTGGGGTTTTTTATCAAGAGGCTTCATCAGGGATCCGGCTGAGTGTGAAGATTGAAGAACAAGTGTTCGAGCAATTCAAGACACTGCAGAAAGGGATCAAAGTGAAGCTCTTGGAAGACCTTAATCTGGCTCAAGATTAAGGGGGAAGAAGATTCAAAGGATCGACAAATTTGGTTTATTGTTTATCGCTTTGTTATCTTCTTTGTATAAACTGCTTTCAACATTAATGGAAGATTTCCCAATTTCAGTTTGGAATTGGGGGCAGACGTAGTCGTAGCGAGGACGATCGACGAACTGCCTAAACAAATATCGTGTTCTTGTCGCTTTTATCTTTTCATTTACGTTCTGTTCATATTTGGTTATAATTGCAAATTGATCAACGATTCGAGTGTTAAAATTGTGAATTAAGAACTTGTATAAACATCACAATTCATCACACATCGAATCACCATCAATTTGATCATTATCACCAAGTGTTTGTGTTTTTGCTTCTTTCATTATTACTGCATTGCAAATCAAAGTTTATCGAATCAGAAGTTAATCGATTTTCTAAAGTGAAACATATTGATTCGATAACATATCATTTCATCGTTAATCTCAATTATCTTGTGGTTTTGTCACATATACGATCCTTGCAATAACGGTTCGGAATAGACGCAAGTCGATTCAGAACCGCTTTCGCCTTAGTTCGAAATAATTCCGAAAAACTCTGTGAGATCTATTCACCCCCCCCCCCTCTAGATCCTTAGGCCAGCGTCTAACAAGTGGCATCAAGAGCTCTGGTTTATTCCGTGCTACGTGAAAGACTTATTGGAAAGATGGCTTCCGGACCTAAAGGGGCTCACAATAGAGCTCCAGTTTTCAACGGTGAAAACTATGGCTATTGGAAGGATTGTATGTGTGTCCACATCAATGCAATTGATAGGAACATCTGGACAGCTATTGTCAATGGTCCCTTTCAGATCACCATGACAAATGCAGCTGGTGCAGTTGTTCCAAAACCAGAAAATACTTGGGATGCTGAAGATGAAAAGAGATATGGATACGATTGGAAAGCGAGAAACATTCTAATCTCAGCTCTAGGAGTTGATGAATACTATCGCGTTTGCCATTGTAGATCCGCTAAAGCTATGTGGGACACATTGCAAGTTGCCCACGAGGGAACGGATGATGTCAAACTAGCTAGAATCTTACGTTAACTCAAGAATTCGAACTCTTCCACATGGAAGATGGTGAATCCATCGAAAACATGCAGAAGAGATTCGTTCACTTGAAAAATCGTTTAAATTCTCTTGATAGACCTGTTTCCAATGCAGTTGCTACTAACAAAATCTTAAGATGTTTGAACAGGGAATGGCAACCCAATGTTACAACAATAAAGGAAGCAAATGATCTAAACACCTTAGACATTACCACTCTCTTTGGTAAACTAGAGGAACATGAACAACACCTTAAATGCCTTGACATGCATGAGAAAAGGGCAAAGAAAGAGAAGAACATGGAGAAAGAGGTAGAGAAGAAGTCAATAGCTCTAAAGGCTTCAAGCTCCAAGACCTCAAGATAAGAGCTAGAGGATAGTGATACAAGTGATGACGAAGACTCCGATGATGAGGAAATGGGACTGATTGTGCTAAGATACAACAAATATCTAAAGAAAAATGGAGCAAAGCATTCTGACAAAGGCTTGATCAACTATAGAAAGCAATCAAACAAGTTCAAACAAGATGACAACAACAAAGGAAAAATCAAAGGCCCTTGCTTTAATTGTGGGAAAGTCGGTCACTACAAACCGGATTGTCCATACCTTAAGAAAGAAAAAGAGAAGAACCAAAGCAAAGGTCATAACAAATCTAAAAGAGCCTACATAGCATGGGAAAGTGATTCATCTAGTGAAAGCTCATCAAGCGATGAAGAAGAATCAGCAAACTTATGCCTTATGGCTCATCAACACAAGAAAAAGAAAGCTGTAAGTCATCTTAAACCTGAACTCATAGATAAGGTATCTCATTATCAACTAAAACTTGCTTTTGAAGAATTACATAGAGATGCAATTGAAGCTTTCAAACTTTTGGCCTCAAATAAGAAAATCTTTACATATCTTGAATCAAAAGTTGAGAAAACCGAAAAGGATATGGAAGCTTTAAAACAATCTATGCTAGACATTCAAAAGGATAAAGTTGAAATAGATCCTACATCATGGTTTGGTTGTGAGACATGTCACATTTGGCAAAAAGAAGTAAGAGATCTAAAAGCCAAATTAGACAAGGCTCTACAACCAAAAGTGACTTTTGCGGTTGATCCAAATAAGTTCAAAAGATCGTATACTCCTTTATATAGTAAATACACTTTTGTACCAAAAGTATCAACTAGCAAAACAGCATATTCTCATCATATTACCTGTCATTATTGTTGCAAAAAGGGTCATACCATTGAAAAATGCAAATTTAGGAGAATTTTAGTTCCTAAAGGAGTATTTCAATGGTTGCCCAAGTGCAACAAATTATGTACTCACTACCAAGGACCCAATGAAAATTGGGGACCTCCCTCTCTAAATTAATTCTGCAGGAAAAGTGTCTTGACATTGCCGAAAGGTTGTGGTTCCTTGATAGCGGATGTTCAAGACACATGACGGGAGACATATCTCTTTTCGTTGAGTTTCACGCAAATAAAAAGGGGTATGTCACCTATGGAGATAACAATCGGGGAGCCATACTTGGTAAAGGAAGTGTAGGTAACCCTTCTACCACAACTATAACTGATGTACTGCTAGTAGAAGGCCTTAAGCATAATCTTTTAAGTATAAGTCAATTGTGCGACAAAGATTATAAAGTAATGTTTACAAATTCTGGCTGCACAATAGAACATACTAAGAAAAGAGACATTATGTTTAATGGCTTAAGAGTAAACAAAATCTATATGCTAAACTTGGATGAGGTATCTAAGTCTAGTACCAAGTGTCTAATTGCTCTAGGCGAAGACTCATGGCTTTGGCATAGACGTCTCGCCCACATAAATTTTGACTTACTTAATAAAGTTGTCACAAAAGATTAAGTAATCGGCTTACCTAAAATGAAGTTTTCAAAAGATCATCTATGTGATGCTTGTCAAAAGGGAAAGCAAACAAAAATCTCTTTTAAATCAAAGAACGTGGTTTCAACATCACGCCCTCTTGAACTACTTCACATGGATCTCTTTGGCCCTTCAAGGACTAAAAGCATAGGTGGAAACATCTATGGTTTTGTCAATGTCGATGATTACTCTAGATTTTGTTGGATAATCTTTCTACCTAGTAAGGATCAATCTTTTCCAGCTTTCACACAATTTGCAAGATTATGTCAAAATAAAATGAACACCAAAATAGTTGCAATTCGAAGTGATCACGGTGGAGAGTTTGAAAACTATCTTTTTGAAAAATACTGTGATAAACATGGAATTGAGCATAACTTTTGAGCTCCTAGAACACCACAACAAAACGGGGTGGTTGAACGCAAAAATCGGGTTCTAGAGGAGTTGGCAAGAACAATGCTGAATGAGGGTAGTCTACCTAAGTATTTCTGGGCTGACGCGATTAGCACCGCATGTTATGTTTTGAATAGGATAATAATACGTCCTATACTGAACAAAACTCCCTATGAATTACTAAAGGGTAGAAAACCAAATGTATCTCATCTCCATGTATTCGGTTGCAAGTGTTTTGTTTTGAACAATGGTAAGGATAATCTTGGTAAATTCGATGCTAAAGCTGATGAGGGCATCTTCCTTGGTTACTCACAATCTAGCAAAGCATATAGGGTATATAATAAAAGATTACTTATAGTAGAAGAGTCAGTACACGTGTCTTTTGATGAATCTTATACAAAATATGTCGAGAAAGGTCTTTCGTTTAATGGTGCAGGTCCATCCACTGAAGACATTGTCAAAGATAAGGAAGACGAGAGTGAAAATATTGTAAAGAAAGATGCTGAGAAAGAGAAAGATGAGTCTCATGATGGAAATGAAAAGGAGAGCATCTCAAACAATGAAGAACTTCCTAAGGCCTGGACAAATGTGAAAGACCATCCAATTGACAACATAATAGGAGACATCTCAAAGGGCGTTACAACACGCTCAAAGATAAGTAACTTTTGTCATCATTTTGCTTTCGTTTCACAAGTTGAGCCAAAAAACGCTAAGGACGCATTACGTGATGAGCATTGGCTAATGGCCATGCAAGAAGAATTAAACCAATTTAAACGGAATGATGTTTGGGACTTAGTTCCTCATCCGGGAGATCATCAAGTAATAGGCACTAGATGGGTTTTTCGTAACAAACTTGATGAAAACGGCGTCATTACTAGAAACAAGGCTAGATTAGTTGCCCAAGGTTACAATCAAGAGGAAGGTATTGATTATGAGGAAACATATGCTCCTGTAGCACGTCTCGAAGCTATTCGCCTCTTACTTGTCTATGCTTGTTCTAAAGACTTCAAACTATTCCAAATGGATGTTAAAAGTGCCTTTCTAAATGGCTACATAAATGAAGAAGTCTATGTTGCTCAGCCACCCGGCTTTGAGAATTACATGTATCCAACTCATGTCTACAAGCTGAAACGTGCTCTATACGGTCTTAAACAAGCCCCTCGGGCTTGGTACGAACGTTTGAGTAAATTTCTTCTTAGCCAAGGGTACTCTAGGGGTAAAGTTGACACTACTCTCTTTATTAAAATAAAAGATAAAGATGTACTCTTAGTCCAAGTTTATGTAGATGATATTATATTTGGGTTGACTAATGCAAAACTTGTCAAAGATTTTTCTAAGCTTATGCAGAGTGAATTTGAGATGAGTCTCATGGGTAAGCTAAATTTCTTCCTTGGCCTACAAATCAAGCAACTCAATCATGGAACTTTTGTAAGTCAAACTAAATACTGCACAGAGCTGCTCAAAAGATTTGGAATGAGTGAAGCAAAGGAGATTGACACACCTATGGCAACAAATACCAACCTAGACAAAGATGAGAAAGGTAAAGAGGTTGATGTGAAATTGTACCGAGGCATGATAGGTTCACTATTGTACCTTACTGCCTCAAGACCAGATATCATGTTTAGTGTGTGTATGTGTGCAAGATATCAATCTTGTCCAAAGGAATCTCACTTAAAAGCTGTCAAAAGAATTCTGCGATATCTACGTGGTACTCCTACATATGGTCTATGGTATCCGAAGGGAAATGAGTGTTATTTGATAGGATTCTCCGACTCAGATTTTGCTGGCTGCAAATCCGATAGAAAGAGCACCAGTGGAACATGTCATCTATTCTCAAATTCACTGATAAGTTGGCATAGCAAGAAACAAGTATCGGTTGCATTATCTACTGCTGAGGCAGAATATGTAGCTGCCGTAAGCTGCTGTGCGCAGATATTATGGCTCAAGCAACAACTTATTGACTTTGGTATTAAGCTTGATCGTATACCTATCATGTGCGACAACACAAGTGCCATAAACTTGAGTAAGAATCCTGTCTTACACTCACGAACCAAGCATATTGAAATGAGGCATCACTTCCTAAGAGATCATGTAGAGAAAGGAGACGTTATATTTGAACATGTAGAGAGCAAAAAGCAACTAGCTGACATCTTCACCAAACCTCTAGCAACGGAGCAATACTTCAACATTCGTAGGGAATTAGGGATACTCGATATCTCTAATTTGGGCTAATTACGTTTGTTTCTCTTAAATTTATTCCTTTACTTTATATATATATATTGATCTCTCTCAAGCTAACTTTTCTCTTAGTGTAAAGGTAGTTCATCATCAAGCCAGGCATCATTCCACATTGACTAAAGGCTTCCACTAAACGGTGACACCTACATACTGAGAAGACGGTAACATGGTTGTTGTTCACTTCCAAAAATATCATTGATGCTATAATATGCTATCAATTAACATGCTTATAGTGACTTCATACATATATCTTTCTTGCTCATGTATGTGTTTCATCCTTAATCATAGCATATCATTTTCCAAACATACAAGCAAGTAACTTGACATAAACACATCTCATATAGAGCATTTTCACAAATTTTGGGAATATAGGTCGACATAATCTGCCTCTGAGTCGACCTACACAAGTTATTTTTCAACATACAAACTAAAATGCCCAGTTACGTCGACCTACCCTTCTTTTAGGTCGACCTAATCTGCATTTTTTTAAGGCTTGCCTGTTAGGTCGACCCAGCCCTAAATTAGGTCGACCTACTGCTATAAAATTTTCCCAAATTGGGTCTGTTGGTCAACCCGACCCATACCCCCTCATACATAATCACCTCTTTTACCTCTTTTGCTCATTTGCATCCCATCTGTACGGCCAACCCTAATTCCTCAAGCACAAAATCTGTCACAAATCTTCCTTCTCACTCTCCTACTCAACAAACATGCCTCCAAAATCAAGAAAGGGAAGGAAGTTGCTGCTAGTTCATCTTCTCAACCGGATTTACAAAAGGGGATGGTTGTAATTTCCGATTCAAAATGGGCTCTAGGTCGCATGTTGTTGACAAACGGGCTTGAATTAGCATCTTTGGTCTCAAAATTGTAGGTGATGAATTCTGTATGGAAGATGGGGATGTACCGGGAAACTATGACCATGTGGCCTACATGAAATCTATCCTCAAAGACCCTTCCGTCTTTGACAAACCAAATGAAACAATAACATCCGGTCACCTGAAGCGAGATCCTAGGCTCCTAAATTGGGTCATCTCAAGAATCATTCGACCAAGAGCAGGAGGGTACTCAAGAATTGAACGGAATGAAGTTGTGCTCATGTATCTGCTGCAAAACAGAACGCATATACATTGGCCTTACTTTCTAGCTGCTAAGTTTCATGAATGCTAGCGTTTTATCTACGTTTCTCTCGTTACTCTCCTCTTCTATTTCGTTGTATATCTTTTGATGTTGTCAAAGGGGGAGATAGATGCTGAGTGTACGGGGGAGCTCAGCTGAGTGTACGGGGGAGCTTTTACCACTTATTACCAAAGCTTCTACTACCGGTTTGCCATCATCAAAAAGGGGGAGTATGTGAATACAAGATCACACTCACAAAGATGTTTTTGATTCATAGCAAACTCCACAAGCATACAAGCAACAAGGCACAAGCAGAAGAACTCAAAGAAAAGCAAGCATTGGTCACTCATGACAGAGCAGGTCGACCTACTATGCATATAGGTCGACTCAATACAAGTAAAACAAGAGGAACTCAGAAAAACAGCAGTCAGGTCGACCTACTCCCAACCCAGGTCGACCTAAAGTAGAGAAATTTACATATCATTCTGCCAGGTCGACCTACTCCCAACCAATGTCGACCTAAAGTAGAGAAATTTACATATCATTCTGCCAGGTCGACCTACACAACAACTAGGTCGACCTAAACTGAGGAAAGGTCCCCAAAACGTATCTGAAGTGGATTCTGGTCGACCTACTTCTTTAATAGGTCGAAGTACAGAAACCGGCAGTTATCTACGTGTCGTGATTTAGAATGACGGCTGGAGTGGCGGTTTTAGAAACCGTCGTAGTACAGCCTGGCGACACACACTTTCGCGATAGAACCACAACCGTCGCGACTAGTTAATTGAGGCGGTTCAAATCGTCGTAACCTACCAAAATTAACTGTAGCAACTTGCCAGTTTTCTTGTAGTGGGACCATGTTTTTGGAGAAAGGAAAGAAATTTACAGAAATTGCATATGCTAGACTACGTTTTTGGAGAAGGGAAAGAAATTCCAGAAATTGCATATGATAGTACACGTTTTTGAAGAAAGGAAAAAAATTCCCATAAATTATATATGATAGTCCACATTTTTGGAGAAGGGAAATAAATTCCATAAATTGCATATGATAGTCCACGTGTTTAGAGAAAGGAATGAAATTCCAAAATTTACATATAATAGTCCATGTTTTTGGAGAAGGGAAAGAAATTTTCAGAAATTGCATATGATAGACCACATTTTTGATGAAAGGAAATAAATTCCTAAAATTGTATATGATAGTCTACATTTTTGGAGAACGGAAATAAATTCCAAAGTTTGCATAGATAGTCCACGTTTTAAGCGAAGGGAAAGAAATTTCAGAAATTGCATATGATAGTCCTTTTTTTAGAGAAGGGAAAGAAATTTCAAAAATTGCATATGAATGACCATTAGTTTTGGAAAAGGGAATTAAATTCCAGAAATTGCATATGATGGTCCTCGTTTTTGGAAAACGGAATGAAATTTGCAGAAATTGCATATGGTATACCACGTTTTTGGAGAATGGAAAGAAATTCCAGAAATTGCATAGGATAGACCATATTTATTGGAAAAGGGAATGAAATTCCAGAAAGTGCATATGATAGTGCACGTTTTTCCAAAAGGGAAAGAAATTTCAGAAATTGCATATGATAAACCAAATTTTTTGAAGAAGGGAAAGAAATTCCTGAAATAGCATATGATAGTCCTTGTTTTTAGGGAAGGGAAAGAAATTTGCAGAAATTGCATAAGCTATACCACGTTTTTGGTGAAGGGGAAGAAATTCCAGAAATTGCATATGATAGTCCATGTTTTGGAAGAAATGAAAAAAATTCCCGAAATTCTATATGATAGTCCACATATTTGGAAGAGGGAAAGAAATTTGCAGAAATTGCATATGATAGACCATGTTTTTGAAGAAAGGAAAGAAATTTAAGAAATTGCATATGATAGTCCATGTTTTTAGAGAAGGAAAAGAAATTCCATAAATTGCATATGATAGTCCACGTTTTTGAAGAAGGGAAATAAATTTTGGAAATTGCATATGATAGACCATATATTTTGGAAAAGGGAAATAAATTACCCGAAATAGCATATGATAGTCCACGTTTTAAGTATAGGAAAAGAAATTTGTAGAAATTGCATATGCTAGACTACGTTTTTGGAGAAGGGAAAGAAATTCCAGAAATTGCATATGATAGTACATGTTTTTGAAGAAAGGAAAAAAATTCCCAGAAATTATATATGATAGTCCACATTTTTGGAGAAGGGAAATAAATTCCAGAAATTGCATATGATAGTCCACTTTTTAAAGAAGGGAAAGAAACTCCAGAATTTACATATAATAGTCCATGTTTTTGGAGAAGGGGAAGAAATTTTCAGAAATTGCATATGATAGACCACATTTTTGAAGAAAGGAAATAAATTCCTAAAATTGTATATGATAGTCTACATTTTTGGAGAACGGAAATAAATTCCAAAGTTTGCATAGATAGTCCACGTTTTAAGCGAAGGGAAAGAACTTTCAGAAATTGCATATGATAGTCCTTTTTTTAGAGAAGGGAAAGAAATTTCAAAAATTGCATATGAATGACCATTAGTTTTGGAAAAGGGAATTAAATTCCAGAAATTGCATATGATAGTCCTCGTTTTTGGAAAACGGAATGAAATTTGCAGAAATTACATATGGTATACCACATTTTTGGAGAATGGAATGAAATTCCAAAAATTGCATAGGATAGACCATACTTATTGGAAAAGGGAATGAAATTCCAGAAAGGGCATATGATAGTCCACGTTTTTCCAGAAGGGAAAGAAATTTCAGAAATTGCATATGATAAACCAAATTTTTTGGAGAAGGGAAAGATATTCCTGAAATATCATATGATAGTCCTTGTTTTTAGGGAAGGGAAAGAACTTTGCAGAAATTGCATATCCTATACCACGTTTTTGGTGAAGGGGAAGAAATTCCAGAAATTGCATATGATAGTCCATGTTTTGGAAGAAATGAAAAAAATTCCCGAAATTCTATATGATAGTCCACATATTTGGAAGAGGGAAAGAAATTTGCAGAAATTGCATATGATAGACCATGTTTTTGAAGAAAGGAAAGAAATTTAAGAAATTGCATGTGATAGTCCATGTTTTTAGAGAAGGAAAAGAAATTCCAGAAATTGCATATGATAGTCCACGTTTTTGAAGAAGGGAAATAAATTTTGGAAATTGCATATGATAGACCATATATTTTGGAAAAGGGAAATAAATTACCCGAAATAGCATATGATAGTCCACGTTTTAAGTATAGGAAAAGAAATTTGTAGAAATTGCATATGCTAGACTACGTTTTTGGAGAAGGGAAAGAAATTCCAGAAATTGCATATGATAGTACATGTTTTTGAAGAAAGGAAAAAAATTCCCAGAAATTATATATGATAGTCCACATTTTTGGAGAAGGGAAATAAGTTCCAGAAATTGAATATGATAGTCCACTTTTTAAAGAAGGGAAAGAAACTCCAGAATTTACATATAATAGTCCATGTTTTTGGAGAAGGGGAAGAAATTTTCAGAAATTGCATATGATAGACCACATTTTTGAAGAAAGGAAATAAATTCCTAAAATTGTATATGATAGTCTACATTTTTGGAGAACGGAAATAAATTCCAAAGTTTGCATAGATAGTCCACGTTTTAAGCGAAGGGAAAGAACTTTCAGAAATTGCATATGATAGTCCTTTTTTTAGAGAAGGGAAAGAAATTTCAAAAATTGCATATGAATGACCATTAGTTTTGGAAAAGGGAATTAAATTCCAGAAATTGCATATGATAGTCCTCGTTTTTGGAAAACGGAATGAAATTTGCAGAAATTGCATATGGTATACCACATTTTTGGAGAATGGAAAGAAATTCCAGAAATTGCATAGGATAGACCATACTTATTGGAAAAGGGAATGAAATTCCAGAAAGGGCATATGATAGTCCACGTTTTTCCAGAAGGGAAAGAAATTTCAGAAATTGCATATGATAAACCAAATTTTTTGGAGAAGGGAAAGATATTCCTGAAATATCATATGATAGTCCTTGTTTTTAGGGAAGGGAAAGAAATTTGCAGAAATTGCATATCCTATACCACGTTTTTGGTGAAGGGGAAGAAATTCTAGAAATTGCATATGATAGTCCATGTTTTGGAAGAAATGAAAAAAATTCCCGAAATTCTATATGATAGTCCACATATTTGGAAGAGGGAAAGAAATTTGCAGAAATTGCATATGATAGACCATGTTTTTGAAGAAAGGAAAGAAATTTAAGAAATTGCATATGATAGTCCATGTTTTTAGAGAAGGAAAAGAAATTCCAGAAATTGCATATGATAGTCCACGTTTTTGAAGAAGGGAAATAAATTTTGGAAATTGCATATGATAGACCATATATTTTGGAAAAGGGAAATAAATTACCCGAAATAGCATATGATAGTCCACGTTTTAAGTATAGGAAAAGAAATTTGTAGAAATTGCATATGCTAGACTACGTTTTTGGAGAAGGGAAAGAAATTCCAGAAATTGCATATGATAGTACATGTTTTTGAAGAAAGGAAAAAAATTCCCAGAAATTATAAATGATAGTCCACATTTTTGGAGAAGGGAAATAACTTCCAGAAATTGCATATGATAGTCCACTTTTTAAAGAAGGGAAAGAAACTCCAGAATTTACATATAATAGTCCATGTTTTTGGAGAAGGGGGAGAAATTTTCAGAAATTGCATATGATAGACCACATTTTTGAAGAAAGGAAATAAATTCCTAAAATTGTATATGATAGTCTACATTTTTGGAGAAAGGAAATAAATTCCAAAGTTTGCATAGATAGTCCACGTTTTAAGCGAAGGGAAAGAACTTTCAGAAATTGCATATGATAGTCCTTTTTTTAGAGAAGGGAAAGAAATTTCAAAAATTGCATATGAATGACCATTAGTTTTGGAAAAGGGAATTAAATTCCAGAAATTGCATATGATAGTCCTCGTTTTTGGAAAACGGAATGAAATTTGCAGAAATTACATATGGTATACCACATTTTTGGAGAATGGAATGAAATTCCAAAAATTGCATAGGATAGACCATACTTATTGGAAAAGGGAATGAAATTCCAGAAAGGGCATATGATAGTCCACGTTTTTCCAGAAGGGAAAGAAATTTCAGAAATTGCATATGATAAACCAAATTTTTTGGAGAAGGGAAAGATATTCCTGAAATATCATATGATAGTCCTTGTTTTTAGGGAAGGGAAAGAAATTTGCAGAAATTGCATATCCTATACCACTTTTTGGTGAAGGGGAAGAAATTCCAGAAATTGCATATGATAGTCCATGTTTTGGAAGAAATGAAAAAAATTCCCGAAATTCTATATGATAGTCCACATATTTGGAAGAGGGAAAGAAATTTGCAGAAATTGCATATGATAGACCATGTTTTTGAAGAAAGGAAAGAAATTTAAGAAATTGCATGTGATAGTCCATGTTTTTAGAGAAGGAAAAGAAATTCCAGAAATTGCTTATGATAGTCCACGTTTTTGAAGAAGGGAAATAAATTTTGGAAATTGCATATGATAGACCATATATTTTGGAAAAGGGAAATAAATTACCCGAAATAGCATATGATAGTCCACGTTTTAAGTATAGGAAAAGAAATTTGTAGAAATTGCATATGCTAGACTACGTTTTTGGAGAAGGGAAAGAAATTCCAGAAATTGCATATGATAGTACATGTTTTTGAAGAAAGGAAAAAAATTCCTAGAAATTATATATGATAGTCCACATTTTTGGAGAAGGGAAATAAGTTCCAGAAATTGCATATGATAGTCCACTTTTTAAAGAAGGGAAAGAAACTCCAGAATTTACATATAATAGTCCATGTTTTTGGAGAAGGGGAAGAAATTTTCAGAAATTGCATATGATAGACCACATTTTTGAAGAAAGGAAATAAATTCCTAAAATTGTATATGATAGTCTACATTTTTGGAGAACGGAAATAAATTCCAAAGTTTGCATAGATAGTCCACGTTTTAAGCGAAGGGAAAGAACGTTCAGAAATTGCATATGATAGTCCTTTTTTTAGAGAAGGGAAAGAAATTTCAAAAATTGCATATGAATGACCATTAGTTTTGGAAAAGGGAATTAAATTCCAGAAATTGCATATGATAGTCCTCGTTTTTGGAAAACGGAATGAAATTTGCAGAAATTACATATGGTATACCACATTTTTGGAGAATGGAATGAAATTCCAAAAATTGCATAGGATAGACCATACTTATTGGAAAAGGGAATGAAATTCCAGAAAGGGCATATGATAGTCCACGTTTTTCCAGAAGGGAAAGAAATTTCAGAAATTGCATATGATAAACCAAATTTTTTGGAGAAGGGAAAGATATTCCTGAAATATCATATGATAGTCCTTGTTTTTAGGGAAGGGAAAGAAATTTGCAGAAATTGCATATCCTATACCACGTTTTTGGTGAAGGGGAAGAAATTCCAGAAATTGCATATGATAGTCCATGTTTTGGAAGAAATGAAAAAAATTCCCGAAATTCTATATGATAGTCCACATATTTGGAAGAGGGAAAGAAATTTGCAGAAATTGCATATGATAGACCATGTTTTTGAAGAAAGGAAAGAAATTTAAGAAATTGCATGTGATAGTCCATGTTTTTAGAGAAGGAAAAGAAATTCCAGAAATTGCATATGATAGTCCACGTTTTTGAAGAAGGGAAATAAATTTTGGAAATTGCATATGATAGACCATATATTTTGGAAAAGGGAAATAAATTACCCGAAATAGCATATGATAGTCCACGTTTTAAGTATAGGAAAAGAAATTTGTAGAAATTGCATATGCTAGACTACGTTTTTGGAGAAGGGAAAGAAATTCCAGAAATTGCATATGATAGTACATGTTTTTGAAGAAAGGAAAAAAATTCCCAGAAATTATATATGATAGTCCACATTTTTGGAGAAGGGAAATAAATTCTAGAAATTGCATATGATAGTCCACTTTTTAAAGAAGGGAAAGAAACTCCAGAATTTACATATAATAGTCCATGTTTTTGGAGAAGGGGAAGAAATTTTCAGAAATTGCATATGATAGACCACATTTTTGAAGAAAGGAAATAAATTCCTAAAATTGTATATGATAGTCTACATTTTTGGAGAACGGAAATAAATTCCAAAGTTTGCATAGATAGTCCACGTTTTAAGCGAAGGGAAAGAACTTTCAGAAATTGCATATGATAGTCCTTTTTTTAGAGAAGGGAAAGAAATTTCAAAAATTGCATATGAATGACCATTAGTTTTGGAAAAGGGAATTAAATTCCAGAAATTGCATATGATAGTCCTCGTTTTTGGAAAACGGAATGAAATTTGCAGAAATTACATATGGTATACCACATTTTTGGAGAATGGAATGAAATTCCAAAAATTGCATAGGATAGACCATACTTATTGGAAAAGGGAATGAAATTCCAGAAAGGGCATATGATAGTCCACGTTTTTCCAGCAGGGAAAGAAATTTCAGAAATTGCATATGATAAACCAAATTTTTTGGAGAAGGGAAAGATATTCCTGAAATATCATATGATAGTCCTTGTTTTTAGGGAAGGGAAAGAAATTTGCAGAAATTGCATATCCTATACCACGTTTTTGGTGAAGGGGAAGAAATTCCAGAAATTGCATATGATAGTCCATGTTTTGGAAGAAATGAAAAAAATTCCCGAAATTCTATATGATAGTCCACATATTTGGAAGAGGGAAAGAAATTTGCAGAAATTGCATATGATAGACCATGTTTTTGAAGAAAGGAAAGAAATTTAAGAAATTGCATGTGATAGTCCATGTTTTTAGAGAAGGAAAAGAAATTCCAGAAATTGCATATGATAGTCCACGTTTTTGAAGAAGGGAAATAAATTTTGGAAATTGCATATGATAGACCATATATTTTGGAAAAGGGAAATAAATTACCCGAAATAGCATATGATAGTCCACGTTTTAAGTATAGGAAAAGAAATTTGTAGAAATTGCATATGCTAGACTACGTTTTTGGAGAAGGGAAAGAAATTCCAGAAATTGCATATGATAGTACATGTTTTTGAAGAAAGGAAAAAAATTCCCAGAAATTATATATGATAGTCCACATTTTTGGAGAAGGGAAATAAATTCTAGAAATTGCATATGATAGTCCACTTTTTAAAGAAGGGAAAGAAACTCCAGAATTTACATATAATAGTCCATGTTTTTGGGGAAGGGGAAGAAATTTTCAGAAATTGCATATGATAGACCACATTTTTGAAGAAAGGAAATAAATTCCTAAAATTGTATATGATAGTCTACATTTTTGGAGAACGGCAATAAATTCCAAAGTTTGCATAGATAGTCCACGTTTTAAGCGAAGGGAAAGAACTTTCAGAAATTGCATATGATAGTCCTTTTTTTAGAGAAGGGAAAGAAATTTCAAAAATTGCATATGAATGACCATTAGTTTTGGAAAAGGGAATTAAATTCCAGAAATTGCATATGATAGTCCTCGTTTTTGGAAAACGGAATGAAATTTGCAGAAATTACATATGGTATACCACATTTTTGGAGAATGGAATGAAATTCCAAAAATTGCATAGGATAGACCATACTTATTGGAAAAGGGAATGAAATTCCAGAAAGGGCATATGATAGTCCACGTTTTTCCAGCAGGGAAAGAAATTTCAGAAATTGCATATGATAAACCAAATTTTTTGGAGAAGGGAAAGATATTCCTGAAATATCATATGATAGTCCTTGTTTTTAGGGAAGGGAAAGAAATTTGCAGAAATTGCATATCCTATACCACGTTTTTGGTGAAGGGGAAGAAATTCCAGAAATTGCATATGATAGTCCATGTTTTGGAAGAAATGAAAAAAATTCCCGAAATTCTATATGATAGTCCACATATTTGGAAGAGGGAAAGAAATTTGCAGAAATTGCATATGATAGACCATGTTTTTGAAGAAAGGAAAGAAATTTAAGAAATTGCATGTGATAGTCCATGTTTTTAGAGAAGGAAAAGAAATTCCAGAAATTGCATATGATAGTCCACGTTTTTGAAGAAGGGAAATAAATTTTGGAAATTGCATATGATAGACCATATATTTTGGAAAAGGGAAATAAATTACCCGAAATAGCATATGATAGTCCACGTTTTAAGTATAGGAAAAGAAATTTGTAGAAATTGCATATGCTAGACTACGTTTTTGGAGAAGGGAAAGAAATTCCAGAAATTGCATATGATAGTACATGTTTTTGAAGAAAGGAAAAAAATTCCCAGAAATTATATATGATAGTCCACATTTTTGGAGAAGGGAAATAAATTCCAGAAATTGCATATGATAGTCCACTTTTTAAAGAAGGGAAAGAAACTCCAGAATTTACATATAATAGTCCATGTTTTTGGAGAAGGGGAAGAAATTTTCAGAAATTGCATATGATAGACCACATTTTTGAAGAAAGGAAATAAATTCCTAAAATTGTATATGATAGTCTACATTTTTGGAGAACGGAAATAAATTCCAAAGTTTGCATAGATAGTCCACGTTTTAAGCGAAGGGAAAGAACGTTCAGAAATTGCATATGATAGTCCTTTTTTTAGAGAAGGGAAAGAAATTTCAAAAATTGCATATGAATGACCATTAGTTTTGGAAAAGGGAATTAAATTCCAGAAATTGCATATGATAGTCCTCGTTTTTGGAAAACGGAATGAAATTTGCAGAAATTACATATGGTATACCACATTTTTGGAGAATGGAATGAAATTCCAAAAATTGCATAGGATAGACCATACTTATTGGAAAAGGGAATGAAATTCCAGAAAGGGCATATGATAGTCCACGTTTTTCCAGAAGGGAAAGAAATTTCATAAATTGCATATGATAAACCAAATTTTTTGGAGAAGGGAAAGATATTCCTGAAATATCATATGATAGTCCTTGTTTTTAGGGAAGGGAAAGAAATTTGCAGAAATTGCATATCCTATACCACGTTTTTGGTGAAGGGGAAGAAATTCCAGAAATTGCATATGATAGTCCATGTTTTGGAAGAAATGAAAAAAATTCCCGAAATTCTATATGATAGTCCACATATTTGGAAGAGGGAAAGAAATTTGCAGAAATTGCATATGATAGACCATGTTTTTGAAGAAAGGAAAGAAATTTAAGAAATTGCATGTGATAGTCCATGTTTTTAGAGAAGGAAAAGAAATTCCAGAAATTGCATATGATAGTCCACGTTTTTGAAGAAGGGAAATAAATTTTGGAAATTGCATATGATAGACCATATATTTTGGAAAAGGGAAATAAATTACCCGAAATAGCATATGATAGTCCACGTTTTAAGTATAGGAAAAGAAATTTGTAGAAATTGCATATGCTAGACTACGTTTTTGGAGAAGGGAAAGAAATTCCAGAAACTGCATATGATAGTACATGTTTTTGAAGAAAGGAAAAAAATTCCTAGAAATTATATATGATAGTCCACATTTTTGGAGAAGGGAAATAAGTTCCAGAAATTGCATATGATAGTCCACTTTTTAAAGAAGGGAAAGAAACTCCAGAATTTACATATAATAGTCCATGTTTTTGGAGAAGGGGAAGAAATTTTCAGAAATTGCATATGATAGACCACATTTTTGAAGAAAGGAAATAAATTCCTAAAATTGTATATGATAGTCTACATTTTTGGAGAACGGAAATAAATTCCAAAGTTTGCATAGATAGTCCACGTTTTAAGCGAAGGGAAAGAACGTTCAGAAATTGCATATGATAGTCCTTTTTTTAGAGAAGGGAAAGAAATTTCAAAAATTGCATATGAATGACCATTAGTTTTGGAAAAGGGAATTAAATTCCAGAAATTGCATATGATAGTCCTCGTTTTTGGAAAACGGAATGAAATTTGCAGAAATTACATATGGTATACCACATTTTTGGAGAATGGAATGAAATTCCAAAAATTGCATAGGATAGACCATACTTATTGGAAAAGGGAATGAAATTCCAGAAAGGGCATATGATAGTCCACGTTTTTCCAGAAGGGAAAGAAATTTCAGAAATTGCATATGATAAACCAAATTTTTTGGAGAAGGGAAAGATATTCCTGAAATATCATATGATAGTCCTTGTTTTTAGGGAAGGGAAAGAAATTTGCAGAAATTGCATATCCTATACCACGTTTTTGGTGAAGGGGAAGAAATTCCAGAAATTGCATATGATAGTCCATGTTTTGGAAGAAATGAAAAAAATTCCCGAAATTCTATATGATAGTCCACATATTTGGAAGAGGGAAAGAAATTTGCAGAAATTGCATATGATAGACCATGTTTTTGAAGAAAGGAAAGAAATTTAAGAAATTGCATGTGATAGTCCATGTTTTTAGAGAAGGAAAAGAAATTCCAGAAATTGCATATGATAGTCCACGTTTTTGAAGAAGGGAAATAAATTTTGGAAATTGCATATGATAGACCATATATTTTGGAAAAGGGAAATAAATTACCCGAAATAGCATATGATAGTCCACGTTTTAAGTATAGGAAAAGAAATTTGTAGAAATTGCATATGCTAGACTACGTTTTTGGAGAAGGGAAAGAAATTCCAGAAATTGCATATGATAGTACATGTTTTTGAAGAAAGGAAAAAAATTCCCAGAAATTATATATGATAGTCCACATTTTTGGAGAAGGGAAATAAGTTCCAGAAATTGCATATGATAGTCCACTTTTTAAAGAAGGGAAAGAAACTCCAGAATTTACATATAATAGTCCATGTTTTTGGAGAAGGGAAAGAAATTTTCAGAAATTGCATATGATAGACCACATTTTTGATGAAAGGAAATAAATTCCTAAAATTGTATATGATAGTCTACATTTTTGGAGAACGGAAATAAATTCCAAAGTTTGCATAGATAGTCCACGTTTTAAGCGAAGGGAAAGAAATTTCAGAAATTGCATATGATAGTCCTTTTTTTAGAGAAGGGAAAGAAATTTCAAAAATTGCATATGAATGACCATTAGTTTTGGAAAAGGGAATTAAATTCCAGAAATTGCATATGATGGTCCTCGTTTTTGGAAAACGGAATGAAATTTGCAGAAATTGCATATGGTATACCACGTTTTTGGAGAATGGAAAGAAATTCCAGAAATTGCATAGGATAGACCATATTTATTGGAAAAGGGAATGAAATTCCAGAAAGGGCATATGATAGTCCACGTTTTTCCAAAAGGGAAAGAAATTTCAGAAATTGCATATGATAAACCAAATTTTTTGAAGAAGGGAAAGAAATTCCTGAAATAGCATATGATAGTCCTTGTTTTTAGGGAAGGGAAAGAAATTTGCAGAAATTGCATAAGCTATACCACGTTTTTGGTGAAGGGGAAGAAATTCCAGAAATTGCATATGATAGTCCATGTTTTGGAAGAAATGAAAAAAATTCCCGAAATTCTATATGATAGTCCACATATTTGGAAGAGGGAAAGAAATTTGCAGAAATTGCATATGATAGACCATGTTTTTGAAGAAAGGAAAGAAATTTAAGAAATTGCATATGATAGTCCATGTTTTTAGAGAAGGAAAAGAAATTCCAGAAATTGCATATGATAGTCCACGTTCTTGAAGAAGGGAAAGAAATTTTGGAAATTGCATATGATAGACCATATATTTTGGAAAAGGGAAATAAATTACCCGAAATAGCATATGATAGTCCACGTTTTAAGAATAGGAAAAGAAGTTTGTAGAAATTGCATATGCTAGACCATGTTTTTGGAGAAAGGAAATAAATTGCAGAAAATGTATAGGATAATCCATGTTTTTGAAGAAAGGAAAATAATTCCTGAAATTGTAGATGATAGTCCAAGTTTTTGGAGAAGAGAAATAAATTCCAGAAATTGCATATGATAGTCCACTTTTTAAAGAAGGGAAAGAAACTCCAGAATTTACATTTAACAGTCCACACTTTTGGAGAAGGGAAAGAAATTTGTAGAAATTGCATATGATAGACCAAGTTTTTGAAGAAAGGAAACAAATTCCTAAAATTGTATATGATAGTCTACGTTTTTGGAGAAGGGAAATCAATTCAAGAAATTGCATATGATAGTCCACGTTTTTACTGAAGGGAAAGAAATTCCGGAAATTGCATATGATAGTCCACGTTTTTGAAGTAAGGAAAGAAATTTCTAAAATTGTATATGATAGACCATGTTTTTGAGAAGAGAAATAAATTCCATAAATTACAAACGATAGTCTACATTTTTATAGAAGGGAAAGAAATTCTAGTATTGACATATAATAGTCCACGTTTTTGGAGAAGGGAAAGAAATTTGCAGAAATTGCATATGATAGACCGCATTTTTGAAAAAAAAGGAAAGAAATACCAAAAGAGAAGGGAAATAAATTTCACAAATTGAATATGATAGGGCACGTTTTAAGGAAGAGAAAGAAGTTCCGGAAATAGCATATGATATTCCACGTTTTTGGAGAACGGAAAGAAATTTCAGAAATTGCATATGATAGACCATATTTTTTGGAAAAGGGAAAGAAATTTAAGAAATTGCGTATGATAGTCAAAGTTTTTTTGAAATGGGAAAGAAATTTGCATAAATTGCATATGCTAGACCATGTTTTTGGACAAAGGAAAGAAGTTTATTGAAATTGCATATGCTAGACTACGTTTTTTGAGAAGGGAAAGAAATTCCAGAAACTGCATATGATAGTCCATGTTTTCGAAGAAAGGAAAAAAAGTCCTAAAATTGTATATGATAGTCCACATTTTTGGAGATGGGAAATAAATTCTAGAAATTGCATATAATAGTCCACGTTTTGTAAAAGGAAATGAAATTTGCAGAAATTGCATATGCTATACCATGTTTTTTAGGAAAGGAAAGAAATTCCAAAAATTGCATAGGATAGACCATATTTATTGGAAAAGGGAATGAAATTCCAGAAAGTGCATATGAAAGTCCACGTTTTTCGAAAAGGGAAAGAAATTTCAGAAAATAGCATATGATAGACCAAATTTTTTGGAGAAGGAAAAGAAAATCCAGATATAGCATATGATAGTCCTTGTTTTGGAGAAGGGAAAGAAACTTGCAGAAATTGCATATGCTATACCACGTTTTTGGTGAAGGGGGTGAAATTCCAGAAATTGCATATGATAGTCCATGTTTTGGAAGAAAGGAAAAAAATTCCCGAAATTGTATATGATAGTCCACATTTTTGGAAGAGGGAAAGAAATTAGCAGAAATTGCATATGATAGACCATGTTATTGAAGAAAGGAAAGAAATTTAAGATATTGCATATGATAGACCATGTTTTTGAGAAGGGAAAGAAATTTGCATAAATTGCATATGATAGACCATATTTTTGAAGAAAGGAAATAAATTCCTAAAATTTTATATGATAGTCTACGTTTTTGGAGAAGGGAAAAAAATTCCAAAATTTGCATATGATAGTCCACGTTTTATGAGAAGGGAAAGAAATTCCAGACATTGCATATGATAGTCCTTTTTTTTTAGAGAAGGGAAAGAAATTTCTAAAATTGCATATGAATGACCATTAGTTTTGGAAAAGGGAAATAAATTCCAGAAATTTCATATGATAGTCCTCGTTTTTGGATAAGGGAATGAAATTTGCAGAAATTGCATTTGCTATACCACATTTTTGGAGAATGGAAAGAAATTCCACAAATTGCATGGGATAGACCATATTTTTTGGAAAAGGGAATGAAATTCCAGAAAGTGCATATGATAGTCCACCTTTTTAAAAAAAGGGAAAGAAATTTCAGAAATTGCATATGATAGACCATATTTTTTGGAGAAGGGAAAGAAATTCCAGAAATAACATATGATAGTCCTTGTTTTTGGAGAAGGGAAAGAAATTTGCAGAAATTGCATATGCTATACCACGTTTTTGGAGAAGGGGAAGAAATTCCAGAAATTCATATATGATAGTCCATGTTTTGGAAGAAAGGAAAAAAATTACCGAAATTGTATATGATAGTCCACATTTTTAGAAAAGGGAAAGAAATTTGCAGAAATTGCATATGATAGATCATGATTTTGAAGAAAGGAAACAAATTCCTAAAATTGTATATGATAGTCTACGTTTTTGGAGAAGGGAAATCAATTCAAGAAATTGCATATGATAGTCCACGTTTTTAAAAAACTCAAAATTTTTTCAAAGAAAGTCAAATCGGTTTTGGAATTCAAGCTTAATTCAAGGCGTTTTGTGGATGCTAACATGTTCCTGGACTATCTCTGAAACAAATTGGATCATCACCAACGCACACCTTCATATCAAATTCTAAGGCGTACAACCCTGGCCCGAACTACGTAGACTCTGATCCTCCATAAGGAGGTACGTAGGCACTTGGCAACAAGGCGAGTACCCTCCCCCATAAATCTCATTTTCTCCTGATTTTATTTCTTTAATCACAAATCTTTAATCTTAATTATTTGCCTTAACCCTGTTAATTGTCTGTCATCTTTCTTTATGTTAGCCATAAACCTTAGCTTTATAATGCAAACCTTAGGAAAGGGTTGAGGGTGCCTAACACCTTTCCTCGACCTGAATATAGTATCTTACCCTGATCTCTTAACTGCGCGCGGTTTCCTATTCGCCCTTCAGAATAGGTGGCGACTCTAAAATCCATATTTTTAGGGCAGGTTGCTACAAGGATCGACCATATTTTTTGGAAAAGGGAATGAAATTCCAGAAAGTGCATATGATAGTCCACATTTTTAGAAAAGGGAAGGAAATTTCAGAAATTGCATATGATAGACCATATTTTTTGGAGAAGGGAACGAAATTCCAGAAATAGCATGTGATAGTCCTTGTTTTTTGAGAAGGGAAAGAAATTTGCAGACGTTGCATATGCTATACCACGTTTTTGGAGAAGGGGAAGAAATTCCAGAAATTCCTTATGATAGTCCATGTTTTGGAAGAAAGGAAAACAATACCCAAAATTGTATATGATAGTCCACATTTTTGAAAGAGGGAAAGAATTTTGCAGAAATTGCATATGATAGACCATGTTTTTGAAAAAAGGAAAGAAATTTAAGAAATTGCATATGATAGTCCACGTTTTTAGAGAAGGAAAAGAAATTCCATAAATTGCATATGATAATCCACGTTTTTGAGGAAGGGAAAGAAATTTCGGAAATTGCATATGATAGACCATATATTTTGGAAAAGGGAAATAAATTACCAGAAATTGAATATGATTGTCCACGTTTTTGGAATAGGGAAAGAAATTTGCAGAAATTGCATATGCTAGACCATGTTTTTGGAGAAAGGAAAGAAATTCCAGAAAATGCATATAATAGGTCATGTTTTTGAAGAGAGGAAAAAATTCCTGAAATTGTATATGATAGTCCACGTTTTTGGATAAGAGAAATAAATTCAAGAAATTGCATATGATAGTCCACTTTTTAAAGAAGGGAAAGAAATTCCAGAATTTACATTTAAGACTCCATGTTTTTGGAGAAGGGAAAGAAATTTGCAAAAATTTCATATGATATACCACATTTTTGAAGTTATAAGGAAATAAATTCCTAAAATTTTATATGATAGTCTACATTTTTGGAAAAGGGAAAAAAATTCCAAATTTTGCATATGATAGTCCACGTTTTAAGAGAAGGGGAAGAAATTCCAGAAATTGCATATGATAGTCCACATTTTTGGTATAGGGAATGAAATTTGCAGAAATTGCAAATGATAGACCATGTTTTTGAAAAAAGGAAAGAAATTTAAGAAATTGCACAGATAGTTCACGTTTTTGGAGAAGGAGAAGAAATTCCATAAATTGCATATGATAGTTTATGTTTTTTAGGAAGGGAAAGAAATTTCGGAAATTGCATATGATAGACCATATATTTTGGAAAAGGGAAATAAATTACCCGAAATTGCATATGATAGTCCACGTTTTTGGAATAGGGAAAGAAATTTGTAAAAATTGCATATGCTAGACCATGTTTTTGGAGAAAGGAAAGAAATTCAAGAAAATGCATATGATAATCCATGTTTTTGAAGAAAGAAAAAAAATTCCTGAAACTGTATATGATAGTCCACGTTTTTGGAGAAGAGAAATAAATTCCAGAAATTGCATATGATAGTCCACTTTTTAAAGAAGGGAAAGAAACTCCAAAACTTACATTTAACAGTCCACACTTTTGGAGAAGGGAAAGAAATTTGCAGAAATTGCATATGATAGACCAAGTTTTTGAAGAAAGGAAACAAATTCCTAAAATTGTATATGATAGTCTACGTTTTTGGAGAAGGGAAATCAATTCAAGAAATTGCATATGATAGTCCACGTTTTTACTGAAGGGAAAGAAATTCCGGAAATTGCATATGATAGTCCACGTTTTTGAAGTAAGGAAAGAAATTTCTAAAATTGTATATGATAGACCATGTTTTTGAGAAGAGAAATAAATTCCATAAATTACAAACGATAGTCTACATTTTCATAGAAGGGAAAGAAATTCTAGTATTGACATATAATAGTCCACGTTTTTGGAGAAGCGAAAGAAATTTGCATAAATTGCATATGATAGACCACATTTTTGAAAAAAGGAAAGAAATTTCATAAGAGAAGGGAAATAAATTTCAGAAATTGCTTATGATAGTCCATATTTTTGGAGAAGGGAATGAAATTTCAGAAATTGCATATGATAGACCCTATTTTTTGGAAAAGGGAAAGAAATTCAAGAAATTGCGTATGATAGTCCACGTTTTTTGGAAAAGGGAAAGAAATTTGCATAAATTGTATATGCTAGCCCACGTTTTTGGAGAACGGAAAGAAATTTGCAGAAATTGCATATGGTAGACTACGTTTTTGGAAAAGGAAAAGAATTTCCAGAAATTGCAATGATAGTCCATGTTTTTGAAGAAAGGAAAAAAATTCCTGAAATTATATATGATAGTCCACATTTTTGGAGAAGGGAAATAAATTCCAGAAATTGCATATGATAGTCCACGTTTTTAGAGAAGGGAAAGAAATTCCAAAATTTACATATAATAGTCCACGTTTTTGGAGAAGGGAAAGAAATTTGCAGAAATTGCATATGATTGACCACATTTTTGAAGAAAGGAAATAAATTCCTAAAATTCTATATGATAGTCTACGTTTTTGGAGAAGGGAAAAAATTTCCAAAATTTGCATATGATAGTCCATGTTTTAAGAGAAGGGAAAGAAATTCCTGAAATTGCATATGATAGTCCTTTTTTTTGGAGAAGGGAAAGAAATTTCTGCATATGAATGACCATTAGTTTTGGAAAAGGGAAATAAATTTCAGAAATTGCATATGATAGTCCTCGTTTTTGTAAATGGGAATGAAATTTGTAGAAATTGTATATGCTATACCACTTTTTTAGAGAATGGAAAGAAATTCCAGAAATTGCATAGGATAGACCATATTTTTTGGTAAAGGGAATGAAATCCCTGAAAGTGCATATGATAGTCCACGTTTTTAGAAAAGGGAAAGAAATTACAGAAATTGCATATGATAGACCACATTTTTTGGAAAAGGGAAAGAAATTCCAGAAATAGCATGTGATAGTCCTAATTTTTAGAGAAGGGAAAGAAATTTGCAGAAATTGTATATGCTATACCACGTTTTTTGAGAAGGGGAAGAAATTCCAGAAATTCATATATGATAGTCCATGTTTTGGAAGAAAGGAAAAAAATTACGGAAATTGTATATGATAGTCCACATTTTTAGATGAGGGAAAGAAATTTGCAGAAATTGCATATGATAGACCATGATTTTGAAGAAAGGAAAGAAATTTAAGAAATTGCATATGATAGTCCACGTTTTTAGAGAAGGAATAGAAATTCCATAAATTGCATATGATAGTCCACGTTTTTGAAGAAAGGAAAGAAGTTTCGGAACTTGCATAAGATAGACCATATATTTTGGAAAAGGGAAATAAATTACCCGAAATATCATATGATAGTCCATGTTTTTGGAATAGGGAAAGAAATTTATAGTAATTGCAATGCTAGACCATGTTTTTGGAGAGAGGAAAGAAATTCCAGAAAATGCATATGATAGTCCATGTTTTTGAAGAAAGGAAAAAAATTCTTGAAATTGTATATGATAGTCCACGTTTTTGGAGAAGAGAAATAAATTCCAGAAATGGCATATGATAGTCCACTTTTTAAAGAAGGGAGAGAAATTCCAGAATTTACATTTAATAGTCCACGTTTTTGGAGAAAGGAAAGAAATTTGCAGAAATTGCATATGATAGACCACGTTTTTGAAGAAAGGAAAGAAATTCCTAAAATTGTATATGATATTCTACGTTTTTTGAGAAGGGAAATAAATTCAAGAAATTGCATATGATAGTCCACATTTTTAAATGAGGGAAAGAAATTCCGGAAATTGCATATGATAGTCCACGTTTTTGAACTAAGGAAAGAAATTTCTAAAATTGTATATGATAGACCATGTTTTTGAGAAGAGAAATAAATTCCATAAATTACAAACGATAGTCAACATTTTTAGAGAAGCGAAAGAAATTCTAGAGTGGACATATAATAGTCCACGTTTTTGGAGAAGGGAAAGAAATTTGCAGAATTTGCATCTGATAGACCACATTTTTGAAAAAAGCAAAGAAATTCCAAAAGAGAACGGAAATAATTTTTAGAAATTGCATATAATAGTCCACGTTTTAAGGAAGGGAAAGAAGTTCCAGAAATTGCATATGATAGTCCATGTTTTTGGAGAAGGAAAAGAAATTTGAGAAATTGCATATGATAAACCATATTTTTTGGAAAAGGGAAAGAAATTCAAGAAATTGCGTATGATAGTCCACGTTTTTTGGAAAAGGGAAAGAAATTTGCATAAATTGCATATGCTAGACACTACAAGAAAAAAGTGTTTTGCGACAAATAGGTTGCGACAGTTCCATAAAACACTCCTTCGACAAAGAGGGAAACGATACACTGTCTGCTACGAGCTTCTCAACCGCCTTGTGATTTTCTTTATGTCGTTTCATCTCAACATTGAATCTCTCTCTCAGCTGCAAGCTTCCCTAACCTCGTTGTCAACCTTGAATCTCTCTCAGCTGCACGCTTCCCTCTCTTAGCCGCCACCACAACTCTCTCTCTTACAGGTTTGTCTTTCTGCTAGATACAAAACCCTAATTTCTTGAGGAATTGTTTATATTGATAAAAATTGACGAGATAAAGGGAAATATCATCAAACACAATGAGGTTTAGATGTGTAGTACAAAGAAACAAGATAAATTTGAGGATGTAGATACACTGAGCCATACATTCACTCTCTTTGTCCCATACCCAATGACCATATGTTTCCATATAATATTTCTGCTGTAATCACATATGATTAAATGATGTCTTTGTCTCTTTCTCATGTAAGGACGGTTTTCTATTTCAATCCATTTGTATTTTGAATATGTTTGTCTATGATAATCTTTGCTCAAAATTTCTTTTTGAAAAGGCTATAATTTTCTAATTTCATTTGGTACCGTTATCAAGCATGTATCATTTTAATAACTTTGGTTTTGATTCATGTTTAGTGACCTTAGCTTTTTATATCTATTTTGTGGACCTTAGTTCTCATATGGAACCTGATTTAGTGTTCTACAATTCTTTCTGCTATAAATTAGGGAAAGTGAAAATTTTGGTTTTCATCTGTTATTAGTTTTCTCACTGCAGTAAACTTGGATTCGGTGCTTTGATTGTTGTGTGATTTTCTCACTGCAGCAAGTTTTGAAGTGCCTTTGAGTTAAATGCTGATGAATATATCTAAATTTCTAATGATTGTGTCAATATCTAAAGTTGCTTCAATTTCGAGATGTAATGGTTCTGTTGTCTTTCCTTATTCACCGAGTCTAACACAGCTGAACTTGTTGATTTAACTGATATATATATATATATAATTAGGTTAGCAAAGTTATTATAAATTGTATCACTGTTAGTGTGATTTGGATGTGAGCAAATATTTCATGGATATCATTGTTAGTGTGATTTAGAAATTTTTAATATTTGCAATTGGAGCATATTCAAATATGCAAGCAAATCATGTTTTATACTTCTTTTTCTACTGACTTCTATGTCACACATGGTGTAAGTTAAGCTAAGAATTTTATGTTTGATTTACAAGTTCAATAGCCCTAAAATTATTCCTAAACATCCCTATCACAGTAGGTGACCAACCTCATGAGAACTTACATCAATGGTGTAAGGGACCACCTCAATATCATCAATGGTTTACTTAAGCGCCATCACCCATACATGGAGAATTTTGTAATTTTCTTTCCTTTTATACAAAATAATGTAGTAGAGGCTAAAATTAATTCCTTTGATTTGGTGATCTTAAGAAGAGAAGGAAGCTTCGGTGGTGTTCTTCAGTCGGTATCCAGCTCTCGGTGGAATCAATTCTTCTCTAAGTTGCTCCTTTAAAGGTTTGTTTTTTTGAACAATTTGTGTTGAAGAATTAAATGCAGCCATCACCTCCATATGAAAAATCCCATACATTTATTCAATTTTTCTCTAACACTTCAAATTTGGTTCCTCTACAAGTACCTAATCCACAACAGTGTTTTTATGGTTGATGAATTGAATTGTTTGATAAAAATATGTTCTGTTATTAATTTCTTATGTGTTCGTATTTAATTGGAACAAAATAATGAAGTTGAGATACAAAAAATGGCTTTACGGAAGAAGAAGATATTTTTATATGAACCCTTATTTCTACCACCAAGAATTTTAATATTAAGTTAGGTGAGGGAGATTTTGAACCTATCTACAAGGTAAACTTTTAATGCTTCTCTTTTTTAGCTTGTGTTCAGCATAGGAATATTATCTTCATGCCACATAGAAACTACTTATATATGATTTTTTTTATTCAGTAACTTTTACTTTTGGGAAAAGCTCACATGTGTCCCAAGGACACAAGTTAATGAGATATTTATAGAAATATTTTCTTAGAACGCGTGCATTCAATGTATTGAAACTTTAAATATCACTCTATTGTATTTAATTACATTTACTTTTATGCACTTTTATTATGTTTCACTAACGAAATTATGTTATGGCCACATAGAATAGAATCCACCCTTATTATTGAACAAGTTTCTTCTAATTAGATTATTTTAAGCATGAAATTGATGATAATTATTTCTAAGATGATGTGATATTAATCAAATTCAATAAACTCAAACTCAATTAAGATAACTATTGAAGTTTTTGTCATTTTGTCCATGAAATGGAGGGTGTGTGAATGAGTTTTCCCTTTAAGTCTTGCACCTAACTTTGGTTTGGTCCATGAGAGAAAATGTTTTTATGGTGTTTTTGTTTTAAATTCTTGTTAAATTTTACACTGTGATACTAAAATTTATTGTCAATTCAAACCAACACCAGGTACTTTATGTTCACCCAATGACAAAAACAATGGTTTCACCAACAACAAAATAAATGCAACAATTGAGGATACCAAGAAATATTGACTAACTAAATGATACATATTATATTGAGAAATGCTAGTTTGACACCCAATGTTACACTTACACCATGTATTATACTACAAATCAATACTTTTCAATTATTTAATAATTTTTTCTCCTATATTGAAATTTGTGCAAAGCTAAATTTATTGTATTTCTACGGTGTAAATTTGATAGGTGTAAAAATTTAGTGTAAGTATAGCACAGCTCTATTATATTATATGGTTTTGAGAAAAACAAATGTATGCCTCAGAAATGCTACTGTTGGAGAAAATTTAGCAAATATGACAAGAAATGCTTTTTTATACATGTGTTTTCTTTTTGGTACTCCATCCTTTTGAAATGAATTGTCATGTTAGTTTAATATAATGTAGGAATTTAGATAGTCCAATTATGTAGGACACTAGAAGTCATAGTTAGTTTCAAAATCATCAACTTTGTATGGATCATTTTGATTGAAATTACTTTGGTATATTGCTTAGACGTAAATGTACAATTATTTCTCTT
This sequence comes from Vicia villosa, assembly GCF_029867415.1. NCBI lineage: Eukaryota > Viridiplantae > Streptophyta > Magnoliopsida > Fabales > Fabaceae > Vicia > Vicia villosa. Next base: position 20,977,633 of record NC_081183.1, on the reverse strand, counting down.
TTTCATGCAACATTTGGAATTCTCTTTTGCTGCGATACCGTGATTTCTAGATGGGTTTAGGATGCATTTTTCGGCTCGATTTTGGCGTGCTATGGTTCTTATTTGGTTATTTAATTGATTGGTGTGTTAGTGACTCATCTGTGTTGACTTTTTTCATATGCAAAATCAATATGGAAGCTTAGAAACAAAATGACTAATTATATTTTTGTTAGCCATTTAGAGTCCCAACCTATTTTTAATATGATGTATGGCTGCTTCTGTTTTATTTTTTGTCTACTATTGGGCTTTTATTTTTCTTTTGGACTCAAATAGCTATAATATTGTTGGTTTATGAAAAAAATTAATTGTTTAAAATACTATTATGATCTGATTACTGATAGACCCCTAATACTAAAGAAATGAGTTGAAAAAGAGGATCGTTATCAGTTACATTGGATTTCTTTCAGTTTCAATATCAGTTCCAAAGAAAGAATTTTGGTTTTATGAATAAAATAATACTCATACCTGATTCATGTTTATCATGTCCTTTTAATCATCTGGTTTTTGTACATTATATTATATGATGTTGTTTGTTGAAGCCCGAATACCATTGGATTAGTTTGCGTGCTTATTGCTATCATGTATTGTATCATAGTGTAATCTTCCTTTTTCTAAAGTTTCATTTTTGTTTTGTTGTCTTTCTATAATTTTCATGACTTCAGGCCTGTTAATTGCAGGTTGCTTTTTTTTTTTTTTTTTTGATAAGCGACGTATTATATTGAATACGAGTACTAGGAGTACTCAATCCGTTTACATAGGAATAACAAGATTACAATAAAATCTGTGCAGGATTATCCATCCAAGATGTTACAGACGGTAATGGAAACTCGCCCGAAAAAGCGGCATAAAACCATTCCCAAGCCAACATTTTTGCCATGAGAAAAATTTCTCGACTACCCTTCGCCCCTCCATTAAACACTATATCGTTTCTTACAAGCCAAATAGCCCGGATAACCGACAACCAGATAAAAATACTACTAAGATTATTTCTATCCCGCCTACATAAGCCCGAATTAAACCGTAAAAAGTGCTCCGAGATGGACAAATTAGTAGGATAAAAAATTACTCCTACCCATTCCATGATAAAACTCCAAACTTCGGAAGCAACACAGCAGGACAGAAACAGATGAGAGTGTGTTTCTTCAAAAGCCGAACATAATGGGCAAACCAAATCTTGCGTACCTGATAGAACTCCTCGTCTTGCCAACTCATCCCTTGTTTGTAGTCGATTATGCAACAGCCTCCAACCGAACACTTGTATATTCGACGGCACCTTTGATTTCCAAATAAGTTTCAAAACTGCCAGCTCTTCCACACTTAAGGATAGTGATTGGTTCCATCCGATTGACAACCTATCAAAAGCCGATTTGACCGAGAAACCTGCTGCTGAGGGCCACCAAATAAAGACGTCTTGATTCAATACATTTGGCTCTATATGCTGCAGAATGATGGTTAAATTGCCACAAGCTTCCGCCTCCAATGCTGACAGAGGGGAAGAAATGTCGCAAAAGGACCATACCCAACCGTGTTGTTCAAAAAAGCCAGCTTCCGAAATCCTCACCGACGGTTCCTGCAATGCCTCAAATAACATAGGGAATTGGTTACACAAAGAGTCATTTCCTATCCAACGATCCCTCCAAAAGTCTGTGTCTGCACCATTACCAATCCTACACGATACACACTTGCGGAACCAATTCGATTCAGCTCCCCATACTCCTAACAGAATACACAAATCCCTCCACCACAAAGAATGCTTTGGATTAACGCTAGAAGGGCTGTTCGCCCGAATTGCACCCTTTATATCTCCATATTTGAAAGTTAAGACTTTCTGCCATAATGATCCCGTCTCGGTCAAAATCTTCCAACCCCATTTACTCATTAAAGCTCTGTTAAAGATTTCACAATGCTTCACGCCGAGTCCACCAGCAGATTTCGGTAAACAAATAGTCGACCATGAAACCCAATTTATCCTTCGCACGTTTTCTTTCCCATTCCATAAAAAAGCGCGTTGAATACTAATGAGCTCTTGGGTAACAACCTTTGGCGCTTTGTAAAACGAGAATGTGAAGAGAGGAATAGAATTCAGAACTGAGTTGATAAGAGCTATCCGACCCCCCAAATTAAGGTACTTGCCTTTCCAAGAAACCAGTCTGCTCCGCACCCTTGTTATAACCGAATCCCATGAAGACCGTCTTCGAGGATTGCAGCCTATTTGAATGCCAAGGAACATAAATGATGAAGGGCTGATCACACAGTGCAGAAAGTCAGAGGCTGCCTGCAGATATACCGACTCTACGTTGATGCCAATAATTCTGCTCTTGTGGAAGTTTATTGATAAACCAGAGCATAACTCAAAACCACGAAGCAATGCTTTGATTGTTCCTAAGTTCTCCCAAGTCGGCTGTCCTAAGAGAATCGTATCATCCGCGAACTGAAGTAGCTCTACCCGGATAGAATCTCCCAATGGAAAGGGATGGTACTGGTTACTAACAATAGCATTACGCATTAATCCTGATAAACCTTTTGCAGCCAGGATGAAAAGAAACGGAGATAGTGGATCTCCTTGACGGAGTCCCCGTTTAGCTTGAAAATCTACAGTTGGACTACCATTTATCAAGACCGAGAAAGAAGAGGAAGTCACACATGCTTGAATCCATCGCATCCACTTAGGGCCGAAATTCATTCTCTTCATAACATAAAAGAGATAGTCCCATGAGACCGAATCGAACGCCTTTTCGAAGTCAACCTTGAAAAGAAAAAGTTCCTTCTTATTCCTCTTAGCGTAATCTACCACCTCGTTGAGAACTAAAACTCCGTCCTGAAGCCCTCTATTTGGAACAAAAGCGGATTGATTAAGAGATACAAGTTTGTCCACCACTCCCTTTAACCTTGTTGCTAGAAGTTTGGATATAATTCTGTAAACACTGCTGATAAGACATATAGGCCTGTAGTCGGTCAAAGATTGCGGATTCAGACACTTCGGTATGAGGGCGATAAAAGATGCTGAGACAGCTTTAGGTAGGTGAACCTGCGTGAAGAATTCTGTTATGCAATCAAACAGATCTAGTTTTATAATATCCCAACAAACTTTGAAGAATTCCATAGAAAACCCGTCGGGGCCTGGACTTTTCCCACTAGCAGCATTCCTAATAACTTCATGGATTTCTTGCAATGAGAAAGGAGCTTCTAGGCCACAATTATCTTCAGCTGATAACATATTAAAAGGAATACCGTCGGGAACCGGTCTGTTATACAAAGGCTCCTGAAACCGTTCCTTAAAGTGTTCTACAGCCACCTGCTTTACACCTGCAACATCATTAACAGCCACATCTCCCGCCTAAAGACCGACAATATTGTTGCGACGAAACCTTGCTTTCATATAAGAGTGAAAAAATCTGGAATTTTTATCACCTTCTTTTAACCATTGGCACCTGGATTTTTGTTTAATCAGAGATTCGCGGGTTTGCAGATTAGTCCACACCTGAGTTTCAGCGATACGCCTATTAGATTGCACACCAGTAGATGCGATGTAGGTTGCGTTTTCAGTTGCACACAACAGATCAGATTGGCAAAGCTCATTAAAAGCAAGATCCACTTGTAAATCATGAAAGCCAAAAACTTCTCTATTCCACACCCTTAACCGATTCTTCAAAGTCTTTAACTTTTCCTTAAAACGGAACATGCTGCGGCCATGAGCAATGGGAACTGACCAAACCTCTTCTACCAGTGAATGAAAATCTGGATGTGTCGTCCAAGCTGAGAAGAACTTAAATGGTTTGGGGCCCCAGTTAAGCAAATTCGCTTGAAGAGATATTGGACAGTGATCTGAGATACTCCGAGATTCAATTGATTGCCCCTTCAAGCCCCAAGCATCGACTAGTCCTTCTGAAACCAAGAAACGATCAAGACGGCTCATTGAATCCCCTTCTGAATTGAACCAAGTATATTTATTTCCAAAGGCTGGTAAGTCCAGCAACTCCATTTCTCCTATAAATTCAGCGAACTCAGACATTTCCGTGCTGCTATATTGCGCTCTCAAGCCTTTCCTTTCCGATCTACGCTTGATGGCGTTGAAGTCACCGCCGATACACCACTCCCCGATAGGAAGATTTGCTTTCAGGTTGATTAATTCAGTCCACAGCTGCCTTTTCTTGTTAATGTCACAAGATGAGTAAACATTAACAAAATATATAACTTTACCTTTGCAAAAGCCCTGCATCCCCACAAAACCCTCCCCCTCGAAACTTGACTGAGCCACCACAGAGTTTGGATTCCACAACATTAACATGCCTCCAGATCTTCCAACAGAGTGTTTAGCTGTCCACATAAGATCCCCATTACCCCAAAATTCCCGAGCCACACGGTTTTCCATTTTCTGCATTTTTGTCTCTTGAAGCATACATAATTCAACATTTCCTTTACCAATAAGATTCCTAATTACTCTCTTCTTGGCCGAGTTTCCTCCCCCTCTGATATTGAAAGACAAGATATTCATGGTGAACCTTTGTTTTTTTTCGCCTTCTGAGCCTTTGCTTCAACTTCCTTAGTTTCCATTCGCCTAATTTCCTCCAGAATGGATGCTTCATCGCCCCCGCCACGAATACCTAGATCTGAAGCTTTTCTCCATATCCTTGAAGTAGAATTGACCTCATTTGACCTGAATCGAGAATTCCCCTGATTTACATCACCATCTGAAACAGAATCGCAGCATAAAACGGCACCACCAGACATATTTCCTTGCGAATTGGATGATGATCCCACCTGCGATTTAGAGGGGTATGGATTTGGTAGCAGTGGAGCAAAGAATGATGGTTTGAAGGTTGACTCATCCCTCAGGTTATCGATGATGAGCATTTGATTTGTGGCTTTGTTAACCCCCGATGTGTTTGGTAAGTCAGAAATAAACTTTAATTTCTTTCTTCTATTCAGCTGGCTATTTGGTTTGTCATGCCCAAAAACCACATCCGATCCTCTCAGCCCATTCTCCACTTCTATATCAATTGGGTCGTGAGCAATTGGGCCGTGGGTAGTGATAGCAGGATCCAAGAGGAGTTCCAAGCCCATTGGAGTTGGGCTAACATGTGACCGTTGACTTGAATTGGTTATTATTGGATTATTGTTTGTTAAAGGAGAAGAAATCCCATCATGATTTCCTTCGAGCCCTGTGTCTACAGGCTTTACCCAGTTGTCAACCCTAAAAGTGCTTTCACCTTTATGGGGAATAGTCAAAGCCTGAACATCCTCTATATCCTTCTGAATATCTCCTTTTCGTGAAAAGAAGTTAGGTCACAGCCTACTTCACCTACTTCACCCGCCTCCGCTTCCAATGCCTGTTCATCTTCCTCATCGTGTTGCCATGGATTTGACATATCGTCTTCTGAATCTGAAATTTCCGATGAACCAACAGAGGGAAGGCATCGAAGGGGGCATTGTGCATCCTCAACAAGGTTTACCACAAAACTTTCACCATTGATGATCACCTCAATATCTTCTAAGATGGCTTTAGGATCGCCTGTTTTAACTAAGACCCTGGCTACATCCATTTTTGTTTTTTGCCTCGTATTATCATCAGCACACAAGAAATTTCCCACCGGCGTTAGGATTTTCCTAAAGACATCTGGCAACCACGCATGACACGGCACACCATAACAATGAATCCATGTAATTCTTTCTTTGTCTACATCCGACGGATTCCATGGACGAACTTCCTTAAACCAGCGCTTCACCCACTCCTCTTCATCTGCTAACCATGATTGAATTGCACCTTCCAGCCTATCTTCTAACAGACACATGTTTGCACCAAGAGGAGTGGATTGAATAGCATAAAAGCCTTCTTGGTTGAGAGTTTCTTGAAAATTATAAGAGCTCCCTGGCTTTAACACCAAGCCCACGAAAGCCTTCTTAAATCTCCTCAAATCTTCATCTTCCACAATGCATAAAACTTTTTTCATGGCTTTCACTTTTGTGTCAGTATTGATTGTATTATTTAACGCATCCACATAAGAACAGCCAGGTTTAAAAACTGAATCCGGTTTACCTGTCTTCAAGGGTACCTGCTCCTTACCATATTCTCTCCTATGAGCTCCTTCTACCTGCACATTATGTCTCCTCTGGTACCTTGGCAAGTTAACATGGAGTTTCCTAGCTCCTATAAAGATATTAACCAGCTTTATGGCAAGTTTTCGTTCATCTTCCACATCAAAGAAACGAACAAAACCGTAACGACCTCCCCTTGCATCTCGCTTTGCCGGAATAAACACCTCATCTATATCACCAAAGGACCGAAAAGTCTCATACATGTTTTTTGCATTTAGGTTATCTGCAAAAGATGAGAAAAAGAAAGAAGATAATCTTCTATTCTCCCGAAAGTTTTCATTCCTGCTGCTATCCTTACTTTCCCATCGTGCTCTAGCACGCCGCCTTCTTCTAAACACTCTATTCCATTGATCTCCTCTTCCTACCTCCATATTGACTGAAAAATCTCTATGAATCACACAGTAAAAGAAAATACAGTAACACCACACCAAGACCAAGGCCCCTAACCCTAAGGTTAGGAGTTTAAGCCGAAAATCTCAGTACGATGGAACTATATTCTCCACCCTAAATCTCATCTTATATTGTGAAACTATGTTCTCAATCTACTCTAGGTTTATTTGACAACTTTTGTATGTTGAGGTTTGCTTTGCGCCGAGAAAAATGAATGGTTGTGCCTATGAGCTTGTTAGAGAATTTAAAACTATGCAGCGTGGTTTTCAGATTGCAGGTTGCTATTAAATTTGCAGATGCATGTCTTCGGGCGTTGAAAGGATAGACCAAAATCATTATGAATTTTGAATTTTGATGTATGTTAAGTTATGTTTCAAGTTAATTATGAATTTTAATGTATGTTAAGTTATGTTTGATCATTTGTTTATTGAATTTTGGAGCATGTTTGAGTTAAATAAGTTCATATATAAAATTTATTATCTATTTTTGAGTTTGTGTGTACAATCAATAAGATATTTATTTATTTTCAAATTAATTAGTTTAGCCGGGGTTTTAAACCTCCCTAATTTGTTTTAAAACCATCACGACTAGAATTGAAATTCACGACGGTTTGAAACTATCGTAACTTTCAATTTATGGCAGTTATCTACCTGTCGCGATTTAGAACGACGGCGGGAGTGGAGTTTTTAGAAACCGTCATAGTACAGCCTGGCGACTAGGGATGGGAATAGGCCAGGCCGACTAATAGGGGCCTACGGTCCAGCCTACATAGGCCTCGGTCAGGCCAGGCTTTTTAGATAAATAGAAAAGGCCTAGGCTTTTTTATAAGCCTATTTAGCTAAAAAGGCTAGGCCACAGGCCACATAAAAAGCCTTTTAAGCCTAAGAGGCCGGCCTATTTAAATAAATATGAATAATTTTATTATTATTATATTACATTTTTTACTTTGAATTAAAAATATAAAAATAAATTTTAGTTATCTTGAAGAAATTATGAAAATAAGATGAAAAGAATCTTATGAACAATGTCATAAGTTGTTTCGATAAGTTCTCTCAAATAAATAATATCACAAAATTTATGCTACTAGGTAAACTCAAATAAACTAATGCAAACAAACATTTAATCTCACTGATCTTTTAATTTGTTAGTCTATATAAAAGACGAGTTGAATGACTTATTTACAAATGTTCAAATAAAATAGGCTTTTAAGTAGGCTAATAGGCCAATCAGGCCTTCAAAAAGGCCAGGCCCAGGCCAAAAACATAAGTCTATGATAGGCTACAGGCCAGGCTTAGGCTTTGAATATTATAGCAGGCCAGGCTCAGGCTTGACAAAGCCTAGCTCGGCCCAGCCTATTCCCACCCCTACTGGCGACACACACTTTCACGATAAAACCACAACTGTCGCGACTAGTTAATTGAGGTGGTTCAAACCTTCGTAACCTACCAAAATTAACCATAGAAACTTGCCAATTTTCTTGTAGTGAGACCACGTTTTTGGAGAAAGGAAAGAAATTTGCAGAAATTGCAAATGCTAGACTACGTTTTTGGAGAAGGGAAAGAAATTCGAGAAATTGCATATGATAGTCCATGTTTTTTAAGATAGGAAAAAAATTTCTGAAATTATATATGATAGTCCACATTTTTAGAGAAGGGAAATAAATTCCAAAAATTGCATATGATAGTCCACGTTTTTAGAAAAAGAAAAGAAATTCCAAAATTTACATATAATAGTCCACGTTTTTGGAGAAGGGAAAGAAATTTGCAGAAATTGCATATGATAGACCACATTTTTGAAGAATGTAAATAAATTCCTAAAATTGTATATGATAGTCTACGTTTTTGGAGAACGAAAATAAATTCCAAAGTTTTCATATGATAGTCCACGTTTTATGAAGGGAAAGAAATTTCATAAATTGCATATGATATTCCTTTATTTTGGAGAAGGGAAAGAAATTTCTAAAATTAAATATTAATGACCATTAGTTTTGGAAAAGGGAATTAAATTCCAGAAATTGCATATGATAGTCCTCGTTTTTGGAAAACAGAATGAAATTTGCAGAAATTGCATATGGTATACCACGTTTTTGGAGAATGGAAAAAATTCCAGAAATTGCATAGGATAAACCATATTTATTGGAAAAGGGAATGAAATTCCAGAAAGTGCATATGATAGGTCACGTTTTTCGAAAAGGGAACGAAATTTCAGAAATTGCAAATGATAGACCAAATTTTTTGGAGAAGGGAAAGAAATTCCAGAAATAGCATATGATAGTCCTTGTTTTTACAGAAAGGAAAGAAATTTGCAGAAATTGCATATGCTATACCACGTTTTATGTGAAGGGGAAGAAATTCCAGAAATTGCATATGATAGTCCATGTTTTGGAAGAAAGGAAAAAATTTCCCGAAATTGTATATTATAGTCCACATCATTGGAAGAGGGAAAGAAATTTGCAGAAATTGCATATCATAGACCATGTTTTTGAAAAAAGGAAAGAAATTTAAGAAATTGCATATGATAGTCCATGTTTTTAGAGAAGGAAAAGAAATTCCAGAAATTGCATATGATAGTCCATATTTTTAAAGAATGGAAAGAAATTTTGGAAATTGCATATGATAGACCATATATTTTAGAAAAGGGAAATAAATTACCCGAAGTAGCATATGATAGTCCACGTTTTTAGAATAAGAATAGAAATTTGTAGAAATTGCATATGCTAGACCATGTTTTTGGAGAAAGGAAATAAATTCCAGAAAATGTATATGATAGTTCATGTTTTTGAAGAAAGGAAAATAATTCCAGAAATTGTAGATGATAGTCCAAATTTTTGGAGAAGAGAAATAAATTCCAGAAATGGCATATGATAGTCCACTTTTTAAAGAAGGGAAAGAATTTCCATAATTTTCATTTAATAGTCCATGTTTTTGGAGAAGGGAAAGAAATTTGCGGAAATTGCATATGATAGACCACATTTTAGAAGAAAGGAAAGAAATTCCTAAAATTTATATGATAGTCTACGTTTTAGCCCACGTTTTTAATGAAGGGAAAGAAATTCCGGAAATTGCATATGATAGTCCACGTTTTTTAAGTAAGGAAAGAAATTTCTAAAATTGTATATGATAGACCATGTTTTTGAGAAGAGAAATAAATTCCATAAATTAGAAACAATTGTCTACGTTTTTAGAGAAGGGAAAGAAATTCTAGTATTGACATATAATAGTCCACGTTTTTGGAGAAGGGAAAGAAATTTGTCGAAATTGCATATGATAGACCGCATCTTTGTAAAAAAGGAAAGAAATACCAAAAGAGAAGGGAAATAAATTTCAAAAATTGCATATGATAGAACATATTTTTTGGAAAAGGGAAAGAAATTCAAGAAATTGCGTATGATAGTCAACGTTTTTTGGAAACGGGAAAGAAATTTGCATAAATTTGATATGCTAGACCACGTTTTTGGAGAAAGGAAAGAAATTTGCAGAAATTGCATATGCTAGACTACGTTTTTGGAAAAAGGAAATAATTCCTAAAATTGTATATGATAGTCCACATTTTTTGATATGGGAAATAAATTCCAGAAATTGCATATAATAGTCCACGTTTTTAGAGAAAGGAAAGAAATTCCAAAATTTACATATAATAGTCCACGTTTTTGGAGAAGGGAAAGAAATTTGCAGAAATTGCATAGGATAGACCATATTTATTGGAAAAGGGAATAAAATTCCAGAAAGTGCATATTATAGTCCACGTTTTTCGAAAAGGGGAAGAAATTTTAGAAATAGCATATGATAGACCAAATTTTTTGGAGAAGGGAAAGAAATTCCAGAAATAGCATATGATAGTCCTTGTTTTTGGAGAAGGGAAAGAAATTTGCAGAAATTGCATATGCTATATGTCATACCCTAATTTTGACCCCCCTGAGATGTCACACCTCCAAACTTTTCATCAGATTAAAGCAAATGCTCAGAGCAGTCACTTATTCATCTGGCACTTAATTAGGGGTGTTCAAGGACAAAAGAGCTCAGGAAAATGATCAATCAATAGAAGGATTAGTCTCTAATACAATCATAGGACTCAAAAGCTTCATTTTTATTCACCTATGATTGAATAGACACTAGTCATCAGGGCTCAGGTTTACTCAAATCGCCAATTTAGGGTTTTAAGCCTATCAGGGACTATAATCAGGGACCACATTTGGGAAACCCTGGAGAACTCCAGGACATCACTCAAAGGGTTCAATCATCTTCAAATGATCCATGTGACAATATCCATAAGGCATTACACTTCAATTCAAGGTCTACAATCATCAATTTCATCTGGTCGATAATTAGGGTTTTTGACCTAATTCACCAAGATAGTTGACTTTTAATCAGGACATGGATCCAAAACTAAAATATGGCTCAAGAACTTCTATCACCTCAATATAATCCATTCACATCACTCATTTAAGGAGTAGAACTTGATTCATCACAAAAATCCAAGATTTCAATTCATTTGGAAAAAGTCAACTGTACAAGATTACCTTTGACTTTTGGGATTTTTAGTCAAACCATGACTTTTAAAGATCAATATCATCAATATATGATTATTAAAGTCATTTGGCAAGAGAAATTCAAGAAAATTCATCATGGATCAAAAAGTCAGGAATTAGGGTTTTTTAGGGCATTATGGGAACTCAAAATTTCACCTACACAACTCAAATAAACTTCCAACATGATAGTTGTAGATCTTGCAAAATAAAACAACATTTTACAATGCAACTTTTTTCAAGAAATCAATCATTTAAGAGATTTGGGATTTGGAAGTTAAAGGCCTTAAAAACTTAGAAATTTTTCAAAGTGTTTTTGACCTAGTTTTCTTCCAACTTTGGGCCCATTTGTCACAATTTTCCCAAATGATTCTGAAGAAACCCCAAACTAATGAATTAAAGTAGATGTTTAGGGATTTTCAAATTGTGCTCAACCTCCTCCAAATTCATTTTGAGCTAGGAGTTATGCTTGTTCAAAGTTGGCCTCATGGAGTAAAATTATAGGTCATGTACAATTTGAAACTTTGCAATTTTGTGCAAATGGCTTCACTAAATGATGTTACACGACCCATAATACATCTGCAAGCATACCATACATCCATTTTCATCATTGCATAAGGATTGAAGAATATTCCCAAAAACAAAGGCATGTGATTATGTAATGATTACATTTGGGAATTTATGGCAAATGGATGAATCACCAAATGGAATATTCTCCCAACCAATTGGAACTCTCCTATGCATCAGAATTGTCCCCTAAGATCAAAAGAGATCAATGGATAGGGAGCTAGCTCGAAAATGCAATGATCAAATTTGCAAGATTCTTTGAATTTCTTCATGGCCAAGAAACCAAAATGACTTCACTAAGCAAGCTCACTCCTCTGCAATTACACTGAACTCTTTGCCTATAAATACAAGTGCTCTCCTTCATATTAATCACGCCAAAGCAACTCCAATTCTTTCGTTCTCTTTCTCTCCCTCATGCATATGGTTTTCAAAAGTTCTTTGGCAAGAAGAATCGAGTTCTTCAAACCAGAGCTCTTCTTTTGAAAGTAAGCATTCTAACATCTCAAGGAGGTTCATCAGAGGTGATCCAAGCACCTGGATCACTTCTGTAAGTGGAGAAACACCATAGTCACTCTCACTTTGGAGCTTAAGCAGTTGGAGGTCTATAGAAGAATTCAGAAGGTGTCAAACAAATCTAAGCATATCAACATGTTCCTAGACGTGTAGTGAAGCTATTCAGATGCCTGCAGCTCATCTGTAACTGCAGATTCACCAACCTCCATGTTTACTTGAAGCCCAATTTGAAGGAATCGGGTTGGATGATTCTGAGGTGTCCAAGTCATAATAAGTATTCAGTTAGCACCACTGAGTCCCCGGGAAGCTTTTAGGATCACTCACACAAGCCCAGGTGTTCCTCACCATCCTCACGACCTTCATTTTCAGAGGTAAGATTCTCAACCCCATCTCTTTAATTTGTGTACTCTTTTTGATATATCTCGATACTAGTTTGTTCAGCATCATCAGATGATTAAAAACCCTCTATCATCATTCATTTATTCATCTTGTTCATCATTTAATTTTAAAATTAGGGTTTATGTGTTCTTCATGTTCATACTAAAATTAATTAGTTACACTTAGAATAAATGAAATTTGAACCCATGATCATGTTCCCCGTCCAAAAACGAGCAAAATTGATGTTTACATCATACCATTTGGTTAAGAAACCAGAGAGTTAGAAATTCAAATTCTAACGAGCTCAAGGAAGAAGATGACTATGGTGGCGCGCAAATTTGAGTCTCCTGAGTGTTTTTAAAATAAAACTAATTAGTGTTGGTGATATTACAAACTGAGCGCGTAGCTCATATGGTTAGGTTTTGTGAAGTAGTTGTCAAGGGCGTGGGTTCAAGCCTTGCTAGGACCAAAACCATTTTTTACCACTTTTCTTCTCTAATTTCTTCATAACTTAAACCATTTAATTCACTTATCAAATTAATTCATTTTAACCTCATTTTTCACACACTTGTTAACAAATATACCTATTTTATGGATAATCAAAAAATTACAAATATATTATTGATTTGATGTATTTTTATTAGGTTAAAAAAGGTGTAGTTTTAAGTAATTTAAAATACTTTTAATACATGTTTTCCTTGAATTTTCAAAACCTAATCTCTCATAAATACTTTAGTGATAAAACCCTAATCATTTAGGTCTTAATTAGGTATAGATTTTGTCTTTACCCTAATTAAGTTGACTTTTGTCAATTTTCAAAACTGTTTCTTAACTTCAATTAAACAGGCGATCAAGGTCTTCAAACAACGAAACTTTGTATCATTTAAAATGATTTCCAACTATTTTCTTGAACAGTAAATCTTTCTTTGGGCCTCTAGTAGAGTGTAAGTCCCAACCCCTTTTTTATTTTTACAGATAATCAACTGTTTTCACAACAGTAATCATTTCAATTGCAAATCATTTTCAACTCTTTCTTACAAATAGTAAATAAAATCTCTGGGCCTCTAATAGAGTGTAAGTCTCATCCTTTTTTTCTTTCTTTTAATATTCAATTAATTATTTTCAAAACAACTGTTTTCATCACAGTCAACCAGTACTATAAAGTACTGGGCCTCTAATAGAGTGTAAGTCCCAGTATCTTTTTCTTTTCATAGTTTGTTTTCAAAAAACTGTATTTACAAAATCTCCTTTATGTTTTCAAAACATTCTTCTGGGAAATGAAGGGCATTATTCCCGGTGAAACTCTTTAGATACCTATGTGACATTTGTCCATCTTCACTTCTTCTGTTTTCAAAAACCCTTAACTGTTTATAATAAATATTCAACTGTTATCAATAAAATTACTGGTAAGGCTTTGTACATACTCCTTCAAAGGCCTCCACTTCATCCAGGTTAGGCTTTATAGCTTTCAAATTTACAGTTTTTATTTAAATTACTGTCAAATGTAGAACTGTTTATATATTGTTTAGAACTACGTCTGAGTGTACAACCTTAGGACAGTTAAACTATATATATATTATAGGACTATGGCCTAGGAATGAGAATGTCTTCCCGGTGAAGGCTCTTTCCTAATTAGAGATCTTTAGTTCAAACCCTCAAGATGAATTATTCCCAGTGAAATATCTTGAAAAAGCCTTAGAACCCAAACTAGGATACATCCACCCAAGAGGAATTATTCCCGGTGAAACCTCTTACCCATTTGCTTAAAGCCAAAATAAGTTCAAAACCACATAGCTTTCTCTTGTGATATAACAAGGACCCTCGATTAGCCTCCTCTTGGGCTTTGTACAAGGATCCACATGCTTCTTAAAAGCATTCCCAGCTTCCTCTTGAGCTTGTATACAAGGACCCATCAGGTTTTTTATAAACATAGGAACAGGTCTTTAATCACCTTTTAGCCTATCCTGGTGAGTTTCTTCTATTCTCTAAACCAGACTTTAAACAAGCTAAGATTGTCTCAATCTCATATTGAGTACACCTTTTGGAATGAGAGACATGGACAGTCTCTGTCACCCTTATCTTCATTAATCTTCCTTAGCGGAGTCTAGGATCCATATTTGTTTATCCTTGGTCAGTGTCAGCCTCAACCTTGGGCATCATACAAGGCATGAAATAATTACTTCACCAGTTAAGAGTCAGCCACAATTCTGGGCTTTGTACAAAAAACCAAATAAAATCCATCAAATAAATGCTCTCCAGCTAGAGTCATCCTCAATTCTGGGCTTTGTACAGAACACAAAAACTCCTTAGTTTAAGTCCATCCCCAGTAGAGTTATCTCTCAGGGTCAATAAAACAATAAATCAATCAAAAGCCTGAAGCTTGAGACTCATTCAAGCCAGCTAGAAAATCAAATATTTCAAACAATAGATAAACATAGATCATCTTCATAGGTAGGTATTTCTCCTATCTCACCACAAACAAACAATCATTTCAAACAAACAATCATTTCAAACATTCTCCCATTTAGGACTCGTGAAAGGCATGCTCTGGCTTGTACAAGAGGCATGTGGCTGTCATACTTGATCAACCAAGTAGGCTCCCTCTCTTAATGAAACAAATTTAGCTTTTCTGTCACTTTAAAAATGTTTGTGGTGGAATAGTAGAAATACCTCTCTGTAGAGATGATTTCATGTCTCTTTACTGTAAACAGAGATTTAATTCAAGCTTCAACCTTGAGCTTCAAGCAAGGCACCAAAAAATCATTAATTTCCCTAATTAGTTCTCCGAACTACAAAAAGCTCTAACTTCCATTAGGGATATGTAGGCATGAGGTTCACAAGGAATCTCAGCGAGCTAATAAAAAAACCAAAAATAGTCAGTCTCTCCTAACACAAAAGAGAAACTTTCCTAATAACAAGTAACAAACACATACACATAGACACAGAGAAGGTTCCCGTAGAGTACTACGGATATGTAGGGTGCTTAAACTCTTCCCTATGTATAACCGACCTCCCGGACTCCAGAATTTCTAGTTTAGGTGAATCCCCACACTTAGAAAACTCCTAGGGTTTATTTGAGATCTTGTTCCCCTTTCCTACTCATATGATAATTAAAAAGTTTGTGTGATATCGTAGGAAGAACTGAAACAAAATTCATCCCGCCCCGGGCGCATTCTCCTTCCAAATTTCGCGTGAAGGGTCTAGCGTGCCGTCCTCCCAAGTGAAACGGGGAGGTAAAGAAAACGACACCACACTATACCACATTTTTGGTGAAGGGGGAGAAATTCCAATAATTGCATATGATAGTCCATGTTTTGAAAGAAAGGAACAAAATTCCCGAAATTGTATATGATAGTCCACATTTTTGGAAGAGGGGAAAAATTTGCAGAAATTGCATATGATAGACCATGTTTTTGAAGAAAGGAAAGAAATTTAAGAAATTGCATATGATAGTCCACGTTTTTAGAGAAAGAAAGGAAATTCCAGAAATTGCATATGATAGTCCACGTTTTTGAAGAAGGGAAAGAAATTTCGGAAATTGCATATGATAGACCATATATTTTGGAAAAGGGAAATAAACTACGCGAAATAGCATATGATAATCCACGTTTTTAGAATAGGGAAAGAAATTCCAGAAAATGCATATGATAGTCCATGTTTTTGAAGAAAGGAAAATAATTCCTGAAGTTGTATATGATAGTCCACGTTTTTGGAGAAGAGAAATAAATTCCAGAAATTGCATATGATAGTCCACTTTTTAAAGAAGGGAAAGAAATTCTAGAATTTACATTTAATAGTCCATGTTTTTGGAGAAGGGAAAGAATTTTGCCGAAATTGCATATGATAGACCGCATTTTTGAAGAAAGGAAAAAAATTCCTAAAATTGTATATGATAGTCTACGTTTTTGGAGAAGGGATATAAATTAAAGAAATTGCATATGATAGTCCACACTTTTAAAGAAGGGAAAGAAATTCCGGAAATTGCATATGATAGTCCACGTTTTTGAACTAAGGAAAGAAATTTCTAAAATTGTATATGATAAACCATGTTTTTGAGAAGAGATATAAATTCCATAAATTACAAACGATAGTCCACGTTTTTAGAGAAGGGAAAGAAATTATAGAATTGACATATAATAGTCCATGTTTTTGGACAAGGGAAAGTAATTTGCAGAATATGCATATGATAGACCACATTTTTGAAGAAAGGAAAGAAACTCCAAAAGAGAAGGGAAATAAATTTCAGAAATTGCATATGATAGTCCACGCTTTAAGGAAGACAAAGAAGTTCCGGAAATAGCATATGATAGTCCACGTTTTTGGAAAACGGAAAGAAATTTCAGAAATTGCATATGATAGACCATATTTTTTGGAAAAGGGAAAGAAATTCCAGAAATTGCGTATGATAGTCCATGTTTTTTGGAAATGGGAAATAAATTTGCATAAATTGCATATGCTAAACCACGTTTTTGGAGAAAGGAAAGAAATTTGCAGAAATTGCATATGCTAGACTACGTTTTTGGAGAAGGGAAAGAAATTCCATAAATTGCATATGATAGTCCATGATTGTCCCCATTTCTGGAGAAGGGAAATAAATTCCAGAAATTGCATATGATAGTCCACGTTTTTAGAGAAAGGAAAGAAATTCCAAAATTTACATATAATAGTCCACGTTTTTGGATAAGGGAAATAAATTTGCAGAAATTGCATATAATAGACCACATTTTTTAAGAAAGGAAATAAATTCCTAAAATTGTATCTGATAGTCTACGTTTTTGGAGAAGTGAAATAAATTCTAGAGTTTGCATATGATAGTCCACGTTTTAAGAAAAGGAAAAGAAATTTCAGAAATTGCATATGATAGTCCTTTTTTTTGGAGAAGGGAAAGAAATTTCTAAAATTGCATATGAATTACCATTAGTTTTGGAAAAGGGAATTAAATTCCAGAAATTGCATATGATAGTCCTCATTTTTGGAAAACGGAATGAAATTTACAGAAATTGCATATGGTATATGTGAGGGTGATAAGTTCCAAAATGTACTTATTTTGTGTATGTAAATAGTGGCACTTATCGATACTTATTTTGTGTATGTTAATACCGTTTGAATAATTCCCCGTTTTATGTATAAATACATATACTTTGTAAATAGTTGTATTTTCATATACTTTTATACCATTTGATAGTTTTTCCTTTGTTTTTATAGGTATTCATGCTTATTGGAGCGTTGAGGAATAAAGTGTCAAAGGCACAGCTTCGATTTCGCAATTTTGGTGAAAGCCCACTTAGCCACCGTCAAGCGGACTTCCAAAGACTCAAAATAAGGATGCTAAAAATCATCATTTTGGTTTCCATTCATTCATTATTGGATAGGGCATTGAATAAGCTTTCCAACGCTTCGAACCTGGCGCAATTCGGAGTTACGGTTTTCGAGTTATGGCGAAAACAAAATCCGACTTTTAGCAGACTCCGCTAAGCGGAGGGGGTCTGCTGAGCGGAGCTCCAGCGGAGCAAATCAGAGTCTGGATGCAATTTTGAGTCCGCTGAGCGGAGGGGGTCCGCTAAGCGGACCTGCTAAGACAGCAGCTCGTTAAAAGGGGCCAAAATCACATTTTTAGGTCATGGGTTGGGTATTTTTGAGTCCCAACACCATCAACTTCATTCTTAGATCAAAATTGGCTTAGAAAACAACTCCGGAGGTTGCATAAGGATGATCGAGGGTGGATTGAGCATCGAACGGAGCGGACAAACCGGGAGATTTTCGATTCATTTGTCTTCTTCTTTGTGTATTTCTCTTTGGTTGGGTTTTGTTTGTATATTTACTTGAATCTTATGTATATTTACCGATTATAATGTTATGTTTAACTTGCTTTACCAATCTGTGTTGATGTTATCCTGGATTTTTGCTCAATGCTGGGGATTTGGGGTGCTTTAGAGATAAACTTCTTGAATCCTTATCTAGGATGATAATCTGTTGGTTCTCAACTCTAGAGATGGATTTAGAGCTAGCATTCACTGTTTGTATCTGTTCTTAATGCTTTCGTGTTTGAACGGCGCGAGAGAGATCGCCGACGCGAGAACACGGATGTTCTCGCAACTTCGCGTTAGAGATAACCTTAGTTGTGAGATGATCTCGTTTGTGCTCCAGAGATGGACGCTTATGTGAGAGATACGTGATGACATAGATGAGTATCGTAGGTTGAGTATAACGGGTTAGTAAATGTATGTTTGTGAAGAGTGAATATATTTACATTCCTGATAAGTTATTTCTCTTCTAAGAATGTGTTTATTCTTTTCCTGTTTATATCTTTGTTTACTTTTTGCTCATTCAATCCCGAGCTCGAAACCATAGAAACTATTGAATGGCATCTCTCCATCTCTGTGGACGATAATTCCTGGATCAATATTTCCAAATCTTGTTTGTTGCTTGCCCTATACTGCATTCAACAAAATGGCGCTGTTGCCGGGGATGGTTGTGATTGCATCGCTATAGTTTCCGTGGTTTTGAGCTTTGTATATATTATATATATTGTATATGTTTACTTGTATAATTTCACTTGTATATCTACTTACTTGTGCATGTTTATTTGTCTATGTTCACCATACATGTTTACTTGTATATGTTTACATACAAGTATACTTTTATTGGTGAATGTTGGTGAAACATGTTGATCTCGGATTAGCTCTTTAATTACAAATCTTCACTTTTTAACTTGTGAATCCAACATTCACCAATTTTCTCTGTTTGTATGATAATAATTGTATTTGTTCCATACTTGTACATATGTGTTTGTTTGTGTATATAGTTGTATACTTTCGTTTTTATGTTCGTTTAATCATTGTATATATTTGTACCCGTAACATTTATTGAGTGGTTGGTTAGGACACTTTCTTTAGGTTTGTGCGGTGAGACGTCACCATGGCATGACGAGAGGAAGCTACTTTCCAAACACCAAAATAATAAAGGCGTCGAGCTAACGACGTAAAACAAGCGCTTATTGGGAGGCACCCCAACGGTTGTAAATTTTTGTTTATTTTTATGTTTAAGAGGAATTTAGGTGAAGTGGTGTGTGATTGGAACAGCTGGTGCAATTCTGATTTTTCTGAGTTCTGATGTGTCCGCTAAGCGAGCTCAGCTCCGCTAAGCGAGCATACCAGAATTTTGTTTTTCTGCTCTGTACCAGTGGGGCTTCCATTCCACTTGGTTCACTCATTTTTCCCACTTTCATCAAGGCTTATTAGTAGTATATAATAGTTTTGTTTTTCTAATTCTTTTGTTGGTCGTTTTGATTCAAATTTTGTCCGGTAATTCGAAGCTTTTTGAGGTGATTTTCCAAAGCTTGAGTGTTTCAACTTGCGGATGTATGGTAGGATATTGTTTTTGAAGTTGTATCATTCAAGGTATTCATTTATCGCTTTCTATAGCATAGCATGTTTAGGAAACTTTTCATTTGTACAATTACCATACAATTCATTCTTTTGCATTACTTGCTTGTTGATTGAATCACTTTAGTTCCCAAACCATAAATGTGAGAAAGCATTCCATTGTTTACATATATGTTGGAGGCCACAATCTTTGTTTTAACTGGATTTTATTATGCTTAATCTTTTGTTTATGTTGATTTTATGGAAGCATGAAAAGGAACAAGGAATTTTGTTTCATTTTGAGCACAACCACCATAACCAAATAGTCAATTCACCTTGTGAGTGTGTGATCATTTTTTAACCCTTCTGAGCCTTTTTGTCAATGTCCATGTTGTTTTTTCTAAATGCTTATCTTTGAGTGTTTAGTTCTCATTTTTGCATGGATGATTGATTCTTTGTTTTCTTGAACCCTCAACCATGATTTTTGGTATGAATTCTTACCTTGCCTTAGAAGTAGGGAGTATTCACATGATGATGTGGTTGAATTCAAGTTGGGGAGAAAATGGTTTCTACTTATTGTGGTTGTTGCTATGAGGTTGAAAAGAAAGAAAAAGAAAAAAAAGTGAAAAGGAAAGAAAAAGAAAAAGAAAGAAAAAAAAAATGAAAAAGTTTTGAAAAAGAAAAAGAAAAGAGAAGTGAATAATTGTGCTAATAAGTATTGTGATTGGTTTGAGAAACTTGTGGTTAAGGAAGAAGTTTAATTGAGATTTTGTTGTTTGAATCTTTGGTGGATTGATCACTCCCTTAGGTTTAGGCAAGTTTTTGTTTCGATTAGCCTTAGGACATATCCCTTGTTTGTTAACCAAGCCACATTACAACCTTGAAAAGTCCTTGTGATTCTTGCTTTTGTATCTTCAATGTGATTTTTGGATGAATGCATAATTTAATCTTTTGTTTGCAAGATTGTTGGATGAGTGTTAAAAGTCCTTCACCTTTGTGTGTTCTTCATCCATTGATGAATTTTTGCTAGGTGTGATTCATGATGTGAGCATGTATTGTGTTAGAATGTTTTGTATGCTTTTTGTGCTTAGGATTCGTTTCGTTTACATGTTGTCGTTGTAGTATAGTGGTAAGTATTTACTTTGTTTATACGTTTTTGTGTTGAGCCATACATTTGTTTTTGGTTTTCAAAACTTGTTGATTCACAATTCTTTGGTTTATTACTTTTGATTCTTTGATTTATTTGACATTGTTTGAGGACAAACAAAGTTTCAGGTTGGGGAGAGTTTGATAAGTTCCAAAATGTACTTATTTTGTGTATGTATATAGTGGCACTTATCGATACTTTTGTTAATACCGTTTGAATAATTCCCCGTTTTATATATAAATACGTATACTTTGTAAATAGTGGTATTTTCATATACTTTTATACCATTTGATAGTTTTTGCTTTGTTTTTATAGGTATTCATGCTTATTGGAGCGTTGAGGAATAAAGTGTCAAAGGCACGGCTTCGATTTCGCAATTTTGGTGAAAGCCCGCTTAGCCACCGTCAAGCGGACTTCCAAAGACTCAAAATAAGGATGATAAAAATCATCATTTTGGTTTCCATTCATTCATTATTGGATAGGGCATTGAATAAACTTTCCAACGCTTCGAACCGGACGCAATTCGGAGTTACGGTTCTCGAGTTATGGCGAAAACAAAATCTGATTTTTAGCAGACTCCGCTAAGCGGAGGGGGTCCGCTGAGCGGATCTCCAGCGGAGCAAATCAGAGTCTGGATGAAATTTTGAGTCCGCTGAGCGGAGGGGGTCCGCTAAGCGGACCTGCTAAGACAGCAGCTCGTTAAAAGGGGCCAAAATCACATTTTTAGGTCATGGGTTGGGTATTTTTGAGTCCCAACACCATCAACTTCATTCTTAGATCAAAATTGGCTTAGAAAACAACTCCGGAGGTTGCATAAGGATGATCGGGGGTGGATTGAGCGTCGAACGGAGCTGACAAACAGGGAGATTTTCGATTCATTTCTCTTCTTCTTTGTGTATTTCTCTTTGGTTGGGTTTTGTTTGTATATTTACTTGAATCTTATGTATATTTACCGATTATAATGTTATGTTTAACTTGCTTTACAAATCTGTGTTGATGTTATCCTGGATTTTTGCTCAATGCTAGGGATTTGGGGTGCTTTAGAGATAAACTTCTTGAATCCTTATCTAGGATGATAATCTGTTGGTTCTGAACTCTAGAGATGGATTTAGAGCTAGCATTCACTGTTTGTATCTGTTTTTAATGCTTTCGTGTTTGAGCGGCGCGCGAGAGATCGCCGACGCGAGAACACGGATGTTCTCGCAACTTTGCGTTAGAGATAACCTTAGTTGTGAGATGATCTCGTTTGTGCTCCAGAGATGGACGCTTATGTGAGAGATACGTGATGACATAGATGAGTATCTTAGGTTGAGTATAACGGGTTGGTAAATGTATGTTTGTGAAGAGTGAATATATTTACATTTCTGATAAGTTATTTCTCTTCTAAGAATGTGTTTATTCTTTTCCTGTTTATATCTTTGTTTACTTTTTGCTCATTCAATCCCGAGCTCGAAACCATAGAAACTATTGAATGGCATCTCTCCATCTATGTGGACGATAATTCCTGGATCAATATTTCCAAATCTTGTTTGTTGCTTGCCCTATACTGCATTCAACAGAGGGCAATGGTGTAGTTTTCATGATGTCAAAACATTGTGATTTAGCTACAACTAGAGTGGAATCATAGAAATCAAATGGATGCAACAAAGACAAGAACTTTTGGCTACAAGACATCAATAGTTCGACTCACAAATACAATAGGTCGACCTACTGCAAGCATTTTTGAGGAATCTCGGGTATGCGCACGCCGACCCTTCAGGACGACGCATCCAATCTTGGTGACTCAAGGATTCAGTGTACCAACAAAATGCGTCGATGCATTGATGGCTCAGGTCGACGCATGGCATTTTGAGGAAATCTCGGGTATGCGCACGCCGACCCTTCAGGTCGACGGAAGTGTCACACTTAGCTCATTTTCAGGTGCAAAATTCTCAATAGGTCGACCTATGCAGGGGAGCAAGTCGACCTACCGCTTCTTATACTGGTTTTTGCTGTGTTCTAATTGGCCTATGCAAAGGGTGTGGTATAAATATCCAATTGATCATTCTCAAGCATTTTAACAAGAAACGTGAAAGATATACTCAATCTTCTTCTCATCTCCAACCTTTCGCTTATTGATTGAAAATCACACATAATCATCTTTTTCGATCGGAGTAAGGAACGTGTGTTGATAAGGTTCGACGGTAGACATTTGTCTTGTTCGAGATTCGACGGTAGACATTTATCTTGTTCGAGTGAAGATTGTTGAGGGTGTTTCTTGTATAAAACCTTAGGGTTTTTCCTTCTTCATCAAAGATTTGGTACGAAGGTTTTTGACGATCCTTTTGCTTTGGTAATCAATTCAGACCTGCATAAGGGATTGAGGGATTGAAGATCCGCTCAACAAATTTGCTACAACCGGAGGATTGAAAAAGGAACGATCGGAGTCTTAATTGGTGAAGATCATTGACAATTACTTGATTCAACTTGAATCAAGGGGAGGAACGAATTGTATTCAATTTTACTGCATGTGTGTAGTTGGTGATTGGTAAATTCTATCCTTGTTAAACATTTTGCAATCAAATAAAACTTTCCTAATTTCATTTGAAATTAGGGGCAGACGTACTCCTGCGAGGACGATAGAGGAACTGCCTTAACAAATCTCGTGTTCTTTATCGTTCTTACTTCTATCTTGTTTCTATTTGTTTTGTTAAATTTCCATTGTTGAACAAAAATTAAGGTTTGGTAAATATCGATCACCAAGTGTTCGATAAAATTCCTCAATCAATTTTTGTTTAAATTTTGGTATAAACGTTCATTGTGAGTAATATAATATTAAGTGTGTAATTGACGTAATAGATAAATTCATTAAAACGTAATTCATTATTGTCCATTTTTCATCCGTTCGGTTTAGTGCACATATCCGGTCCCCGATAACGCGATCGCTCGGAGACGATTAAGTGATTCAGGGAAGTCACGTTTCAAAAGCTAAAATTTTCTTAAGTCGGAAAAAGGTGGTCTATTCAACCCCCTTTAGACCATTCCTCTCATCTAACAAGTGGTATCACGAGCTCCGGTTCATTCTAGTGCTTGATATAACTTGTGGTCAAAAAGGGGCGTATAATAAAGTGCCTATTTTCACTGGAGAAAACTATAGTTATTGGAAAGACTGTATGTGCATTCATATCAACTCCGTTGATAGAAAAATCTGGGATGTCATCGTCAATGGTCCTATGGCTATCACCATAACCAACGATGCAGGCGTCACCGGACCTAAACCTCAAGCACAATGGGATGAAAAAGATGAAAAGAATTACGGGTATGATTGGAAAGCTAGAAACATGATTATAGCTTCCTTAGGGGTTGATGAGTACTTTCGTGTGTCGCATTGCCAAAAGGCTAAGGCAATGTGGGATGCATTACAAGTCGCCAATGAAGGAACTAATGATGTTAAACTAGCTAGAATCAATACCTTAACGCAAGAGTTTGATCTCTTTCATATGAAGCAAGGTGAAACCATTGCGGAAATGCAAAAGAGATTTTCTCATATTATCAATCATTTACACACTTTGGGACATATTACTCCCAATGCCGTAGCTACTAAAAAAGTCTTGAGATGTCTTAGTAGGGAATGGAAACCTAAGGTCACGGCAATCAAAGAAGCCAACCATCTCTCTACATTGGATCTCACGGCTCTATTTGGAAAGCTTGAAGAATATGAGCAAGATCTCATGAACCTAAACAAGAACGAAAAGAAAGAAAAGAAAGAGAAGTCAAAGGACACCGAAAAGAAGTCTATTGCTCTAAAGGCTTCAAGTTCTAAGTAATCCACCAAAGATACGTGTGATAGTGAATCTAGTGACGAAGATGATAGTCCGGATGAAGATATGTGATTGTTCGTAAGAA
Source organism: Vicia villosa (assembly GCF_029867415.1). NCBI lineage: Eukaryota > Viridiplantae > Streptophyta > Magnoliopsida > Fabales > Fabaceae > Vicia > Vicia villosa. The sequence continues at coordinate 20,952,729 of NC_081183.1, read as the reverse complement.
GATACAATAAATATCTTCGAAAGAATGAAATTAAGCACTCGAACAAAAATCTAGTTGACTATAGATGTCAATCAAAGCCTAACAAACAACATGAGTATAAGAAAACTAAACCTAGAGGGTCTTGTTACAATTGTGGTAAACCGCGTCACTACAAGCCAAATTGCCCTTCGCTTACGAAAGATAAGGCAAAAAGCAAACCTCAAAAGAAGCAAACAAAAGGAAGAAGAGCCTATATCGCTTGGGAAAGTGATAGTGACTCATCTAGCAAAGAAAGCTCAAGCGATGAAGAGGAAACCGTCAACCTATGTCTCATGGCACATCAAAAGAAGAAAAAGATTGTGGAATATCTTGAGCCATCAGAGAGAAGATGGTTTCTAGATAGCGGATGCTCAAGACATATGACGGGTGACTTATCTTTATTCTATGACTTTGTGGCTAAGAAGAAAGGATTTGTGACCTATGGTGATAATAACAAGGGAGCAATACTCGGTAAAGGTAGTGTAGGTAATCCCTCTTCTACTACTATCTCTGACGTCCTTCTAGTTGAGGGCCTTAAACACAATCTTATTAACATCAGTCAATTATGCGACAAAGGATACTCGGTATCATTTTCCAAAGAAAGTTGCATAATTATAAATAATGACAAGAAAGATGATGTGTTCAAAGGCCTGAGGGTGAACAATGTATACATGCTTGACCTAAATGAAGTATCCTTGATAGAGGCCAAATGTCTAGCAACTATGAGTGAGGACTCATGGCTTTGGTATAGACGTTTGACTCACGTCAACTTTGATTTCCTCAATAAAATCGTCTCAAAAGATCTAGTATTTGGCCTACCTAAAATAAAGGTTTCCAAAGATCACTTATGTGATGCGTGCCAAATGGGGAAACAAACGAGGATCTCTTTTAAATCTAAAAACATTGTATCTACTACGAGACCTCTTGAACTTCTTCATATGGACCTCTTTGGACCATCTTGAATAAAAAGTCTAGGTGCAAACTATTATGGGTTTGTCATAGTTGATGATTTCTCTAGGTATTGTTGGACGATTTTCTTAGCAAGCAAAAGTGACACCTTCTCCGCGTTTGAGAAATTTTCCAAGTTATTCCAAAATAAGTTGAATACTAACATAGTATCCATTGGAAGTGATCATGGGGGTGAGTTTGAAAATCATCTTTTTGAAGAGTTTTGTGGAAATCGTGGCATTAATCATAACTTATCCGCACCACGAACTCCACAACAAAATGGAGTAGTTGAACGTAAAAATCGTGTGTTGGAATAACTTGGGAGGACTATGATTAATGAACATGGGCTTCCAAAATACTTTGGGTAGATGCCATAAATACGGCTTGTTATGTTTTAAATAGGATCTTGATACGACCTATTATAAACAAAACACCGTATGAACTCTTAAAAGGAAGAAAACCAAACATATCCCACCTTCATGTATTTGGATGTAAATGCTTTGTTCTAAATAATGGAAAGGAGAATCTTGGTAAGTTTGATGAAAAAGCGGATGAGGGTATATTTCTAGGATACGCTCAATCTAGTAAAGCTTATAGAGTATACAACAAAAGGTTATATATTGTTGAAGAGTCCGTACATGTCTCTTTTGATGAGTCTTGTCCGAAAGTTGTCGGAAAAGGTAGTGTTCTTAATGGTGCAGGTATCTCAACTGAGGGTATACTTAAGGATCCGGATGCCAAGCTTGAGAAAGATAAAGAATCCCTCTTACCCGAGAATAATGAAGAGGAAGTGGATCAAACAACTAAGGAGAAAGTGGAAGACCAACCAAGTGAGAAGAGTGATCTTCCCCTTGCATGGAAATCCTCTAAGGACCATCCTGTGAAGAACATACTAGGAGACATATCAAAAGGGGTGACAACACGGTCAAGGATAAGTAAATTTTGTTTTTATTATTCTTTCGTCTCTCAAATTGAGCCTAAAAACTCCAAAGATGCATTAGTCGATGAGCATTGGTATTTAGCTATGCAAGAAGAGCTAAACCAATTTAAGAGAAATGAGGTTTGGGACCTTGTCCCTCCTCCGCAAGACCATCGAGTAATTGGCACTAAATGGGTGTTTAGGAACAAACTAGACGAAAACGGTATCATCACTCGCAACAAGGCCCGTCTTGTTGCTCAAGGGTATAGCCAAGAGGAAGGGATCAACTATGAGGAGACCTATGCTCCGGTCGCCCGACTTGAGGCAATATGCTTGTTAATTGCATTCGCATGTTCAGAAAACTTTAAGCTTTATCAAATGGATGTTAAGAGTGCTTTTCTAAATGGGTTCATTAATGAAGAGGTCTATGTATCTCAACCTCCCGGATTTGAAAACGTTGATTATCCTGATTATGTTTATAAACTTAAGCGTGCCTTGTATGGTCTAAAACAAGCTCCTAGAGCTTGGTACGAGCGGTTTAGTAATTTTTTGATTAATCAAGGTTTCTCAAGATGGAAAGTTGATACCACCCTATTCATTAAGAGACATGAAAAGCATTCCATATTAATTCAAGTGTATGTTGATGATATTATTTTTGGGTCTACTAACATGACTCTTGTAAAGGGGTTTTCTAAGCTTATGTAGGGAGAATTTGAGATGAGCATGATGGGTAAGCTAAATTACTTCCTTGGACTCCAAATAAAGCAACTAAAAGAAGGCACGTTTGTGGGTCAAACTAAGTATTTTCAAGAGCTCATCAAACGTTTTGACATGGCAAAGTCCAAGGCCATTGACACTCCTATGCCTACCGCGGTAAATCTTGATCGGGATGATCATGGCAAGTCGGTTGATGTAAAAAGGTATAGAGGTATGATCAGTTCCCTACTTTACCTTACCGCTTCTCGTCCCGATATTATGTTTAGTGTTTGTATGTGTGCAAGATATCAATTATGTCCTAAGGAGTCTCACTTAAAAGCCGTTAAGCGCATACTTAAGTATCTTGTTGGTACAACTAAGCATGGCTTATGGTTCTCCAAAGGTAGTGATTGCTCTTTGATTGGATATTCTGATTCCGATTTTGCCGGTTGCAAATTGGATAGGAAAAGCACTAGCGGCACATGTCATTTCTTTTCAAATTCCTTGGTTAGTTGGCATAGCAAGAAACAAGTGTCCGTTGCTTTGTCAACCGCCGAGGCGGAATATGTGGCGGCCGGTAATTGTTGTGCTCAAATACTATGGCTCAAACAACAATTACTTGACTTCAGTGTCAAGCTTGATCATACTCCTATCTTTTGTGATAACACAAGTGCTATAAATTTAACCAAAAATCCGGTCTTGCACTCTCGCACTAAACACATAGAAATTTGACACCATTTCCTTAGAGATCATGCTGAGAAGGGTGATGTAGTGTTTGAGCATGTTGATAGCAAAAATCAACTTGCCGATATCTTTACAAAACCACTAGCTACCGAGCCCTTCTTTCACATCCGTAGGGAACTTGGGATCCTTGATATATTGGATAGGTTGCAACTATGAGTAGTTGCATGTGATTTATTTATTATTATTATCTATGTTCTCACAAATGTATTGAAGTGTTTATTCAAAGATATGTGAGGGCATGTTTCTCCATCTCCCATGCGTAAAGGTAATATCGTTTCAACCTTAGATCCACTTCATGATAATATATCAATATGGTAAAGTTGTGAATTGTTCATAAGTGTGTATGTTTTATGCATAATTTGGTTGTGACATACATACATTCATTGCATCAAACCAAATTTTGAAATTTGCAAAACATAGGTCGACCTACTCTTTCTGTGAGTCGACCTACCCAAAGAAATTTTTTAAAAATCTGAGGCTAATGCGTCGACGCATTACCTGCATAGGTCGACGCATCGTTTGCAGAATTTCAAAATTAGGTTACATTTAAAAAGGGGGCTCAAGGTAAATCATTCTCTCTTCTTCCTTCTAGTGCCGTCGACCTCCACACCAGAGAATGCTAACATCTTCATCTAATACTCATCAAACTCCTCTCAATCATTCATCAATGGCTTCCTACAAATCCTCAAGAAAGAGAGCAAGCAGAGGGGACTCCTCTTCTCATCCACAACCTGAAATAGAAGATGCTCTATCTCTTATTCCCGACGCTCTTGTTGAATCATACTCAGCCCACTTCAGCAAAAGAAAAGTCATCAAGAAATTCATGCTATTCACGGGAACCTTGCGTAGACTTAATCTACAACGGGTAATCGATTTGCTTGAAGTTCAAAAATTAGGTGCTTTTCTTGAACTAAGTCATGATTACAATGAGGATTTAGTTTGGGTTTTCTATAATGGGATGGAAGGACACTTCCAAGGTAGTTCCTTCAATTTTCAGATGGGTACAACCACTTACGCCATTACCGACAGCACTTGGAGGTATGTCGGTTTGTTTCCGCCAAGTGAGAATGCGGTCACGGTAACTGACACCAACGTGTTGACTCAGTTTGACTACAATGTTGCACTGAACAACATCTTGAGGCACCCTCATTCTTACCATATCGTTCAAAGCAATTTGTTCCCTCGGACGGCTACTACAGGTCTACTGAACATAATTGATAGAATCCTGCAGTGGATTGTGGCACGAATTATCCGACCTAAGCAAGGTGAATACTCTTGTGTTGACCAACAAGAAGTGTATCTAGTTTGGTTGATCAAGAATAGAATTCTGGTAAATTGGCCTCATTTTATAGTAAAGCGGATGTTTGATTTGAAGGAATCAGGAAGAGGCACTGTTATTGGATATGCATCATTCATCCATTGGGTGCTTAATAAGGTAAATATTCCGTCTCAACGGCTTCTCAAGAAGTCCATCTCAATCGACCAAGAATTCACAAAGAAAACTTTGAACATGATGGGATTCTTCTACAATCAAGCCACATGTACCTATAGATCTATTCTACGGGGAAACAATCCTGACCTAAACCGAGAAGATGAGGATGATATGAATATTAATGAAGGGGAAGACAATGAAGGTGAAGACGAAGATGAAGATGTGGGTGCTGAAAATGCTGGATCTAATGTTGCTAAGTTGATTGAGGCTATGCGTCTCTAACAAATTGAGAATCAGAATTTGATAAATGAGCGCCTTAGTACTTTGACCACCCGTGTCACTGAGCAAGGTGCCCAATTTACGGCCTATTCCACAATTCAAGAGCAACGGTACAACACGCTCTATGGTATGATCGATGCTCAAAGCAACCAACTCTCTTCCTTCACAAACGCCTTTATGCAACACTACCCATTCCCTAAGTTCATACAGCTCAACCTCCACCTTCGGATCAAGAGAGAAATGAAGATGATGATGCCTAGTGTCCTCTTTTCATGCATGAACCATTTACATCCTTTCATGAACAATTTAAGTGTTTTTGTGTTTTTATTTTAATGTTATGCTGAACAAATTTCTTCCGTACTATGTGTTTTGTGTAAGAATATTATTTGAGCTATGTGCTCATTGTGTGTTTGGTTATTTATGTTATGTTGCCTTTTAATTTTGCCATTAAGCATTGTTTTATGTTAATGATTGCTTTGTGATTATGATTGCAAAAGGGCTTAGTAATGATCAAACTTGAATGATATTATCCCACCATGTATGTATAATATTGCTTGTCTCTTTTTGATGTTGTCAAAGGGGGAAAAATGCAGTGAATTAGCACACTACAGCAAATACATGCACCAAGACAGGGGGGCAAGTAGAAAGGGGGGAAAGCACTCTGATTTAAGCAATAACTCTACAAAAATTCACAAGTTTTGCCATCATCAAAAAGGGGGAGTATGTGAGGGCAATGGTGTAGTTATCATGATGTCAAAACATTGTGAATTAGCTACAACTAGAGTGGAATCATATAAATCAAATGGATGCAACAAAGACAACCACTTTTGGCTACAAGACACCAATAGGTCGACTCACAAATACCATAGGTCGACCTACTGCAAGCATTTTGTGAAGTATTTCATGTAAAGGCTGAATGCGTCGATGCATTGCCTCCTCAGGTCGACGCATGGGATTTTGGAGGAATCTCGGGTATGCGCATGCCGACCCTTCAGGTCGACGCATCCAATCTTGGTGACTCAAGGATGTAGTGTACGAACAAAATGCGTCGACGCATTGATGGCTCAGGTCGACGCATGGCATTTTGAGGAAATCTTGGGTATGTGCACACCGACCCTTCAGGTCGACGCAAGTGTCACACTTAGCTCATTTTCAGGTACAAAATTCTCAATAGGTCGACCTATGCAGGGGAGCAGGTCGACCTACCGCTTCTTATACTGGTTTTTGCTGTGTTCTAGTTGGCCTATGCAAAGGGTGTGGTATAAATGTCCAATTGATCATTATCAAGCATTTTAAGAAGAAACGTGAAAGATATTCTCAAGCTTCTTCTCATCTTCAACCTTTCGCTTATTGATCAAAAATCACGCATAATCTTCTTTTTCGATTGGAGTAAGGAATGTGTGTTGATAAGGTTCGACGGTAGACATTTGTCTTGTTTGAGATTCGACGGTAGACATTTTTCTTGTTCGAGTGAAGATTCTTGAGGGTGTTTCTTGTATAAAACCTTAGGGTTTTTCCTTCTTCATCAAATATTTGGTACGAAAGTTTATGACAATCGATTCGCTTTGGTAATCAGTTCAGCCGTGCATAAGGGATTGAGGGATTGAAGATCCGCTCAATAAATTTGCTACAACCGGAGGATTGAAAAAGGAACTATCGGGGTCTTGATCGGTGAAGGTCATTGACATTGATTTGATTCAACTTGAATCAAGGGGAGGATTGAATTGTATTCAATTTTGCTGCATGTGTGTAGTTGGTGATTGGTAAATTCTATCCTTGTTAAACATTTTGTAATCAAATAAAACTTTCCTAATTTCATTTGAAATTAGGGGTAGACGTACTCCTGCGAGGACGATAGAGGAACTGCCTTAACAAATCTCGTGTTCTTTATCGTTATTACTTCTATCTTGTTTCTATTCGTTTTGTTAAATTTCCATTGTTGAACAAAAATTAAGGTTTGGTAAATATCGATCACCAAGTGTTCGATAAATTTCATCAACCAATTTTTGTTCAAATTTTGGTATAAACGTTCATTGTGAGTAATATACTATTAAGTGTGTAATTGACGTAATTAATAAATTCGTTCAAACGTAATTCATTATTCGTCGTTTTTCATCCGTTCGGTTTAGTGCACATATCCGGTTCCCGATAACGCGATCGCTCCGAGACGATTAGGTGATTCAGGGAAGTCACGTTTCAAAAGCTAAAATTTTCTTAAGTCGGAAAAAGGTGGTCTATTCACCCCACTCTAGACCATTCCTATTGTCTAACAGTATACCACGTTTTTGGAGAATGGAAAGAAATTCCAGAAATTGCATAGGATAGACCATATTTATTGGAAAAGGGAATGAAATTCCAGAAAGTGCATATGATAGTCCAAGTTTTTGGAGAAGGGAAAGAAATTCCAGTTTGAGTTTTATTCGCGACGATTTTGGAGAAGGGAAAGAAATTTTCAGAAATTGCATGTGTTTACGGTGATTTCCGGTAAACAACCGCTAGTCCTCCAAACTATGAACATACTTTGGTTACTTGCAGGATCGACAAGATTGATCCTAGGACATGTGTCGAAAAGTTGTCTTTTATGATGACTTGTTTCATACTCTTTTGGTTTTTAGTTCCTTTAGAATGTGATGGTATAAATCTACGAACAGCTACGAAATGAAACTAAGTAAAGATGCAACGAAACATAAATTGGTTAGACAATAAACATAAATAAACTTCGACGAGAATGTAAAAGAAATTTAAATTTTGAATATATGAAAAGACTTGACGAGAAAGTAAAGGAAGTTAAAGATACTTCGATCTTATAATAGAAAGATAAACATATACAAGGTGTTGGTGTTACACGTACATTTCTCAACGAAAACTCTTTCTCTAACGCTTGATACTTGAGTGATTTGTGAGTAATTTGTACAAAATGAACACCCCGGATCCTATTACTAAGACCCTTATTTATACTAATTTGACCCTAATGGTCCTACACTAATGAAACGCCACGTTACCCATATACATGTGCTTCGAATTCCTAGGGATCCATCTATCCTCCTTGATTCAAACAGAACTTTTTGAATTTCAAACCTTCCCTCTCGAACCTTATATGATCCGTGACAACGTGTCTTTCGTGAGAATGTATCAAAATACCTTAAGTTTCAACAATCTTTGTATTTAGAAGACCACTCGAGGCTTCGAAGACTGCCTATCTCGATTCAGCTTCGATTTTAGGAATCTTTATCATATATAACATTCTCAAAAATAGCCATTCAAAGCCATTCTTTCTTCGAAACTTAAATCTTCAAAGAATATACATATCATTCGAAATCTCCAGCTAACAAATTGCCCCCAATAAATGCCTGTTTCAGAAAACTAATAGAAATAGGCATTTCTTGACATTATAAGATTTCGACCTCCTCGTAATCTTTTGAGTTCCAAGATTCTAAATAACGTCACAATCACTTATGACCTTTCTTTCAAAAACGTCTTGTCATTTTCAAAAACGTCCCTTCAGGACGTGCATTCTCACGTCTTAACATTATTCATGATTATTACTCCTAGATACTAGGAGTAAGGCTAATAATTGTTCGACCGTCAGATGAGTAAATCAGCTGCTGATGCGTGTCTTATTAACTTCACTAAAATAATAAAATAGAGATTTGAAAAGTTTTTACTAAACCTTTAAATATAAGGGCTTCATCATTTAGGATTTTTTTCTTCTTCATTCACCATCGTTCTTTAACATCTCCAAACGCAGAAACAAAACCCTTTTTTATTTCAACTCTATTTTTGAAGCGATTCAACCATGGCGTCTTCCACTATTTAAAACCCAACAACAAAAACAATAGACGCTCTTCAACCTGTCCATCAACTCCAACGTCCTTCACAAGTGGGAAATCAACAATACATTCCATAGCCGAATCTGGAAGAGACTCGTGCCATTTACGTCTCTCAGGTAATTATCTGATTCTTGCTTTCTAGAAAAACTCATGCTTTCATGGGTCCTTTACCTGATCGTTATAATCATCTTCCGAATAAATTATTTCCTGTTTACTATAAGACCAGGCCTTTAGTTAGTAAAAACAAGATAGATAAAGAGGGTAAACCACTTCTTGCTGAAAATGCTACCATGGAAGGCGCTTCAACTGAAGCTTTTGCAGTCCCAGAGAAGATTAGTTTAAAATACATGACTAACATTCTTAGGGTTTTTAGGGCAATTCCTCTAGCAAAAGATCCTAAGCTTTATTATGCTTGGTTAGCTAAAGTTGAAGCCAAAAAGGCTCCGTTTTGGAAAGAATTAGGGATTTATGATTTGATCCAATTATCCAAAACAGGTTTAGAATATAACCAAACCATGTTAGTAGCATCCGTGTATTTCTGGGATGCTTCCCATAACACTTTCCATCTCCCATATGGGATGATTACCCCAACTCTTTTTGACATAGTCGCTATCACATGGCTTCGACCAACAGGGGAAGTCTTTGACCCTAATTATATGGATACTGATACCATACAATTTGGTGAGATTAAAGCCACCTATATTGTGTTCACTACAAAACATCATGACAAAACGAATGATGAAGTATCAAACGAAGAGCACATTGCATTTCTGGTACTTTGGCTTTTGAGGTGCGTCTTCTGCTCCAGATCCCTTCAAGTAGCCAAAAGGTATCTCTGTATGGCCAATCAACTTAATGCTGGAAAAAAGTTGAACTTGAGCCAACTAATTCTAGGGTATCTTTATGAAAGTCTTGGCAAGTCAGTGGACTTCATCAAAGACTATAAGAATGGATCTTCTTTACTTTTTCCTGGACCTTTTTGGTTACTGCAGTTGTGGCTTAACGCCACCTATGAAGCTTTTCTTCCAAATAAAGGCATTGTTGACGAAAACGGCACAGCCATTCAAAACCGAACAGTCGAAGGGACAAGACTCGCTCATCTAACTCCTCTAGAAGAAGGAGGAAAACTCCCTGAAGCATTTCTAGCATATATCATGATGTTTGATAAACTTACCATTTCAGTCCTTCGATGGCTCCATTTGTAAAAAGAGAAGTAGGCCCTGAATGGTTCACGCGAAAGTTTCCTGCACCTTCTCCAGATCAACAAGCTGAATCAATGGCTGTTTGGGAAGCCTTTCTAACTCCTAAGATGTTGTATCATCGACTACGGATGACAAAGAGCCATTGCTGCCTTCTCAGCTATCAACCTAATCTTGTGTCAAGGCAATTTGGGCTGGTTCAGCTCAAACCTAAATGTATGGATGACAGAAAGAGCCATATGTGTCTGCATACTATGCATTCATATGAAGAAAACTATGAGTCTTAAATTGCCAAATATGTTGGCATCACAACTCTTTCTCCTATCTCTTTCGAACCTGCATTTTATTCCACTATAGACTTTCATCAATGGTGGGCAGAATATTATGACAACCAATCTTCGATGTCGCTGGTCTTTCGAAAGAACTAACTGAGGCTTTTGTTGCCGTGCAGGAGCGCTTCCAAAAAGGTACTTCGATGCATATTAAAGAAATCCAAGCTTTCCAAAGATTCTTTGAAACTATCTATAGACCCAATGATCTTAGTCAGACCGTTCGTGAAGCTGCACATACTTTACGTGAAAAGTTTTCTAATAAACTGGATAAGCTAAATTTGCCCACGTACGTTCGACCTGCATACTATGCATTCATCTGAAGAAAACTATGAGTCTGAAATTGCCAAATATGTTGGCATCACGACTCTTTTTCCTATCTCTTTTGAACCTGCATTTTATTCCACTATATACTTTCATCAATGGTGGGCAGAATATTATGACAACCAGATATTCGATGTCGCGGGTATTTCGAAAGAACTAACTGAGGCTTTTGTTGTCGTGCATGAGCGCTTCCAAAAAGGTACTTCGACGCATATTAAAGAAATCCATGCTTTCCAAATATTCTTTTAAACTATCTATAGACCCAATGATCTTAGTCAGACCCTTCGTGAAGCTGCACATACTTTACGTGAAAAGTTTTCTAATAAACTGGATAAGCTGAAATTGCCCATGTACGTTCGACTTGAACAACGTTATGAAGTGGCTTTCAAACTATATCCCCCCAAATTCCCTCCACTACCCAGTGCTGACTTTGGTGTGGCTTTAAGCCCTCCTTTCCCATACTGGTTTGTGTGTGGGAATGTCTTAAAAATTCTTCGCGAACAATTCAAAAAACGTGCCGAACGAGTGGTTCCGACTAAGCATATCTTGGATAATTTCAAAGGACATTTTCACATAAGTCTCGAGCACGTTAGTGTTTTGACTCCAATACCTGAATGTTGGGAACTGGATAATCTTTTGATTAGAATTTTTTCTTTATCTCTATACTAACTTATTTTTTTTCGCTTGTAACACTAAGCCGAAAAAGAGTTATCAAAGATGTTGCTGCTCGCAAGGCCGCTGCAGCTTCGAAAGGCAAGAAAGCAAGTGGGGATGACTCCACAGATACTGGAAAAAAACCTGCGGTAAGTACTTTTTCACTCTCTAATTTATGCTTTATTCCAATGGTATTTAAGCCTTTGACATAACTATTTCTAGAGTTCTAAGCCTCCAATAACTCCCAAACGGAAAGCTTTGACTACCAGTGCCACGATTGCTTCAGATGATGAGGATGGATCTCCCCCTCATACCAAACAAGCGGTGAAGAAAAGAAAAAGAGCCACCGTCTCTTCGGCTAGGGGAAAAGGATCTGGTACTTCGAAGCCTACATATTCGAGTGACAAAATATCTTCCGACGAGCAACCTCGAAAGATAGCTGGAACCGTTCCAGTTGGCGAAAGTCATAACTCGAGCCTATATAATATCCCAGCAAAGGTAACAAATCTTGTCTTTTATCACTTTACTGCATACTTCATCTTAACCTTTAATCCTGAGTTTATGTTTCCCTAAATTTGTAGGACGATGTGGGTACCGCTACCTCTGATCTCAAAACATCATATTTTCCTGTTGATATTGATAATTTTCAAGGTATATTCTCACATTCCTTATATTTACCAGCAATTTTCCTTCATAGCTTTTGTTTTGATATGCTGTAATTTTCATGGCAGGTATTCCTCAACGAAATTCCCCCGCTCTCTCTCCAGTTCTCGAAGATGGTGAACCATCCACCAATGTCCCTTCCATTGAACATACTGAAGGTATTCGCTCAAATGACTCATCTTCAGTCATTGATCAAGATGTTGAGATGGAAGATAATCCTCAGCTATCTAATACCAGTGAAGAAGTTGAACAATCTATGGGGAGTGAGGAAACTAACCCTGAGAACAAAATCAAGGATGAATCCTCCAGTCAACCTCAACTAGAAAACAAAGAGAATCAACCCTTTGGGAAGATCGTTGTTCACGCAACTACTTCGACCAATGCTCCTCCTATAATCTCCTCAGCTGAGTTAGAGCAACTCAAAACCACTAACCCTGCAAGCTTCCTCAAGGCTATGATGAATGCAAAGAGAATTTCGTCTATCACAGACGGAGCCTCTTCGACCACCCCTGTGGACAACAGCGCGGAACCTGACAACCAAAACCTCCCTCACAAAATAAAGGAAAATTTTTTTGGTACTGACCTTATCGAAGCACTGAGAAAAGATGCTACCAGCTGTTTTGGACTGAAGAATCTTCTAAAGAAAGTATACTTGCTCAATGTCTCTGACGAGGTCTCACAAGTGATTGTTTCACTAGGTCTCTTACTCGACCAACTCCAATCAGATAATCTTCGAAAACAAGAGGATAATCTAAAGTTAAGCACGAAAGTAGCTACACAAACCTCTTCATGGAAGGCTGCTGGTGAATCAACTATCAAAGTTGACACTCTAGAGCTCGAACGTTCGAAGTCTCAACAAGAATATGAGACCTGTGGGGCAAATATCAAGTCTTGGGAGGAAGAGATTGAGTGTCTTCAAGGGAAAGTGAAAGTTTCTAAGGATCGTCGAGATGAGATTCAACAGCTAAATCGAAAAGAAATAGACGAAGTAATCCAGGCGGGCATTCGCCATATCGAAATGGCTCAGAAATTGGGGTCAAAAATCAAAGAGTTGAGGAAGCAACAAGCCACGATCGACCGACGCTTGTCCATACTAGCCTCTCAATACTCCAACATGAAGAACAATCTTCCTGATGATTTTGGTCATTAATCAATTGTACTAGTCTTTAGAGTACCTTTTAATTGTTCACCCTTCTTTTGTAATCAAACATGTTAATGGATATGACTCTTTCTTGGCTATTTTTATTATGCAATATTACGAATACCATTTCCTTGGAAAATCTTCTATTTATTATATTTTCACCTTTTTAGCCATCATAATTACCTTGATAGCATATACACGCAATGTAATTATCCTTCGCAGCCACTTCGTTTTGATTTGACGTTCCATTACTCTAGAGGTCATAGTAGTCAGTTAATTATGACTTTCCTTTTCCAAAACGTCTTATTAAGATGTGCGCATGTCAGTTTTAGCATGATTGCGCTTCAACTTCCAAGACTAGTAAACGGCGGACTACACATCTTAACATGGAACTAACACGGGGCCCACTAACCTTTCCAAGCGTAACCAATCTCCGATGCAAGTTACTTCTATATAAACCCTTCTATTCTTCGTCATTGTTTCCCATCTTTCCAATAACTCTTTCAAACAACCTTTCATCTTCTTCATTTCTCTTTTGCAACAACAATGTCTCTAACTTTTAACAACATTATTTCTGCCATTCACAAAGAGTTCAAACCTTTACCTATAGAATTTCACAGGCATGGCGTTGATCTAGAAGAAATGTTCACCACCCAACGCTTGGGACACTATCTTACCATTCTGGAAGGTCCAGTGTACCCCAACATGCTTGCGGACTTCTGGATGCATGCGTCTGTTCAGATGGACCAAGAGGGAAAGATTACCATCTTCTCTGAAGTTTCTGGTTCTCGCATTATCATCTCTGCGAAACTTATTTCCAGAGTCATGAGGTGTGAGAACGTTGGTTCTCTCTGTGACGATCCTTTTAGCCAAACCATTTCTGATGTTTTAAGGAGTATTTTTGCTAGTCCCAACCATGCTTTTTCTGCCTTTGTGGGCAGAATCTGGCACCAACTTCTTGTGGGTAATTTTCTCCCACGAAAGGAAAATCAGGAAAGCATAATGATGTGGGACATCCATTTTATGCTTTACGCCTTGCAAAAACGAAAGATCAACATCCCTCTCATGATCTTCAAGCATCTCACCGAGGCTGTTATTACCTCTCGCCATGGCAATATAAGTGTTCAACACTTACTCTTGGAGTCAATATATCCCTCCTTTTTTATATATATATATATATATATATATATATATATATATATATATATATATATATATATATATATATATATATATATAATGAAAATACACTGATAATGTAAAGCAGTTTTACACTGTCATTGAATTTTGACTTTTATTTTAATTATTTATAAAATAATACATGTGAATGGTTGTGATACACTGACTGTGTAAAAATTTTTACACGGACAGCACATATTTATTAAACCCTATATATATGGTTGTTTTAAAATATTCATTTATAATTAAAAAAATATTTTTACATGGACAAGGAAAACATCAAGTGCAACCTTTGGTGCACGTGTAGTGGAAGTTTGATTATTGCAAATCAGAATATGACTCTTCGAGGAGTTATTAGATCTACAATGAAACATTTAATTAGTAAATAAATATATGTTTACATCTCATCAATGCATTATTTTTGAAATGAAGTAAACAATTTCGTGTGTATGTGAAAATAATATTGAAATTCTAAAATGAATTCTAACAACTATTAAGAGACATTAATCATAAATTCTAATTTAAAAATTGTTATTTTTCACACTATAAAATAATAATAAAATGTATATTTTAAAATACAAATTAAAGAACATATGGCCGAGATTCTTAAGTTTGTTAGTGTCATAATTATTTTTCTTTTCATATTCTTCGTTGTAACCGATGGTAAGTTCAATTTTACAATTTATTTTTAAAATTTAGGCTTAATATTTCGTTTTTTATTATTAAATTTTTTGTAATTTAACATCACAGGAGTTATCATATGTGAAACTACTAGATATTGTCGTAGAGAAATGACTAAATGCTTTCGTCCTAAACTTCCAAAGTGTGTATCAGGGATATGTCAATGTTGCTAATTGTAGGAATAAAGTTAAAAAATAATTCCAAGTACTTGCATGTATAATGTATAATGGTTGTACTTTAATAATTTTCTCAAACTTCAACCTATGTTCTCTGAACTTTCAAATTAATTTGATCCACTCAAATGCTTATTATTTTTTTATACAAAAATGCTTATTATTTTATTATACCAGTGTTACTACGTTAGTTCACTCTTTCAAATTAAGATGCCCACTTTAATAATAAACTAGATAATAAATATTAAGATACCCACTTTAATAATAAACTAGATAATAAATACCCGTGATTTCACACCGTTTATTTTAGGTATCAATTTTTTTTTTTAAATAAGTGATGGAATTAAAGGGAGCAAAAGGGATGTTCCGCCCCGATACAACAAATAAAAAACTACCTTTCAAAACAAAGAAGAGGTAGAATGTTCCAATAATAAAAACTACAAAGATTGACTCTCCTATGAGAGGCACACAACCACCTCCAAGATAGTGATACAATATCCGACATACATTCGGTAAAACTAAAGTCTTCCTTCTTAAAGATCACCGCATTGCGCTTTAACCAAATCACCCAAACCGTAGCAAGCCAAACGGTACCCACAATCATTCGCTTGTTTAAACAAAGAATCTTCCCGAAGAAATGAAAGAAATCACCAAACTCATCAATAGTCAAATCTTCGGATATATCAAGCCACATAAACACCCTTCTCCAAATTCGGATCGTGATATTACACAAGAAGAAGAGATGAGATAAAGTTTCCTCCTCTTTAGAACATAAGGCACAAACTGCATCACTTCCTCCCTCCAAGACACCCCTTCTCACCAATTGATCTCTAGTTGGGATTCTATTTAATAAAAATCTCCAACAAAAACAAAGAATTCTAGGAGGAACTTTGAACTTCCATAAATAGTTTAAAGCCAAAACCTTATTTCTTTCCATCGGAGGACCGGAAAGAGACGCCTTCAAAAACTCATAGCAAGAGTTAACGGAAAAGCACCCATTTGAAGACAAAGCCCAAGAGAAGCTATCAACACAATTCTCTTTAATCGGAACCAAATTAAGAACACCCTGTAAGTCTTTAATCCCCGCTGTCAGCTGCCAAGTGAAGGCAGAATCCAGAACCGAAGCTTCGCATGCAGCAGCCGGCCTGGAAACAGTATCAGTAGCCGGTGTAACAGAAGCAGTAGCCGTTGGAACGCTACTGCTGCACCTATCCTGATGCTCCATATCAGCAGCAACAGCAGCCGCCGGGCTCCCTTCATCGAACCAACTCGAGAATTTCCAGCACCAACCTCCATCAATAAAGTCCCCTGCAAAATGAATGGAATCCGAAAAATTCCCGGCTAGAGAAAATAAAAAAGGAAAAGATTCCATAAGAGATTTTCGACCCGTCCAAGACGCGTACCACAACGGCGTAGATGCTCCATTACCAATATTACATTTTATAGCACTCGTGAAATGATCAAATAAAAGCCTCTCAAAATTATCCGAGACTATTAAATCCCTCCACCAATGAGACTCCTTTTTAGACAAGATAGAAACATCCTCAATCAACACTTTAAGCCTCGTGTTGCCATACCGAGCTTCTAGCAAATCTTTCCACACCGTATCCGTTTCCGTTAGAATCCGCCACTTCCACTTACTAAGAAGAGCAACATTCATAATCTCCACATCTTTCACTCCCAAACCTCCTTCCTTTCTCGGTTTGCTTACCGTATCCCAATTAACCCAATGGATGGATTTGACAAGCTCACCTCCGCCCCATAGAAACTTGCTTTGGATGGATTTGATTTCTTGCAAAACCTTCTTAGGCGCCTTGTAGAAAGATAAAGAGTAAATCGGGATAGCACTAAGAACCGAATTAATCAACTCCACTCTACCCGCCATACTAAGGTACCTTACTCTCCACACATTTAACCTTTTTCTAAACTTAGCTAGAAGATCCTTCCACATTGATAATTTCCTTGGACTATCACCGACTCTCACACCAAGAAATTTAAACGGAAGAGAACCCACCTTGCACGTCAAGAAGGACGAAGCCGCCTCCATATACCCCTCTCCCACATTAATACCAAAAATATTACTCTTATGAAAGTTAACTCTTAGCCCCGTCATCATTTCGAACCCTCTAAGAATGGCTTTCATACTCCATAAATTCGAGGTATCTCCTTCGGCCAAAATAATAGTGTCATCCGCGAATTGTAGCAAATCCACCTCCTTATTCTCTTTGTAACAAAAACCCCGAAATTCCCCTAACTCCTTGGATCTTTTCATAAGAGCCGTAAGAGCCTCCATAACCAACACAAACACGAAAGGGGACAAGGGGTCACCTTGTCTAAGACCTTTCTCAATTCTAAAGTCTTTGGTATTACTTCCATTAACAAGAATGGACAAAGAATTAGTGAAGATACAACACTCCATCCATCTCAACCACCGATCTCCAAAACCCATCCTCTTTAAAATATATCTAACAAAGTTCCAACTTACTCTATCGTAAGCCTTCTCAAAATCGACTTTCAACACAACACAACTCCTTTTTTCTCTTTTAGCTAAGTCCAAAACCTCATTCACAACAAGAATTCCATCCATAATATTTCTTCCTTCAATGAAAGCCGATTGATTATTTGAAACAAGTTTCCCGATCACCTTCTTAAGCCTATTAGCCAACAACTTAGCCAAGATCTTGTACAAACTCCCCACCAAACAAATAGGCCGATATTCATACAAGGATTGCGGATTATTAACTTTAGGCACTAAAGTGATGAAAGAGGAGGTGCAAGCTTTTATAAGTTTAGACCTCTCATAGAAGTCTTGCACGAAAGAAAGGACATCCTCCTTTATCACCTCCCAAAACTTCTTAAAGAATTCTAACGAAAACCCGTCTGGACCGGGGCTTTTATTCCCATCACACGACCAAACCGCCTCTTTAACCTCTACCTTCGAAAACCTCCTCTCCAACCAACAAACCTCATTCTCATCCAAAGAATTGAAACCAATGCCTTCCGGAATCGGTCTCTCCATGTCCTCCTCCATATAGAACTCTCTAAAATGACTACTAACCTCCTCTTTAATATTCACAACACCTTCTATTCTCCCATTGGAGCCTTCTAAAGAAGTTATCGCTTTACGTCTATGTCTCTCCTTTAAAGAATTGTGAAAGAATTTAGAATTCTTATCTCCCTCCTTTAACCACAAATTACGAGACTTTAACCTAAGCATACTCTCTTTAATATTCAAATAATTCCAAAAATATTTTGTAGCCAAACTTCTATCTAAAACCTCCTTGCCGATGCCATCACCAAAGTTCACCTCTATAGCTTTATCTAAAATATTGATCTTCTCCGAAGCCTCTTCCACCTTCAAGTCGATCCATCCAAAAACCTCCCTATTCCACACCCGGAGACTCTCCTTAAGCTTTTTTAATTTCTCATAAAGCACAAAATCTCCCCTCCCTTTAACTTCCATCTTCTTCCATTCTTGAATAACAAACGAATTGAAACCTTGATGCTTGAACCAAGAATTATTGAAACAAAAAGGTTTTGGACCCCAATCTATCTTTCCCACCTTCAAACTAAATGGAGCGTGATCCGATATATCTCTTCTTTCTATTCTTTGGTCAACCACTTCCCACATCTCTAACATTTTCTTAGAAATAAGGAATCTATCCAATCTACTCATTGCTTTACCATTGTCTTTGAACCAAGAGAACCTCCCTCCAACACAATTAACATCTATCAAATCCATAACCTCCACGAAATTACGAAAGTCCTCCATCCCTTTCCAACACCGATGACCTCCATCTCCTAACCTCTCCTCTTTCTTCAAAACTTCATTGAAATCGCCAACAACACACCATTCCACGTGGGTTCTACCAAGTCTAAGATTAATCAAGGAATTCCAAGTGGATAATCTATCTAACCTCTTACAAGGCGCGTAGACATTAACAAGGTTGAACTCCTCACCTTTCCAAGTAACATTTATACCAACGAAACCTTTATCCAAGAAACTATAATTAACCGTGTGACTTTACAAGTTTTTAAAGTCACACTTATTCAAACCCCCCCCCCCCCCCTTTCTAAGTGTTTTTCTATCCTTCAATTGGCATCAGAGCGCCGGTTCTAGGTGTAAGCACTTAACCGTGTTAGATAAAAGATTCAGGGAGAAAAACACAAAGTCAATATGGTTGAAACAACTACATCTACTCCTACACCTGAACAGAACAACAATGGAAATGGAAATAGTAGCTTCAATGGATATAATAGACCACCAGTCTTTGATGGTGAAAATTTTGAATATTGGAATGACAGACTCGAAAGTTACTTTCTTTTTCAAGATGGTGACTTATGGGATCTTGTCTTGGATGGTTACAGACATCCAGTAAATGCTCGTGGAGTAAAGATGTCAAGACAAGAAATGAGTGATGAGAAAAAGAAGCAATTCAAAAATCATCACAAGTCAAGGACTATTTTGCTGAATGCTATTTCTCATGCTGAATATGAGAAAATAACAAACAGAGAAACTGCCTATGACATCTTTGAATCCTTGAAGATGACTCACGAAGGTAATGCCCA
This sequence comes from Vicia villosa, assembly GCF_029867415.1. NCBI lineage: Eukaryota > Viridiplantae > Streptophyta > Magnoliopsida > Fabales > Fabaceae > Vicia > Vicia villosa. The sequence goes on along the minus strand of NC_081183.1, from coordinate 20,932,951 downwards.
AGTCAAGGAGACAAAAGCTCTTGCTTTAATCCAGAAGTATGAAGCCTTCAAGATGGAGGAAGATGAAAACATTGAAGCAATGTTCTCCAGATTTCAAACTCTAACCGCTGGATTCAGAGTGCTTGACAAGGGATATACAAAAGCTGATCACGTCAAGAAGATCATCAGAAGCTTGCACAGAAGATGGGGCCCAATGGTGACTGCATTCAAGATTGGCAAGAATCTGAATGAAGTCTCTCTTGAAGAGCTGATCAGCGCCTTGAGGACTCATGAAATAGAGCTGGATGCTAATGAACCTCAGAAGAAAGGTAAGTCTATTGCTTTAAAATATTTGAATAAAAGATGCACTAACGCTTTTCAGGCGGAAGAAGAAGATTCTTAAGAGTCAGAATCAGAGGAAGAAGAAGATGAATTCTCTATGATCTCCAGAAGAGTAAGTCAACTCTGGAAGAGTGTAATACGGTGAACTGACTTTTTTATTTCGTAAATAAAATGTTGCGGTGAGCAAGAGTCGCCACCGACTTTTATTTTATCCAATTTAAAGAAAGGCTAAAAGAACAGAAAAAAAACCTTTTTTGAAAGAGATTGAGTTCGGGGGGTAAGTTATACAAAGGGAAGGTATAAAGCACCCTTTGTATCCATGGTTATCCATGGGCTCTTAATTGCTTAGCTCACTTTTGTTTTCGAAAATATTTGAAGTGTCGTGTGTGAATAGTAAAAACTTTGAAGAAGAACTCTAGCTTGTAAATAAGCGTAGTCTTTTTGAATTTGATTTGAAAAAGAGTGGGAAAAGAGTTTTGAATTTGAATTTGAATTGAGCAAGCATTTAAGAGCACCTACCCTAAGTTTAGAAAAAATGTTCTTTTAGTCTTCCGGACGAAAGGGTCTATCCATACCATGAGAGGGTAAGAAGTCTTTCAATAGGGTGTTAAGGGTCATCGAGAAATTATCGTTCGCCACAAGACTGTCCTGTTAGAACAAGATTTGTTCTGATCAATATTCTTAGTTTTGATGATAACAATGTATATGAATTTTGTATGAGATAATGTGGTAATCTAATCCTATGCAATTTCCATTTCAGGAATCACATAAAGAGTATGCACAAAATCAGCGCAAGAAGCATTGACTCAGAAGGTTCAGCATGCAACATCAGAACATGCTCTAGCAAGACATTAGAAGATGGTCAAGCAGAATCAGAACATGGTCTATGGAAGCATCAGAAGAACATGAGATCAGAAGCAGAAGCACTGAAGATTCTCATGGTATCACGCTAAGAAGCACTTCAAGGTCAGAAGACAAGAAAATGCTCTGCACCAAGTTGTTTGACTCTGATGATATTCAAACATTGTTTACACAAACATCAGATCAGAAGCAAGTATAAGATGGCAAGCTACGCTGACTGACAAAAGGAACGTTACAAGCTATTAAAGGCAACGTCAGTAGACACAGCGAATGCAAGGATCGAGGTAGTTGACAAAAGAGTGAAACATTAAATGCAATGTTGTACGGATCACGCAAAGCATTAAATGCTCCCAACGGTCATCTTCTCAAGTGCCTATAAATAGAAGTTCTAAAGAGAAGCTGAAAATAATACTTTGCGCAAACTTACAGAAACGCTGTCAAATTCAAAAGCTCTCAAACTTCATCTTCAACCTCACTACATTGCTGTTGTAATATCTTAGTGAGATTAAGCTTAAACTTAAGAGAAAAATCACAGTTGTGATAATAGCTTATTAAGAAGCATTGTAACTCTTATAAGAATTTGTTTAAATTAAGTTGTAAGAACTAGGTAAGATCAAGTTGTGATCGGATTCTCTAGAAAGTCTTAGAGGGTATCTAAGCAGTGCGTTCCTATAGTGATCAGGTTGTGATCAGAATACTCTAGAAGACTTAGAGGTTATCTAAGTGGAAAACCATTGTAATCTTGTGTGATTAGTGGATTAAATCCTCAGGTGAGGTAAATCACTCCAAGGGGGTGGACTGCAGTAGTTTAGTTAACAACGAACCAGGATAAAAATCATTGTGCAAATTGTTTTTATCTTACTAGTTTTAAAGCTACACTTATTCAAACCCCCTCTTTCTAAGTGTTTTTCAATCCTTCAATTGGCATCAGAGCGCCGGTTCTAAGGTGCAAGCACTTAACAGTGTTTAGAAAAGATTCAGGAAGAGAAAAACGCTTAAGTCAAGACGGCTGGTGAAGATCTAACACATACATCTACATCTGGCTCTGTTGAGCAACATAATGGAAATGGTAACAATGGTTATACTAGACCACCAGTATTTGATGGTGAAAACTTTGAATATTGGAAAGATAAACTTGAAATTTACTTTCTTGGTCTAGATGGTGACTTATGGGATCTTCTGATGGATGGTTAAAAACATCCAGTGAAAGCTAGTGGTGTAAAGCTTATAAGACAAGAGATTAATGATGATCAAAAGAAGCAATTCAAAAATCATCACAAGTGTAGGACTGTTTTGTTGAATGCTATCTCTCATGCTGAATATGAGAAGATATCTAACAGGGAAACTGCCTATGACATATATGAATCATTGAAAATGACTCATGAGGGAAATGCCCAAGTCAAGGAGACTAAAGCTCTTGCTTTGATCCAGAAATATGAAGCCTTCAAGATGGAGGATGATGAAAATATTGAGAAGATGTTCTCAAGATTTCAAACGCTAACTGCTGGATTAAGAGTTTCGGACAAAGGCTACACCAGGGCTGATCATGTCAAGAAGATCATCAGAAGCTTGCCAAGAAGATGGGGTCCTATGGTGACTGCTTTCAAAATTGCCAAGAATCTGAATGAAGTATCTCTTGAAGAATTGATCAGTGCTCTGAGGAGTCATGAAATTGAGCTGGATGCTAATGAACCTCAGAAGAAAGGTAAGTCTATTGCATTAAAATCTAATTATAAAAAATGCACTAACGCTTTTCAGGCTGAAGAAGAAGATTCTGAAGAATCAGAATCAGAAGAAGAAGATGAACTATCTATGATCTCCAGAAGGGTAAACCAACTATGGAAGAGCAAGCAAAGGAAGTTCAAAAACTTCAGAAGCTCAAAGAAGCCTGAAAGAGGAGAATCTTCTGGAAGTAGAAGATCTGACAAGAAGAAGGTCATTTGTTATGAGTGTAATGAGCCTAGACACTTCAAGAATGAATGTCCAAAACTTCAGAAGGAGAATCCCAAGAAGAAGTTTCATAAGAAGAAAGGTCTTATGGCAACATGGAATGATTCAAAATCAGAATCAGAATCAGACTCTGAAGGCGAGCCGGAAAACCTTGCACTGATGGCCACAGTGGATGATGGATCAGAATCTACATCAGAATCATATTCTGAAGAAGTATTTTCTGAACTATCTAGAGAATAGTTAGTTTCCAGTTTAACAGAACTTCTGGAACTCAAGGCTCATCTTAGTATCAAATACAAAAAGCTGAATAAGCAATTTGATTCTGAAACTAAGAAGCTGGAAGTGGAAAACTCTGAACTGAAGGAAAAAGTTTTAAAATTATCCAAAGATATTGGATCTCCTTCTGAATCAGAAAAATCCATTCCTAGCCTCAATCATATTCTGAAAAAATATGACTCGAGCTTCCGAAAGTTTTATCTAGAAGTATTGGCAGAAGTCATCTTGCTTCTATGATATATGGTGTTTCTGGAAACAAAAGGATTGGCGTTGGCTATGAGGGTAATACCCCACACAAATTTGAACCTGTAGATGATATGAAAATCACATACAAGCCATTGTATGATCAGTTCAAATATGGCCCCTCACATGATATTAGGCTCACTTCACATGCCAAAAGCTTTCATGCTACACACACTAAGAAGCATGTGACACAACCTAGAAAATATCATGCTGCCAAACCTAAAGAATATCATGCTGTTCCTCCTGTTGTTTATTATGCTAAACCCAAGTTCAATCAGAACTTGAGGAAAACTAACAAGAAAGGACCCAAGAAGTTGTGGGTACCTAAGGAGAAGATAATTTCTATTGCAGATATCCTTGGCAGCAAAGAAGACAAAGCACAAAATGTCATGGTACCTGGACTCTGGGTGCTCGCGACACATGACGGGAAGAAGGTCTATGTTCCAAGATCTGGTGCTTAAATCTGGTGGAGAAGTCAAGTTTGGAGGAGATCAGAATGGCAAGATAATTGGCTCTGGAACCATAAGTATTGGTAACTCTCCTTCCATAACTAATGTACTTCTTGTAGAAGGATTAGCGCATAACTTATTGTCCATAAGTCAATTAAGTGACAATGGTTATGACATAATCTTCAATCAAAAGTCTTGCAAGGCTGTAAGTCAGAAGGATGGCTCAATCCTATTTACAGGCAAGGGAAAGAACAACATTTATAAGATTGATCTTTCTGATCTTGAGAAGCAGAAGGTGACTTGCCTTATGTCTGTTTCTGAAGAGCAATGGGTCTGGCACAGAAGATTAGGACATGCTAGTTTGAGAAAGATTTCTCAGATTAACAAACTAAATCTGGTCAGAGGACTCCCAAATCTGAAATACAAATCAGATGCTCTTTGTGAAGCATGTCAGAAGGGTAAGTTCTCCAAACCTGCATTCAAATCTAAGAATGTTGTCTCTTCCTCTAGGCCGTTAGAACTTCTGCACATTGATCTGTTTGGACCAGTCAAAACAGCATCTCAGAGGGAAGAAATATGGATTAGTCATCGTAGATGATTATAGCCACTGGACATGGGTAAAGTTCTTAAAACACAAGGATGAGTCTCATTCAGTGTTATTTGAGTTCTGCACTCAGATTCAATCTGAGAAGGAGTGAAAATCATAAAGGTCAGAAGTGATCATGGTGGTGAATTTGAGAACCGATTCTTTGAGGAGTTCTTCAAAGAAAATAGTATTGCCCATGATTTCTCTTGCCCTAGAACTCCACAACAAAATGGAGTTGTAGAGCGAAAGAATAGGACTCTACAAGAAATGGCCAGAACCATGATCAATGAAACCAATATGGCTAAGCACTTCTGGGCAGAAGCAATAAATACTGCATGTTATATTCAGAATAGAATCTCTATAAGACCTATTCTAAATAAGACTCCTTATGAATTGTGGAAGAACAGAAAGCCCAACATTTCATATTTTCATCCTTTTGGATGTGTTTGTTTCATTCTGAATACTAAAGATCATCTTGGTAAGTTTGATTCTAAGGCACAAAAATGTTTCCTTCTTGGATATTCTGAACGCTCTAAAGGCTACAGAGTATACAATACTGAAACATTGGTTGTAGAAGAATCAATCAATATTATATTTGATGATAAGCTTGGTCTTGAAAAGCCAAAGCAGTTTGAGAATTTTGCAGATATAGATATTGATATATCAGAAGTTGAAGAACCAAGAAGCAAAGTTTCAGAAGCTGAAAGTCTCAGAAGCAAAGGATCAGAAGATCAAGTTGCTGCATCTTTAGAGAATCTCAGAATTTCTGAAGAGCCAACAGTCAGAAGATCTTCTAGACTCACCTCAGCTCACTCAGAAGATGTGATTCTTGGAAAGAAAGATAATCCTATCAGAACAAGAGCATTCCTTAAGAACAATGCAGAATGTCAATTAGGTCTTGTTTCTTTGATCGAGCCAACTTCTGTTGATCAAGCAATAGAAGATCCAGACTGGATAACTGCCATGCAAGAAGAACTAAATCAGTTTACAAGGAATGATGTATGGGATCTTGTTCCTAGACCAAAAGGTTTCAACATCATTGGTACAAAGTGGGTTTTCAGAAACAAGCTAAGTGAGAAGGGAGAAGTGGTAAGAAACAAAGCCAGACTGGTGGCTCAGGGTTATAGTCAGCAAGAAGGTATTGACTATACAGAAACCTTTGCACTAGTGGCCAGGTTAGAATCTATTCGCTTATTAATTTCTTTTGCCACTCAACATAACATCACTCTGTATCAGATGGATGTTAAGAGTGCCTTCTTAAATGGCTATATAGATGAGGAAGTCTATGTCCACCAACCTCCTGGTTTTGAAGACTCCAAGTCTCCAAAACATGTTTTCAAACTAAAGAAATTATTGTATGGGTTGAAGCAAGCTCCTAGAGCTTGGTATGAAAGACTAAGTTCTTTCCTTCTGAACAATGGTTTCACTAGAGGACAAGTGGATACGACTCTCTTCTATAAAACATCTAAGAAGGACATTTTAATTTGTCAAATTTATGTTGATGATATTATTTTTGGAACATCTAATGCTACACTTGGGAAGGAGTTTGCTAAGTCTATGCAGGCTGAATTTGAAATGAGTATGATGGGAGAACTCAAGTATTTTCTTGGGATTCAAATCAATCAAACTTCTGATGGAACATATGTTCATCAAACGAAGTATGTGAAAGAACTTCTGAAGAAGTTTAATCTTTCTGAAAGCAAAGAAGCCAAAACTCCTATGCATCCAACGTGTTTCCTAGGTAAGGATGAGGTAAGTAAGAAGGTAGATCAGAAGTTGTACAGAGGTATGATTGGATCTCTTATATATTAACTGCTTCTAGACCTGACATTTTATTCAGTGTTTGTTTGTGCGCTAGATTCCAATCAGATCCTAGAGAATCTCACTTAACTGCTGTTAAGAGAATTCTGAGGTATCTGAAAGGTACTACTAATGTTGGTTTAGTCTACAGAAGATCTAAAGAATACAACTTAGTAGGATTTTGTGATGCTGACTATGCTGAAGACACAATTGAAAGGAAAAGTACTTCTGGAAGTTGTCAATTTCTTGGAAGTCACCTAATCTCCTGGTACAGCAAGAAGCAAGCTACCATTGCCCTCTCAACAACAGAAGCAGGATATGTTGCTGCTGCTGGTTGTAGCACACAAATGCTCTAGATGAAGAGTCAGCTAGAAGATTATCAAATATATGAGAGTAACATTCCTATCTTCTGTGATAATACTTCTGCCATACGTTTATCTAAGAATCCTATCTTGCATTCCAAAGCTAAACATATTGAGATTAAACATCATTTCATTAGGGACTATGTTCAGAAGGGTGTTCTTTCTTTAAACTTTGTGGATACAGGCCATCAATGGGCTGATATCTTTACAAAACCCCTTGCTGAAGATAGGTTTAAGTTCATTTTGAAGAATATCAGTATGAATTTATGCCCAGAATGAGAAGATGAGAAGTTCTTACGTATGGTTAAGTTCTGAAATGTGTTAGGATTATGTTTCTATAAGAAGTTCTGATAGTGATCAATTAGAAGATCTGATTTTGTTATTACTAACGTTTCATTATCTAAGTTGATTCAGAATCTCTTTTAAAGTAAAACAGTTGTCACCAGTTTTCCAGAAAATGAACACGTGTTCACTATTTTTGGACAAGCATGCATACAGTTGAGGAGACGCCGCCCTAGGTAACTGTGCAAATCATGTCAATTTCTCACTTTATCTCTCCTAACGTCATATCTCATTAAATGCAAATTGATGTCATGTTTTTCTGTAATCATTTCGTTTAAAACATATTGCATTTTTTTTTTAAATCCACCCTTTTATATACCCATCTTCACTTTCATTTCATCTTTTTACTCTCTCTCTCTCTCCATTCATTCCTCTCTTTTCTTTCTCATCCATTGCATAAACCCTAGTTCGTAACCGAATCCCAGTATATCTCCATGAATCCTTCTTCAAGTTCCTCAAGTCAAGAAGAAATGTCTTCTGCTCATCTTGTTTTTCGCAAGCATGGTTATGCTCCCTTGAAGACCTGTTCCATTCCTTCATCTGAAATGGAAGTTTCATGTGAATCTTCGGTAGATTTTGGAAATCTAAGATTACATGGTTTCAACACTGATGCTAAGACAATGGCACAAGGCTGGTCAAACTACCTTGATAGATTAGTTGGACCAATTTATCCTGCATTAGTGAAACATTTCTGGGCTCATGCAACGGTTACCCCAACTGCAATCATCTCCTTCGTGTTAGGGCATGAAGTTGTGATAACTGAGAAGTTGATAAGGAAGTTGTACAATCTGGATGATGAAGAAGGAAGCACATGTCCTCTTCCTGGCAGAGTTTGTTGGTTCACAGTTGAGAGTCAAATATCTAATGTTACTGGTATTTCATCTCATCAAACTGGTTTGTTGAAGCCGTTCTACCAAGTTTGGGCTGAGATTATTCTAGGATCTCTCTATCATAGACGGAGATCGTTTTCGTCAACATACATTAGTCCGGATCAGAAATTTGCTCTTTTCTGCATTGGAAGAGGAATTGAAGTCAACATCTCCAATATTCTTTTTCAGAATTTGAAGACTTATATTGAAGAGTAAAGAGATGAAGAACGCAAGAAGTATCCTAACATCACAAGAAATGTTGTTCCTTTCGCCAGAATGATCTCAGACATTCTGATAGAAAGTGACTTGCTGGATTCCCTGATAACTATTGGAACGTCCAAGTTCTTTGGTGTCATTCAAGGGCATGTTAAAAATGGTTTTGATCTACAAAGGTTGGAACTCATTGAGAAGATAATTTCTGTTCCAGTAATATTTCCAGATATTCTGACCAGAAGGGTTCCAGTTGAAGGTTTCGCTTCCTTGTTTAAAGAAGAACTTAACAAGGTTGTTAAGAGGTATTTGGAAGCTTCTGTAAAAGCTCAATCATCTGTTGATCCTGCTTGAATTCGAGGAAGAGTTCTTCCTTCTCTGGCTGAACTGCAGCAGAAGGAACAGAAGAAGAAAGAAGTAAGGCTGAAGAGAAAAGCTTTAGAAGAAGAAGCTAAGCAAGCTAAGAAGCAGAAGATTACCTTTGATCCTGTCAAAGTAAACTCCAAGGAATATCAAGAGAAGCGCATCAGGGATTCTTTCCGTGCTGAAAGAACTGGCAATTTCCCCAGGCAAGTATACTCACCTCCTTCTTCTGAATCTCAAACTTCTATCCAACCTCCTCCTTCTGAACCTCAAAATCTCCTTATCATCCCAAATGTTGTCCAACCACCTCCTTCTCCTGTTATTCTTAATCCACTACCCCTAAATGTCTGTCCCCCAACACCTTCTGATATTCCCTTTTTATCTACCCTCACCACAGAATCCTCACATTCTGATAATCCATCCTCATCAATCCTTCCCACAGATATCCCATCCTCATCAACCACGGAACATACACCTTCTCTATCCCATCCCCTACCTTCCAGAGAATCCAACCCATACTGCCTTCTTTACCCTGACTACAGATTCACCTTCAACCCTCTTGAACCTGAACCTCATATATACCTTGAGCTGTTCAAACATGACTTTGTCTGTAGGCTGGATATCTTGAGAGATGCCTTCTTTAACGACCTTAATGATGTCTCTACTCGAAATCTTTGGAGAAGCTTTCGACAGGATTTTCAGGTTGAAGCTATGGAAGTCCAGAGGAGACTTGTGGCTGCTGCACCTGGTTCTGCTGGACTTTGTCTAGAAGTTGATGATGGTGTATACTATCATCCCATCAGAAACATGAGAGTTCTTGAGGAGAAGATGTATGTTGATGAATTGGATGACAACCCTTGTAGAGATATTGTGGTTTGGAGACCTAAGTATCCAGTTCTGACTGGAGACTTCAAATGGTTGTTTGACTTTCTGAGGGAGAATCCTTCTGAGAAGTCCCCCAATATGGTCATTCCAGAAGTTGTTTATCCTCTAGAAGTTGAAGGTCCTACTCCACCAAGGAATCTTGCTGCCATTCTTCAAGCCCTTGAGAATGGAGATTCTGATCTTCCTGTTCCTGAGTATGAAGAAGATGCTTATAGGGAAGAAGCTGATGCTGAGATTCATCCTGCTGGGAATATTCCTGTTGAGGAAAATCATGATGATGATCTCACCATGGATGCTGCTATTGAGAATGTTTTCCCTCTGAACAGAAGTTGTGAAGCTTCTTCTGGAGAACCCTCTCTTCTGGTGAAGACCTTAGAGGCTATTCAAAAGAATCAAGCTGAACTAGCTTCTCGCATGGACAAGCAAGAAGATACCAACAATGAGTTTCGCTCATTTATGGAGAATCAAGCTGAGAGCAATGCTGGGATTCAAGACCTTCTGGCGAAGATAGTTTCCAAACTAAGCCAGTCGTAGTCTGTTGTGTCTTAGTTGTCTCTTTCTTTTTGCATCTGCTTTGTGCATCTATCTTCTCATCCCTTGTATCTTCTGATTATTTCCAATGAATGAAATCCTTTATCTTTCTCTCATATTGTTTATTTTTCATCTGAATCTTTTGTGTTTTTTGATGTTATGACAAAAAGGGGGAGAAAATGTGATAAATGATTTGATTTATATTATCAGTTGCTGGGAGTAAGTCTCCACATTTCTAACAGAATTTGCGAGTTCTATGTCTTTGAGTGTTTCGCAAGATTGAAGACATTCTGAAAAGCTCAACATGAGAAGCAAGAAGGAAGAATATTCTGAAATTGAAGCAAGCTGAGTGCTGTGAAGCTTCAAGATCAGAAGCAAGAAGGAAGAATGTTCTGATATTCTCGTGGCATAATATGCTCTAATACATGAAACATTCTTAACATGCTCTGATACATTCTTTTTATGCTCTGATACATACTATATGTTCTGATACATATCTTATGTTCTGATTCATTCATGCTTTGACTTTTGTTGTTTAGTTTGTTCTGCAACATTTCAGGATGTAGAGATGCTCTGATGATGCTCTGGTACATTCAACAATGTTCTGATACAATCAAGCAGGCAATGATTCAAGAAGAAATTCAAAGCTCTGAAGATGTCCTATGGAAGCAAGAAGCAGAAGCTATGAATGTTCTGAAGATCTAAGCATATGTGATCGTCTCAACTGAAATGGAAAATACTCAGGGAAGTTCTTTATTTATAAATTTCTTCCAGTATTTATTTCAGGGGGAGATTATTTATCTCAGGGGGGGATTGTTAATCTCATGGGGAGACCATATTCACACATTATGTTTATATGCTTATGCTATAACTGTGTAATTGTCTTTAGCCGTCTGATATTCTGATTGCAAATTCATATCGTTTATATATGTTTTTGTCATCATCAAAAAGGGGGAGATTGTTAGAACAAGATTTGTTCTGATCAATATTCTTAGTTTTGATGATAACAATGTATATGAATTTTGTATGAGATAATGTGGTACTCTAATCCTATGCAATTTCCATTTCAGGAATCACATAAAGAGTATGCACAAAATCAGCGCAAGAAGCACTGACTCAGAAGGTTCAGCATGCAACATCAGAACATGCTCTGGCAAGACATCAGAAGATGGTCAAGCAGAATCAGAACATGGTCTATGGAAGCATCAGAAGAACTTGAGATCAGAAGCAGAAGCACTGAAGATTCTCATGGTATCACGCTAAGAAGCACTTCAAGGTCAGAAGACAAGAAGATGCTCTGCACCAAGCTGTTTGACTCTGATGATATTCAAACGTTGTTTACACAAACATCAGATCAGAAGCAAGTACAAGATGGCAGGCTACGCTGACTGACAAAAGGAACGTTAGAAGCTATTAAAGGCAACGTCAGTAGACACAGCGAATGCAAGGCTCGAGGTAGTTGACAAAAGAGTGAAACATTAAATGCAGTGATGTACGGATCACGCAAAGCATTAAATACTCCCAACGGTCATCTTCTCAAGTGCCTATAAATAGAAGTTCTGAAGAGAAGCTGAAAATAATACTTTGCGCAAACTTACAGAAAAACTGTCAGATTCAAAAGCTCTCAAACTTCATCTTCAACCTCACTACATTGTTGTTGTAATATCTTAGTGAGATTAAGCTTAAACTTAAGAGAAAAATCACAGTTGTGATAATAGCTTATTAAGAAGCATTGTAACTCTTATAAGAATTTGTTTACATTAAGTTGTAAGAACTAGGGAAGATCAAGTTGTGATCGGATTCTCTAGAAAGTCTTAGAGGGTATCTAAGCAGTGTGTTCCTAGAGTGATCAGGTTGTGATCAAAATACTCTAGAAGACTTAGAGGTTATCTAAGTGGAAAACCATTGTAATCTTGTGTGATTAGTGGATTAAATCCTCGGGTGAGGTAAATCACTCCAAGGGGGTGGACTGGAGTAGTTTAGTTAACAACGAACCAGGATAAAAATCATTGTGCAAATTGTTTTTATCTTACTAGTTTTAAAGCTACATTTATTCAAACCCCCCCTTTCTAAGTGTTTTTATATCCTTCATGTCCTAACCATAAAGAGGGTAGGTAGTCTAAGGGAAGGATATAATAGTCATTTAAGGCAACATGCGAGGATACCTTAGCAATTGGGACAATCATCATGTTTTACCGAGGCAACTTTGAGGGACCAGATGATTTTTATTCTTTAAGGCAACCTTGCTTTAGGTATCCTCGGAATCGAGGGACTTGACTATTTTGAAATCGTAATTAAAAGGCAACAGGCAACAAGGCAACAAAAGAGGTTACCCTAAAGGTGTGTGTGTGTGTCACAATCAGGTGATTCAATTCAATTATATTTATCTTGTAATTAGGCAGACTAAATTTATTAGCAGGCTTGCCACTCCCTATTATTACTAACCACGCAGTTAATATAAATAAAATAACAGGCAGAAAATAAAATCCTACGCTATTACAATAAACACTTGTATGTGGAAAATTAAAGGCAGAAAATAAAAACCTAAATCTATTACAATAAACACCTGCAAATGAAAAGAGGCAAAAGTAATAACAACCCTTGGCTATTACAAGGCTTTGGGGCAGTTACAATAATATTGCAAGAATTAAATTAGGCAAGGCAATTGGCATAAAGCAAACCCAAATGGGGAACAAGTTAACCAGGTTAATAGAATAAATAAAGGTAAGGCATAAATTAAAGGCAAATAAACACAAGTTAAAATTAAAAGGAAAAGGTTTTTTTGAAAAGGGGCAAATCTTGATTTTAAATCAAATCTTATTGTAATAAGAGATAAAAAAGGGTTAGTAAAAACAATCAAGTTAACGATCAACATTTACCTAAGGGACAAACAAACCTACAGTTAATGGACAAACCCTACCTAAGACCCCTATGGTTACTAGGGTTTTAAATTAATCAAGGCTAGACAAACCCTAAAAATTAATTATTGGTTTTTAACCTAATTAATTTTAAAATCGGCTAATCCTGATTAAATTAATAAAATAAAATTAAAAAAACTAATTATTAAATCTAATTAATTATTAACTAAGTATTAAACCTAATTAATTTAATTATCTTAATTAACCTAAAACTAATTTGCTAAAAAAAAAGGGTTTATGTTTTTAAAAAAGGAAAATATTTAAGTAAAAATAGAAAGAAGAAAGAAAAATAATTAAAAGCAAAAAAAAAAAAAAAGGAAGTTAAGTAAACCTGACGTTGATTCAATGTTGTTGGCCCATGAAGTTCCATGGTGCGCCTCATTCTGATCCTTCGGATTAAACTTCAATGGAGATCCAAGGGCCACTGTATGAGGGTACACCGTGTTCAGGCGTGGAGGAGAAGTGTTGGATCTGAAAAAACACTATAACACATAATTGTTAAAATTATAGCTTGGAGGGTAGGGTTCGAACCCAGTCCCTCACGCTTACAACAAAGAAACTGCTGCCAGCTGCGCTATGTTGATTGTTTGTTAAAGGAATGAACCAAGTAAACAAATATTAAAAAGCGCGTGCTAATCGTGACCATTCAAACGCAATCAAACGTGGGTACCAAGCAGTCTGACCAGTCAATCACGTGCGGTGAGATAATCTGCAAAGTTTGACCAACCAACCACAGCTCGCCACGCAGCCTCTCCCTTATCGTCTTCAACCTCCGAAAGCCCGTGCAATTTTAGCCACGAACATGGTTTTTTTGCTACGTAATTGCTACGATAAAATCGTAGCTGAACCTGCAAGCACAGAAAACGCGAAGAACAACGGAAACAACAAAAATAAAAGCCCAGATCAAGAATCGAGCCTCCTGGTCACGAATACAGGGTCTGTTTGATCTAAGAAGCCCTGTATATGTGAAACCGAAAAACATCTCAACCATGCCCTAGCAATGGTGTTTCATACCATAGGCTCCAAAGCTTTAGTCTAATGATTCTAATCCCTTCCAAACATCATTGAGAACATGTTAGTAGAGTTAGTTTTCTTGGGAACACAATAAATAATCAAAAAAAGAAAAGCTTAACATAAAGAACACGGTGAACATGAGACATGCGTATTGGGCAGTATGGGACTTGGCTCCTGGCCTGGACTTACTCTTGAAGACCTTAGGAGGTCATTTGAATGCTTAGAACTGCTTGAATACGGCTTAGAATCTGAAGTTCGGTGGTGGGCCTTTCCTTATGATTTTCAACCTCAAACCCTAGTGTCCTTGGCTGCTTTTTTCGTCTCCTAACACTATGTGCCTGTTGTCTATTTATAGAGGAATGAAATAGGGTTAGAATATGTTGAGGGAATCAAATAAAAATCAAGTGTTTTGATGATGAAAAATTTGATTGAAATAAGATTGGAAAGTTGCTATTTTTGTATCAATCTCTTGCCAATCCACTTTGCACGAAATTTTCAGCTAGTATGGAGCATTTGGATGATTGGATTTTATTACAAAATCAAATCTTTGATTTAAAATTAATTCTTCATATTTATAATGATTTATTCATATTTAAATGAATTAAAAATTCAAATAAATAAGATAAATATTATAAAAATAAAATAATTAACTAGATGGTAATTATAAGACCCATGGACATGTTTGAAATCCAAAAGTTAGGCCCAAAGGTTCAAGAACCTCAAACTTCTCCACTTTGCATTTCATGCATTTTCTCAAAATCGCCCAACTTATGCAAGCCATAACTCATTCAATTTTAATCATATGGAGATGTTTTAGGACTTTTTGGAGAGCTCAAGATTTCCTCTACAAGCCACTTTGGAACATATTTTTCATTTGAAGATTTTATCTTGATGATATGGCTCTTGACAAAAAACAGCTTTTTGGGATCCTTTAGAAAGACCTGTAATGTTTTGGCTCATATCTCCCAAATGGTGCATTTCTGGCCTTGGCATGTGAGAGACAAAGTTGTAGAGAATTCAATTTCCTTCTAAATGAGCTTTGGATGGGAAATTTCTGATGTTCCATGTGGAAGTTATGTTTGGTCAAAGTTCAGTTGACTTTAGGTCAAAAAACCCTAATTTAGAAACTTTAGGTTTTGTTGATTTCTGAACTTTCCTTGATGAATCATGATCAATCCTTGATGAATGATACTTCAAAATGAGGATGTTGACCAAAAATCAGGAATTTTGACTGTACTTTGACCACAGTTGACTTTTAGGTCAGACTAGTCGACTGTTGACTATCTGAGCAATTGACTGAGCATTCTTTGGAATCAAAGCTTGAAACTTGAGGTGAGGATCCTTTGAATCATATAAGAGGCCATGGAGTCGACTTGAGGTATCGGAAACTGATTTTACTTTGAGAAGATCAAAACCCTAGTTTAAGGGTTGTTGTTTAGGAGATAGGTCATTCAGTCAAGTCTTGAGCTTTTGACATCCAGATGGGCTTGAATATGAAAATGTGGCGGGAAAATTTTGGGGTATGACAGCTGCCCCTGTTCAATTTTCTTAAACCTGAGGATGTAGATTGGCTGGTGTGCCAGTCAGAATCTGAAGGTGGAAGAGGATTGAACACTAGAGTACCAAGAAATTTGCCCTTGCTGATGAAGGGACTTTTATCGGAGATGGGCTTACGGATGCCATCAGGATGTTGGAAGGAAGTTTGTCTGAGATGGGCTTAGATATGCCATCTAGGTGTTGACAGAGTATTGTTTAAAGCAAATGCTTTTCAGAGTGAGTCATATGCATTGATTGTGTCTTAAGAAGAGATTCATCAAAATGAAGTAATGTCTTATAGAAGACTACCTGAAGAGGTTCTTGAATAGGGTAGATCCCTGACTGATGCAAAGGAGATTAGGCTTTAACCAATGCTCGGGAAGAACTGTCTTGTAGAAGACTAACTGAGAAGCTCCTTGAAAGGGCAAAAGATGTCTTAGAAGATGTTGGATAAATATGTTGAAGAAGATTACCTAGAAAGGTTGAGATACGTCTTAAACAAGATTAACCTAGAAAGGTATGATATGTCCTAAACAAGACTGACCTAGAAAGGCTCCTAGAAAGGATATGACACGTCTGTCATACCCCAAATTTGTCCAACCCTACTCATATGGCTTATGGTTCATGTACATACATCACTTAGGTCATAACTCACATTCGTGTAGTCGTATCATTGGTACTATTCAAAAGGCTAGCAAAAAAAGAGCTCTATTGCAAAGAAGTTTGATCGGAGAACAAGGAAGACTGAGGTATAATCATGTGGCTCTATGTTCATTGAAGTCCTCCTAGATTGGGGTGTCTCTCTGCTTCGAATCAGGACATTGATTGAAGAGTGCAAGCTTGCAAATCATCTGGTTCGTTAAATCAGGGTTTCTTTGACCAAAGTCAATTAGTTGACTTTCTGGTCAACATTTAATCGGGAATGGCTCCTATGTGTGGAAAACTTCTCATGCTGACCTTGTGGAGGGGTTTGTTTGACTGGATTCGATTGGAAGAGGTTTAATCGGGAATTTCATCAATAGTCGGAAAAATCGGAACAGTTGACTTTTGGGTCAGAATCAGAGGAATTATTCAAATATTGACTTTTGGTGGAAAATCGGGCAAGAAAAGTCAAAGAATGGATAAAATCGGGAGTTTGACAAAAAGCTGCCAAAAATAGAAAAAATGACAAAAAAGGCAATTTTCAACACTTAGAAAAATTTTGGGTGTTTCGAATCTTGTTGGGCAGTCCACTTCAGCACTGAATTACACGTGGCAAACGGCATTTTTCGGAGAAATTTCCAACATCAAAGTTCTTCCTCTCATGGAGGAGAACAACTTTGTAGTTGGACACTTTTTTATTTGAAGCTTGTATGAAGAGTTGAAGTGGTGTGGAGTTTCTGAAAACTCATTTAAATCAAGGCACAATCCAGGTCACAAGGCAGGTCATGACCCGGCATTTTAACAAACACATGGCGTGCCAAATCTCCAGCCATTTTTAGAGCTCTACAGAAGTGCTATGAATGCAAACTTGGTATCAGTCTCTTCCTTGCCATCTCCTCTATCCATTGAAACAAGAATTGGGACAATTGGACAAATATTTAGTGAGATACAAGCGTTCAAAGTGGTGCCCCAACCCTGACCAAACTCTGCAGGCAGCCATGACACAGAATTCTGGGCACGCAACGCATTTCAGCAAACACGTGGCGGGCCAAATGTCAAGGCCTCTTTCTCCCTCCACAAGTCTCTATCTTAAACAAGCCCAATTCTAAACTATTCTTTGCCATGTCCTCTATCCAATGAGACCAGTATCACTGATTTTGGACATGTATTGATCGAGATAGAGAGGCTCAAAGTACCACCCTCGCAGAGTCACAATTTGGCCATACGCACGGGTCTGCATGCTGCTGGGCGTGTGCAGTGATGGTTGCATGAGTTCAAGGCCATTTTTCTCATATTTCTAAGCCTTATCCTGAGATATTTTCAACACCAATCTTGTTCTATCCCATGCCCTCTTTGATATGACACAATTCTTGCATCATTTGACCACCCATGGCTTGAGATATAAGTGTCTAAAGTGAGCACCATAGCATGAAGAAAAAGAGCAATTGCAACATACAACACAAGTTAGAGTCCCACATTGAAAAAATGAAAAAAGGTGATGGTGCAAGTCCCACATTGGAGAAATGGAAAAGGTGTGTTGCAAACTACATTTTTCAAGTCCCACATTCAAGAATCCAAATCACAATCGAATCATTGGCAATATAAATAGAAGCACATACATTCACATAAAAGGAGAAAAAAAAAAAAGAGAGGAACAACTTGAGTCTCCCTTGCTTAAGGGTGCCACTTGAAACGTTCAAACTCTACTCTCTCTCCTCCCTCACCAAACTAGGTAATAAAAATAGTTTTTTTTCTTTTATTCTCTTTGATTGATTAATTGTTTTTTTTCTTTTAGATAAAAAATAATAAAAATAATTTTCCTACCAACTAGTTTTCTTCAAATTAGTATCCCTTGCATGAAATAAAAATGAGATAGTTCATGAATATATTTTCACAAAGAGTTTAGATTTAATTTTCTTTCTTTGTGAATATTTTCCATATATGTGAAATGTCTAAAATGCCCTTGATCTTTAATATTGTTTTTTCTCCATTTAATTGCTTTTTCCTCCCTATTTTTCCCTTAGAATATCCTTACAACAACATAGAATGTAGTAATTAGGACTAGTTCCCTTTTGCATTCCTTTTTCTTTCAACTTCAAAACACTTAACAACTACTTGAATTAAATCCCATAAAAAATACAAAGAAAATACTTAAAATACTAATAATCAAAGTGAAAATTCTTAAAAAGGGAATGGAAGCTTGAACATCCCTTGCTTAAGGGAATGTTCGAGTGCTTGGATCTCCCTTGCTTAAGGGTCCCATTCAGGCGTAAGTTCCCAACTTCTAAAAAATACAAACCAAAGAGTAACTCGAGGTTCCCTTGCTTAAGGGATTTCCTCGAAACGCTCACATTCTTTCTCTTGCCTCCGAGGCATTCTTTCTCTTGCCTTCAGGGCATTCTTTCTCCTAATCAGACATGTTATTTCCGCTCCATTCCCAGCTTAAGACTCCAGAGGTCGAGCAGCGGAGTGCGAATGTAACTTCGTCCACTAAAAAACACAAAAACAAACAAAAACTAAAGAGCCGAACTACGGCGCTCTGATTCCTGAAAAGGATACGTAGGCATTGGGTCGCGGGGCCTAAGCGAGCACAACTATTTAAAAACCTTATTTTCCCCGTGTTTCTTTTCCATTCATTTGCATGCATTCTCTTAGTAATTAAGCTTTAGATTTATACACCCTTTAAATAGCAACAAACATAGGTGGATACCATCGAGTACGATGGGCGTGAGGGGTGCTAGTACCTTCCCCTCGCGTAACCGACTCCCGTACCTTATCTCTGGTCGCAAGACCTTCTCTTTCTTTATTCTAGGTTTTCTGATATTCCTTTCCCTCTTTGGGATAAATATATTGGTGGCGACTCTGTTCATCATTTTCGCGAGCGTGCGACAGCTGGCGACTCTGCTGGGGATGTTGCTAGACCTGTTGCGGGTCCATTCTTAGCGAGTCGATCCTAGCCTGTGTTTGTTTGTTTATTTACTGGGTGTTTACTTGTTTTATGTCTATACCTTGTATATATGTTTGCATGCTTATTCTTTGCCTGCATATCATGTTTATTTCTGTTTGCACATCATGCATATGGATTATATTTTGTGTTCCCTGGGGTCTTCTGTTCTGTTTTGCAGGTGGGGGGTTTGTATGAGGTAAAAGGCCCACTACCCAGGCCAGTGACACATAGGATTAGCGTGGATGCTCATGTCGACTCCCGTAGCCCTTGCTACGATCGAGCTTGACATGGGGTACCACAACTGGGCGAGGTTCTTTCATGGAACACTGTGTCTGGCACGCTTGTTGCCTCAAACACTTTGTACCCCATGGGAACTGTAGACCCTGGTGACCATTAGGGACCACTTGTCCGTGTCTAGACTACATACCCGTGAGATTGGGGTGGGACAGGAAACTTGACCTCCATCATACCCGGATTTTTGCTATTCAATAAAAGACGTCGAACCTTTGATCCTGGGACATTTGACTTATACAGAAGTTCTACATCAGTTATCTATCAGAATCAACGTCGAACCTCTGAATCTGGAGGGGTCGACCATCTTTGACTTATGCACAAGCTATTTATCCAGAAAGCAACGTCGAACCTCTGAATCTGGAGGATTCGACCATATCTTATTGACCATGAGAAGCTGTGATCCAAGAGGCCTTGATCCTTGATCCTGATTTATGATACATTTGCATCTTCATTAACATTTTTGCATTCATGCATGTGCATCCATGGTTACCAAGACTCTTACCACTCTTCCTCTCCATCAGATCAGTCAAGACGATTCCTCCACACCGATATCTGACAAGAGCTCACAGACAAAGAATTATGGGGAATTACAAACAAGATCAAGCTACTATCAGAAAACCCCATACCTCCTCATAGGGGCACCTTCCACCATTGGAGCCTAAAGACTTTATGTTTGTCAAAGAACATTTCATTTGCATCAAAATAAGGCCAAACTTGCCATTGTATAGATTTCTCAAGTATCTTCAATTGTATTACTTTTGTTGTTATCAAGTACTTCTCAATGTAAGAAACTCATTCTGTTCGAATAAATAAAAATAATGCAATATACATGTTTTTCTCAAATCATTTCATCTTTGTCATTATGTTCATTGATACCTCACTCATTTGTCTTAAGCAACTAAAAAAGGAGAAAGATGAAAAGCACAAACACATGAACTACTAACAGTATGCTTTTGGAACAAAGATCCTGCTGACGATGTACAGGCATTGTTTCAATTCCTAAACACTGGAGTTATAAGGGAGTGAAACCTTCGTCAACCCCTTTGAGCCTAAGGAGTATAAGTTTCTTTTCAAAAGATACAAAACCCTCAATCTTAACCTGGGGCAGGGTAGTCTTCAGTTAGTGCGACGGAGTGCTCAACTTCCAGGTATTCCATCAGAGGGTCAATCATATCTCAGATCTCACAACAAAAAAAGGAAGAACACAATCCACAATGGATGTCTCTCATTCACTAAGAAGAAGGCAGTCACAACCTTTTCATCAAGTCGATCACAAAAGTCATACAACTTGTTCCCGAACGAGACGAAAAAAGAATGAAAAGAAAGTTATGAATCGTGAAAAAAAAAAGAAGAAAGAAACAATAGCCCGCTAAGTCAAAAAGAAAAGAAAAGCTTTGAAGCAAATGACTTAGGCAAAAATTAGGGCATATCCCGCTGGACAATGAAAACCAAATTCAAAGAAACTTTTTGTCCAAGCAAAAGTTAGGGATAGCAAAAGGCAAATGCAAAAGAAAAATCCTTCGAGGGACAAGTTGTTGTGACCATCAACGAAAGCGCCAAAGGGTGACTGCCACCTCCATCAAAGCCATAAAGGATCCTCATCCATTGCAATCCTTCCTGAAAGGTGAATACTCGTGTCAAACTATCTGAACATAGGACTGGAGAACATCATGAAGAAGGGGTGGGTTAAGTAGAACTTGAGCCTTTATCCTTTGTTTCTTAAACCGTGAACCCGACCACGTTACAACCCTAAAAAGTCCTAATTGAAGCAGGGTTCGTTCCGAAAGCATACAAACTGTAAAATCATGTCAAACTGACTCCTAATGTTGCTGTGTCACTTGTGTTAGTATCAGTACAACATTTTGACAAATAAAACTTTTCTCTTGAGATTAACATGTACATTGCATTTCTCATTATCCTTTTCAAAACAGAATTGTCTCTAATCTGAAAGTAAGTACTTGATACCAAGGAAAGTTTAACATTGAAATTCCATCGAGTAGTCTTACAAAGGCAAAGGTTGGTCATCCGCTGAGTAAATATCCAAAGAATCCATTGAGTGGAAGAGTTCCTTTCAATCTGAGGCATTCATTCCATGATCAACACTAGGGCAGACCATTGCAACTCTCCATGATTCAAGCATTATCGAAGTTCTTTCTCAAGAGATCCTAAAAGTTGGGGCAAGCTAGTAACAAGTCATTTCTTCATCTTCAATCAAGTGTCAGATATCAAGATAGGTCGAGGAATCAAATCCAAACACCTCACCTTCACAAATTCTATCCTTCAAGCAACAACTTTCCTGCAAGGAACCCTCTATTCACTCCTAGTATCATAGAAACAATTATTACACTCATAATCATACATACATCATGCATATCATTGCATTTTCATTATCATTTTTCCCACATGATCCAATCATTAATAAAGCAGGGTGATCCGCTGTCGCGCGCGGATAAAAAACGAGTAGTTTTGAATAAAACCGTAGAAAGCGACAAGTGACTCGCGTATCGTATCACAAGGATTCTCGTTGATTATTAACCAAAGGTAAATCGATTTAGGGGGGTTGGTTTAGGTTCGAAATATAGAAAAAATGATTATCAAAAGCGATTAATGAAATAAGTTGTTTTGAAAAAGTGATTATAAAATTAAGCCAATCTACTGTTTTCGGTTCCGGCTTATCATGGGTTTCTACCTTACCAATTCCCTAAGCGGCTTCGATCTCTATTCGATTTCAATATCAATTGACAAGCGCAAAAGATATTAAACAGATTGGATTCCTATTCCGAATTAAGCAAACGGATTAATACAATCGCGAATTAAGCAAACACGATATAGAAACGCAATTTAACGACGAAGCGACGTAAACAACGATTAACAGTTAGGAATATAATCATACGAAATTAATCAAAATATTCAACGAAATAACATATTAAGCAAATGCAAATTCATAGAATATAATTGAAAGAGAAACGAAATTGAGTTGATAAAATAAAAACCTCAAAGCTTTTGGAATTCGATTACAGTAGATCGACTCTGGATGTTTAGTTCTCCATTCAAGCGTACAGAGCAAAAGAGTGGAAACAAAATTGTGAATAGTAAAACGTGATAAATAGTAACACGGCTGCTAGACCTATTAGGAATCAGCCAAAAAAAGTTTATGACCCAACTGGGTCGAATTACAAAACCCGACCCACTTCTAGCGACCCGAAACACTAAAATAAAAAGTGCTGCAGCTTTAAACGCAAAACTGGGAATTATCGGCTCCGAATCTGACTTCGACTCCAACATAAAAGTCGTAGGTCTCTCTCTTAGCTTTCCGGCGATTATTAGAACGCCTCAATCGGACTCCTGAAACTCCAGTTATGATCGTTTCCGTGCAGACTGCTAAAGCTGAAAAATAAAGTGCGAAAATTAAATAAAGCTAAAAATAAAATAAATTATAAAAACATATTAAAACATAAAAATAATTAAAATAAATCGAAGAAATTCTTGAGCACAAACATGGAAGAACGTGCATCAAAATGCACTGATCAAATTCCCCCACACTTGAACTTTTGCACTCCGAGCAAAATGAAAAACAAAACAAAGAAAGCACAAATACGTCAACAATTACTCATCCTAGGCTACAAATTTTCTTCGGGTAAGTTTGCATCGACAGGTAATAATCTTGCACATAAAGGACATCGTAAGAACACTAACCAAAGTTATGCAGACATAAGCCTCCTAAATACACAAACCAATTCAAATCATATTATTATACCATAGCCTAACTTACTCATCCTTTTTGCTCTTTTTCATTCAGGCGCAATCACATTAAGCCCGTTATCTCCACACACTTATAGCAGGACGACCGGTTAGTGACTCTGATCCTTTTGCACGGGGTTCCGGTACTTACGTGGCATAACCCTTTGCTTACTCAGATGTAGTTGCGGGGGATCAGACCGTAATCCTCCCTACCAAGTTCAGCACCAGAAACCGCTGAACCAACTAACAAAGAGTTTTGAAATCTTTTTTTTGAAGGTTCCACAACCGTTGGGTTAAGTGACCGGGTGAGGGTCACTAAACTTAGAAGGCGCATTACCTTTTTCTTTTTTTTCTTTTTTTTTCTTTTCGGAACATTCACTTATATTC
This sequence comes from Vicia villosa, assembly GCF_029867415.1. Lineage (NCBI taxonomy): Eukaryota > Viridiplantae > Streptophyta > Magnoliopsida > Fabales > Fabaceae > Vicia > Vicia villosa. The sequence goes on along the minus strand of NC_081183.1, from coordinate 20,909,424 downwards.
ATCGGCTTCCCTGCGTAAAGTGTGTGAGAGATGGTGCCGACTGCTGAAATAAACTACTCAAGAGTTGTCAGAGAATGAGAATTTAAGGCTAAAACATAACAAAAAATTCAAATCGATTTCCATATGCAGGAGACTTACAGTGTTAAAATGATACCGATCTTGTGAATTTTTCCCAAGTCTCCGCAAACTCGACTCAAATCAGTCTATAGCCTAAAACTTTCAAAACGATGCATATTTTTTTATATTTTTTTAAACTGAAAACAAAACAAGAAAACAAAAAAAAAATTGAAAGAAAACAAAACAAATAAATGATTCTCTCCCCCACACTTAAGACATACATTGTCCTCAATGAAAGAACATAAATCTAAAATAAGAGTGAGAGAAAGGAAAGAACACACCCGAGGAGTCATGGAGGATAAGTGATCACATAAGCAGCCTTTCCCAAAGAGATATCTTCTACATTCTCTTCTTCCAAAGTGGGGATCTCATGGAGTAGCTTTGGGTAATTCCCATTGAACTTGGAATTTATATTAGTGCCTTCGCCTTTTATTCCAGGATCAAAGAAGAATCTTCGATAAGTAAAAGTTTCGAATGGGCATGTGATCTTCTTTTCCACAACCTCAGAGATAAAAAGATTAAGGGGCTGCCTCACTACTTTTGTTTCACCTTCCACTTCAATTGAGACCCTATGCAAAATCATGGACGGGCTAATATCGGGAATGTCGTCCAAGGTCCATCCAATTCCTTTCTTATGCTTCTTCAAAACCTGCAAAAACTTACTTTCTTGATCAAAATAAAGTTTAGAAGAAATTATAACCAGAAGTTTTTCATTCATCTCTAAATAAGCATATTTAAGATTTTCAGGAATTGGTTTCAGCTCTCGGGAAGGTGGTTGTTCAATGGATGGTTTGATCCGGGCAGCCGGGGTGTCGAGAGCTTCATCTACATGAAAAACTTCGTTTGCAACCTCATCTGTAGTAAGAATATCAACTTGCAAGGCAACCTCAATTTCAGTACAAACAGAACAAATTTTAGTGTCAGTACAAACATCACAAGAGTGAACATCATCAAAACCAGACAATGATGGAAAATCATCTGCAAACAAATCAGTACAAGTATCATCAACATTTTCAGAAAGCAACTCTATTTGAAAAACAGAATGCTCTTCCAAGCGTTGTTGGTTTGATCCTTGAGCTTGCTGCATGGCATTCATCAAAGTGGCAAGCTGTCCAATCTGTGTTTGCAAAGTCTGGAGAGTAGAATCTACTTGTTGTTGATACTGAAGATTATTTGCAGCCATTTGTTTGACAATATCCTCTAGTGAAGGTTCGGAAGATGCAAAAGTTGTAACTTGGGGAGGGAAGAATCTTTCTAAGAACACTTTTTTGAGATCATTCCAGCTTGTAACAGAATTTGGCTCAAGGTAGTATAACCAATCTTTTGCAGCACCTTGAAGTGAGAACGGGAAGACTCTCAGCTTGATATGGTCTTCTGTTATTCCTTTAGGTCTCAATAATGTAGAACAAACAATCTGGAATTCTTTCAGATGCTTATGTGGATCCTCACCTGTAAGACCACTAAACCTTGGCAACAAGTGTATTAAACCAGATTTCGATTCAAAGGGAACAACAACATCAGCATATTCAATACATAAACCATTATAATTAACATCAAGCGCAGCTAGCTGCCTTAGTGTTCTTTTATCAACCATATTATCAAAATCAAGTTCAGAATCAAAAGCAATTAAGCAATGCAGCAACAAATGCGAAAATGCCAACAATGTCCTATAACAGCCATAAACAAATAGAATGAAAGAAACGATTAAAATAAGTTCGGAAAAATATAAAAACACAAAATTTAATCTAAGTAAGACAAATAAGAATTTTGGGAATTTTTTTGGATTTTTTCGACTCTATGAAAACAGTAAAAAATTCATTAAAAATAGAAAAACGATGAATTTGGCGATTTGGAGTCGAATTCCCTTACTCTTCTAGAGTAAGGGAGTATTGATCGCACAATTTTTCTGCTCCCAGTAGGCAAAAACAGATTATCGATCAGACTCAATTACAAAAAAAAAATCGTTTTTTCGACTCAAAAAGGCGTTATGGCCGAAACCGCGAGGAACCTATGGCCTAAACGCACTAACACTAAACCTAAGACTCTAAAATCAGTTAATAATAACAAGAATCCCCGGCAACGGCGCCAATTTGATCCGCTGTCGCGCGCGGATAAAAAACGAGTAGTTTTGAATAAAACCGTAGAAAGCGACAAGTGACTCGCGTATCGTATCACAAGGATTCTCGTTGATTATTAACCAAAGGTAAATCGATTTAGGGGGGTTGGTTTAGGTTCGAAATATAGAAAAAATGATTATCAAAAGCGATTAATGAAATAAGTTGTTTTGAAAAAGTGATTATAAAATTAAGCCAATCTACTGTTTTCGGTTCCGGCTTATCATGGGTTTCTACCTTACCAATTCCCTAAGCGGCTTCGATCTCTATTCGATTTCAATATCAATTGACAAGCGCAAAAGATATTAAACAGATTGGATTCCTATTCCGAATTAAGCAAACGGATTAATACAATCGCGAATTAAGCAAACACGATATAGAAACGCAATTTAACGACGAAGCGACGTAAACAACGATTAACAGTTAGGAATATAATCATACGAAATTAATCAAAATATTCCACGAAATAACATATTAAGCAAATGCAAATTCATAGAATATAATTGAAAGAGAAACGAAATTGAGTTGATAAAATAAAAACCTCAAAGCTTTTGGAATTCGATTACAGTAGATCGACTCTGGATGTTTAGTTCTCCATTCAAGCGTACAGAGCAAAAGAGTGGAAACAAAATTGTGAATAGTAAAACGTGATAAATAGTAACACGGCTGCTAGACCTATTAGGAATCAGCCAAAAAAAGTTTATGACCCAACTGGGTCGAATTACAAAACCCGACCCACTTCTAGCGACCCGAAACACTAAAATAAAAAGTGCTGCAGCTTTAAACGCAAAACTGGGAATTATCGGCTCCGAATCTGACTTCGACTCCATCATAAAAGTCGTAGGTCTCTCTCTTAGCTTTCCGGCGATTATTAGAACGCCTCAATCGGACTCCTGAAACTCTAGTTATGATCGTTTCCGTGCAGACTGCTAAAGCTGAAAAATAAAGTGCGAAAATTAAATAAAGCTAAAAATAAAATAAATTATAAAAACATATTAAAACATAAAAATAATTAAAATAAATCGAAGAAATTCTTGAGCACAAACATGGAAGAACGTGCATCAAAATGCACTGATCACAGGGGCATCCACCCTATTTTTGAATCAAGCAGAGTTTTAGAACTCCACCTAACCTATTCCATACAAAGTAGAAACCCTGATCAATCAGTACACTACATATAGAATTCATTGCATTGCATCTCCATAAGTGCATAAAATAAATCAAACATTTGCATATGAAGCATAAGCCAAGATACTCATCAGATGAGGTCCCTACAAAGTATTCAAGTTGATATTCCACTGGATCACTCAGAGTTACCATTGTGATGTCATCTCCCCAAGTCAATCATATTCATCTTCCTTCAACCTAGAGTTGATGTTTTTGTGTTCAACCCAGAGTTGATTTTCCTTCCATCTTTTAACCCCGAGTTAATTATCCTTTCCTTTTCCCACTCAACCCAGAGTTGACGGTCATCCTTTATCCTTTTCCCACTCAACCTAGAGTTGACGGTTATCTTTTATTCAACCCAGAGTTGATCATTTTCCCACTCAACCCAGAGTTGACGGTCGTCCTTTATCCTTTTCCCACTCAACCCAGAGTTGACGGTTATTGCTTGTTTTTCCCACTCAACCTAGAGTTGACGGTTATCATTTGTCTTTTCCCACTCACCCAGAGTTGACGGATATTTCTTATTGTTCTCCTCTCCCACTCAACCCAGAGTTGACGGTTATCTTTTATTCAATCCAGGATTGATCATTTCTTTTCCCACTCAACCCAGAGTTGATGGTTATCTTTTATTCAACCCAGAGTTGATCCTTTCCTTTTCCCACTCAACCCAGAGTTGACGGTTATCATTTGTTCAATCTAGAATTGATTTCTTCTTTTCCCTCTCACCCAGAGTTGAAGGATACTTCTTATTGATTTCTCTTTCCCGCTTAACCCAGAGTTGACGGTTATTTCTTTTCTTCCTCACTCAACCCAGAGTTGACGGTTATCTTCTCTCTGTCCCACTCAACCCAGAGTTGATGGTTATCTCTTTTCCTTCCCACTCAACCCAGAGTTGACGTTTATCTTTTATCCTTCCCCACTAAACCCAGAGTTGACGGTCATCTTTTGTCTTTCCCACTCAACCCAGAGTTGACGGTTACCCTTTATACAATCCAGAATTGATCTCTTCTTTTCCCACTCAACCCAGAGTTGACGGTTACCCTTTATTCAATCCAGAGTTAATTTCCTTTTCCCACTCAACCCAAAGTTGACGGTTATTCCTTGTTGATTCCTTTTTTCTCACTCAACCCAGAGTTGACGGTTATCGTTTGTCTTTTCCCACTCACCCAGAGTTGACGGTCTTCCTTTATTCAACCCAGAGTTGACCCTTACCTTTTCCCCACTCACCCAGAGTTGACGGTCACCTTTTATTCAACCCAGAGTTGATGTTTGTCTTTTATTCAACCCAGAGTTGATGCTTATCTTTTTCCCACTCAACCCAGAGTTGATGGTTGTCTTGTTTCTTTCCCACTCACTCATAGTTGACGGTCACCTTTTATTCAACCCAGAGTTGATGTTTGTCTTTTATTCAACCCAGAGTTGATGCTTATCTTTTTCCCACTCAATCCAGAGTTGATGGTTGTCTTGTTTCTTTCCCTCTCACCCAGAGTTGACGGATATTTCTTCTTGTTTCTTTTCCCACTCAACCCAGAGTTGACGGTTATCTTTTACTCAACCCAGAGTTGACCCTTCTCTTTTTTCCACTCAACCCAGAGTTGATGGTTGTCTTCTTGTCTTTTTCCCACTCAACCCAGAGTTGAATTCCACTTCATTCCTAACCTAGGGTTACTTCGTTCGATCCAGAATTGACGCAGTTTTCCTTAGTGGATTTGACATCATCTTATCCCCAGTGGATCACATCTCATCATAAGACAAATTTTCAGGTTTACTTGGTATTTAATCTTCTTCTACCTTGAATGCTTGAAAGGCTAGCGCCAATCTCGCTCTCAGGTTTAAGACGATTAAATAGGGGCAGCTGTCATACCCCAAATTTGTCCTACCCTACTCATATGGCTTATGGTTCATGTACATACATCACTTAGGTCATAACTCACATTCATGCAGTCGTATCATTGGTACTATTCAAAAGGCTAGCAAAGAAAGAGCTCTATTGCAAAGAAGTTTGATCGGAGAACAAGGAAGACTGAGGTATAATCATGTGGCTCTATGTTCATTGAAGTCCTCCTAGATTGGGGTGTCTCTCTGCTTCAAATCAGGACAATGATTGAAGAGTGCAAGCTTGCAAATCATCTGGTTCGTTAAATCAGGGTTTCTTTGACCAAAGTCAACCAGTTGACTTTCTGGTCAACATTTAATCGGGAATGGCTCCTATGTGTGGAAAACTTCTCATGCTGACCTTGTGGAGGGGTTTGTTTGACTGCATTCGATTGGAAGAGGTTTAATCGGGAATTTCATCAATAGTCGGAAAAATCGGAACAGTTGACTTTTGGGTCAGAATCAGAGGAATTATTCAAATATTGACTTTTGGTGGAAAATCGGGCAAGAAAAGTCAAAGAATGGATAAAATCGGGAGTTTAACAAAAAGCTGCCAAAAATAGAAAAAATGACAAAAAAGGCAATTTTCAACACTTAGAAAAATTTTGGGTGTTTCGAATCTTGTTGGGCAGTCCACTTCAGCACTGAATTACACGTGGCAAACGGCATTTTTCGGAGAAATTTCCAACATCAAAGTTCTTCCTCTCATGGAGGAGAACAACTTTGTAGTTGGACACTTTTTTATTTGAAGCTTGTATGAAGAGTTGAAATGGTGTGGAGTTTCTGAAAACTCATTTAAATCAAGGCACAATCCAGGTCACAAGGCAGGTCATGACCCGACATTTTAACAAACACATGGCGTACCAAATCTCCAGCCATTTTTAGAGCTCTGCAGAAGTGCTATGAATGCAAACTTGGTATCAGTCTCTTCCTTGCCATCTCCTCTATCCATTGAAACAAGAATTGGGACAATTGGACAAATATTTAGTGAGATACAAGCCTTCAAAGTGGTGCCTCAACCCTGACCAAACTCTGCAGGCAGCCATGACACAGAATTCTGGGCACGCAACGCATTTCAGCAAACACGTGGCGGGCCAAATGTCAAGGCCTCTTTCTCCCTCCACAAGTCTCTATCTTAAACAAGCCCAGTTCTAAACTATTCTTTGCCATGTCCTCTATCCAATGAGACCAGTATCACTGATTTTGGACATATATTGATCGAGATAGAGAGGCTCAAAGTACCACCCTCGCAGAGTCACAATTTGGCCATACGCACGGGACTGCATGCTGCTGGGCGTGTGTAGTGATGGTTGCATGAGTTCAAGGCCATTTTTCTCATATTTCTAAGCCTTATCCTGAGATATTTTCAACACCAATCTTGTTCTATCCCATGCCCTCTTTGATATGACACCATTCTTGCATCATTTGACCACCCATGGCTTGAGATATAAGTGTCTAAAGTGAGCACCATAGCATGAAGAAAAAGAGCAATTGCAACATACAACACAAGTTAGAGTCCCACATTGAAAAAATGAAAAAAGGTGATGGTGCAAGTCCCACATTGGAGAAATGGAAAAGGTGTGTTGCAAACTACATTTTTCAAGTCCCACATTCAAGAATCCAAATCACAATCGAATCATTGGCAATATAAATAGAAGCACATACATTCACATAAAAGGAGAAAAAAAAAAAGAGAGGAACAACTTGAGTCTCCCTTGCTTAAGGGTGCCACTTGAAACGTTCAAACTCTACTCTCTCTCCTCCCTCACCAAACTAGGTAATAAAAATAGTTTTTTTTCTTTTATTCTCTTTGATTGATTAATTGTTTTTTTTCTTTTAGATAAAAAATAATAAAAATAATTTTCCTACCAACTAGTTTTCTTCAAATTAGTATCCCTTGCATGAAATAAAAATGAGATAGTTCAGGAATATATTTTCACAAATAGTTTAGATTTAATTTTCTTTCTTTGTGAATATTTTCCATATATGTGAAATGTCTAAAATGCCCTTGATCTTTAATATTGTTTTTTCTCCATTTAATTGCTTTTTCCTCCCTATTTTTCCCTTAGAATATCCTTACAACAACATAGAATGTAGTAATTATGACTAGTTCCCTTTTGCATTCCTTTTTCTTTCAACTTCAAAACACTTAACAACTACTTGAATTAAATCCCATAAAAAGTACAAAGAAAATACTTAAAATACTAATAATCAAAGTGAAAATTCTTAAAAAGGGAATGGAAACTTGAACATCCCTTGCTTAAGGGAATGTTCGAGTGCTTGGATCTCCCTTCTTAAGGGTCCCATTCAGGCGTAAGTTCCCAACTTCTAAAAAATACAAACCAAAGAGTAACTCGAGTTTCCCTTGCTTAAGGGATTTTCTCGAAACGCTCACATTCTTTCTCTTGCCTCCGAGGCATTCTTTCTCTTGCCTTCAGGGCATTCTTTCTCCTAATCGGACATGTTATTTCCGCTCCATTCCCAGCTTAAGACTCCAGAGGTCGAGCAGCGGAGTGCGAATGTAACTTCGTCCACTAAAAAACACAAAAACAAACAAAAACTAAAGAGCCGAACTACGGCGCTCTGATTCCTGAAAAGGATACGTAGGCATTGGGTCGCGGGGCCTAAGCGAGCACAACTATTTAAAAACCTTATTTTCCCCGTGTTTCTTTTCCATTCATTTGCATGCATTCTCTTAGTAATTAAGCTTTAGATTTATACACCCTTTAAATAGCAACAAACATAGGTGGATACCATCGAGTACGATGGGCGTGAGGGGTGCTAGTACCTTCCCCTCGCGTAACCGACTCCCGTACCTTATCTCTGGTCGCAAGACCTTCTCTTTCTTTATTCTAGGTTTTCTGATATTCCTTTCCCTCTTTGGGATAAATATATTGGTGGCGACTCTGTTCATCATTTTCGCGAGCGTGCGACAACGTCTTAAACAAGACTACCTAGAAAGGTTCCTAGAAAGGATGATAAACTTCTTAGAGAAGACTACTTGGAAAGGTTCCTAGAAAGGATATGATACGTCTTAAACAAGACTACCTAGAAAGGCTCCTAGAAAGGATATGATACGTCTTAAACAAGACTACCTAGAAAGGCTCCTAGAAAGGATGAGAAACGTCTTAGAAAAGACTACCTAGAAAGGTTCCTAGAAAGGATGAGAAGTTCTTTGATTGTTTCTGAATTATCTTTGAAGAATAACCCGGAGTTAAGCATCAAGATTGTATCTGTGTTTGGAATGAGTGTCAAAGTTAAATCGTTGATAAGATCATCTTTGCACCATATTAGGATGATAATGCTCTTTTGATTAGGAAATGACCAGAAAAGGCAAAAATTAGTTTTATGCACTGTCATGATGCATGTATTGTGTAATGAGGTTCTCGAAATAAACGAGAATGTTGTATGTAATATGAATGAGGTTCTCGAAATAAACGAGAATGATGTATGCTATGTATGTATTATGAATAATGCATGGATGGACTATGTAGTTGAAGCATATTGGTAACTTTGTATAGCAACTGTTGATTGAGAAAATATATCTCTGTGTGTTACTGGAGATGATGACAAGAGGATTGAGAATTCCTGTCTTCCATTCAAGGATATCCGGTTGGGGATTTTTGATCTTCGCTTGGGGATGAAAGTAATTTGAGTACTCTGACCCTGATGTATTCCGGGGACAAGAGAGAAGAATAGTCTTCTGATATACTATCTGACCAGATTTCTGAGTGTCAGCTTTAATGGAAATAGCGAGTTTGAATAAACCATGCTAGAGAATAAAATTGTGTCGGAGAACCGGCAATATCGGAGGTATAAAAGCCCGTTGGGGAACCAAGTCTCTGTTGGGAAGAGACCGCTTGAAGATAAATTCTTAAGAATTGCTATGTGGGAATATGGTCCTGTGAAACAGGCGCTGTGGGGAGGCGTGGATGCCTTGAACATTTCCCCAGTGATTATAGTAACTGTCATTCCTAGACTTGTATAGCTTTGCCCCAGTTAGTAGAGACTTTGAAGAGATTCGCCTCGCGAGGACTTTATGAGATGTGTATTATGGATGACATGCCCCCAGTAATCATAGACTTAGGACAATGCCCAATGTTGATTGGGGAGTAACTTCAGACCCACTTGGGTGCATGCCCCTGACTGTTTGGCATTCTTGAGAGATTCTTTGAATCTTGACCTGATTGCCCCAAATGGATTAGACAAAGCATGTCATGCCCCTTGTATTGGTTGACTTCTAATTGAGTCAGGTGTAAGAGTTGTTGTTACTGAAGTGGTTTCGTCTGTCGGGATGATGGGTATGGCAGCATACTATACTTGAAATAGATGTTGCAATTTTATTAGTATCAGATTATAAAATTAGAATATATATATATATATATATATATATATATATATATATATATATATATATATATATATATATATATTCTGTCACCTAAAAAATAAATTATTCGTAAAACCGTTTGATCGAATGTTATTAACGATTGAGATTTGTTGTAAGTCTTTTAGATATACAGTTGATGTCAATAGATCCTACCTTATATATATATATATATATATATATATATATATATATATATATATATATATATATATGGGGACGACTCAAGTGAGAACACTTAGTTATTATGAGAAATGAGAACAATGAATCACAACCATTAAATTTTGATTTTGTTGATTTTAATGGACTAGATTGGTTTCTCTTTCTATGATCCTTAGTATTTATTTTAAATCAACATAGAAAGAGAAACCAATCCAGTCCATTAAAATCAACAAAATCAAAATTTAATGGTCGTGATTCATTGTTCTCATTTCTCATAATAATCAAGTGTTCTCACTTGATTCGTCCCCTATATATATATATATATATATATATATATATATATATATATATATACATATATATATATATAGGGGTGGCAAAACGGGCCGCCCGCCCCGCCCGCCGCCCGCCCCGCCTTATGCCCGCCAAAAAACGAGCGGGGCGGGCATGCCCGCCAAGTAATATGGGCATAAAATTCATGCCCTCCCCGCCAAGATGGCGGGTTGGCGGGCGGCGGGCTTACCCGCCTATTTTTATTTATATTTTTTTTAATAGATTAATAGACTTTTTTTACCTTTTAATTAAACTTTTCACTTATTTTTTAAAACAATTTTTTATAAAAGTAATTTTTTAACAAATTTACTTAAAAAGTATTACATATATTTATAAATAAATGTATAAAATAAACCATCAAGAATTGCAATTACTAGAATTAACTAAAAAAAAGAGTGAGTTTTGGAGGAGGAGCGGGCTTTGACGAGCGGCGGGCTTTGGCGGGGAGGGTATGGCGGGCGGCGGGTTTTGGCGGGGCGGGCTTTGGAGAGCGGCGAGCCTAAAATCCCAACCCAACCCGCCATTTTTTGGCGGGTGCGCGAGCGGCCCGGCGGGCCCCGGCCCGTTTTGCCCCCCTATATATAGGGGACGAATTAAGTGAGAACACTTGGTTATTATGACAAATGAGAACAATAAATCCCGACTATTAAATTTTGATTTGTTTATTTTAATGGTCTGGATTGGTTTCTGTTTCTATGATCCTTAATATTTATTTTAAATCAACATAGAAAGAGAAGTCAATGCAGTTCATTAAAATCAACAAATCAAAATTTAATGGTCGTGATTCATTGTTTTCATTTCTCATAATAACAAAGTGTTCTCACTTGAGTCGTCCCTATATATATATATTTAAAATATTCATTTATAATTAAAAAAATTTTGGTTATTAATGGACAAGTATAAAATCAAGTGCAACCATTGGTGCATATGTAGTGGAAGTTTTTTTTTTTTTTTGAATAAGGCATTTATATATATATATATATATATATATATATATATAGATAACAAAATAAACGATACAAAAGAGCCTAAAGAGGGAATAAGTTAGCCCCCAAGATTAAGAGAATCTAAAGAAAGGTATGCCTAACCTATTCTTTACAAAATCATTCCTAATCCCCAATGGGATGGAATCAAAAAAGGTGGTAGAACCAATGCCGAGCGTGAAGTTCGCCAAAAAATCGGCACAAGAATTACCTTCTCTGTAGATGTGAGTGAAAATTAGGTGCGAGAAATTAAAGTGAAGAACGCAAAAGCGCCAACGAATCTTATAGACAAAGGGAACGAGATTGTGGTTGGAGAAAGCTTTGACAACCATGCTAGAATCGGTTTCCACCCAAAGCTTATTCCAACCTTTGGCAATGGCAATCTCCATAGCACAAATGACTGCTCCAAATTCAGCATGAATGGAAGATGTGTGATGTATCGGATCAACAAAGGCAAGAATGAAATCTCCCCTGTGATTGCGGAAAATACCTCCACCTCCGGCCCTAGCGATGTCGGGACTAAAAGAACCGTCGCAGTTGCATTTAAGCCATCCAGAAGAGGGAGGGCTCCAAATAACTTCTATAATATTGGGAGCCTTAGGAGGGATGATAGAAACTTTGAAATCTTTGATGAACGAGAACTCCTGCATACCAATAAACGAAGATTTGCGACAAGCATTTCCGGAGATTTTAACTTCTCGCATAATCCAGTCAGTAGCAAAGAAGAGAGATGGTTTGCGGTTATCGTGTTTGGAAGAATTACGGATCTGCCAAAGAATGTAAAGAGAGTTAATCACTGCAGCACAGTGAATCAATGCAGCTTGCGGCGCGTTAAGGCGGCAGCTACTGTCCAGCCATTCTGCAACTGAAAGAGGTATATTTCCAAGCTTGAGTTTTTTCATAAGCCAAGCCCAAAGATTCTTGGAGAAGATACAGTCATGAAGGATGTGTTGTAAGGTTTCCGAATCAGCATGACAAATCGGACACCGAGAGGCCAAAGGGATACCTTTCTGCATTATGAAATCATCCGTGGGGATTTTTTTGTGAAGCATTCTCCACACCAGCACAGATCTACTAGGAGGGATATTAAGGTGCCAGAGAGCTTTACTCCAAAGGAAATCCGGAGCCGACTCTTCGAGGAGAGAGATATATATTAAATTAGTAAATAAATATATGTTTACATCTCGTTGAACGAGATGATTATTTCTAAAAAAACATATCAAATAAATTAAATCTAAAAATATAAGGGAGAGAGATATATATTAAAATAATGTAATTTTGAAATGGGATAAACAATTTTGAAAGTACAGATACTAAAACTTCAATTATAACACGAAAGTGAAAGAAACAAAAATATTATTAAAATTCTAAAATGAATTCTAACAATCATTAAGAGACATTAATCATAAATTCTAATTTAAAAAATGTAATTTTTCACACTATAAAATAATAAGAAAATGTATATTTCAAAATGCAAATTAGAGAACATATGGCGTTGAATCTTAAGTTTGTTAGTATCATAATTATTTTTCTCTTCATATTCGTCGTTGTAGCTGATGGTAAATTCAATTTTGCGATTTATTTTAAAATTTATCTTAATCTTTCATTTTTTTATTATAAATTTTTTCAATTTAACATCACAGGAGTTATAATATGTCAATCTACTACACATTGTCGTAAAGAAATGACTAAATGCTTTCGTCCTAAACATCCAAAGTGTGTATCAGGGATATGTAAATGTTGGTAATTGTAGGAATAAAATTAAAAAAGAATTCCAAGTATTTGTATGTATAATGTGTTGGAAATTATAAAATAATAATTATCATAGTGTGTTTTAATGTGACAAAAATGAGAATAGATTTTTAGTTGTTGCATAAGTTTGTTTTTTGAATTCAAATTTACAACATTTCATGAAGGGGTACCTTGTGTCATTATAGATGAACCATTGCAATATATGGTGAAAATGTGTTGTTTCATCAAGAGTTGTAAACTTATAAAACAATACTTGCATGACCTATAAATACACATTTACGATTCCAAAATGAAACACACAAAAATTATAAATCCTCTTTCAGACACTCTTCCTTGCATTCGAGTTTTTCGTCGGTCTTACCCAAACTCGGCAAAAGGCTGAATTTGTTAGAACAAGATTTGTTCTGATCAATTATCTTAGTTTTGATGATAACAATAATATGAATTTTGCTTAAGATAACATGGTACTCTAATCCAATGCAATTTCCCTTTCAGGAAATATATATATAGAGTACGCATAATTCAGCGCTCAGAAGCTTTGTCTCAAGGGTTCAGCATGCAACATCAGAACATGGTCTGGCAAGACATCAGAAGATGGTCGAAGCAGAATCAGAACATGGGTCTATGGAAGCATCAGAAGAAAATGAGATCAGAAGCACTGAAGCTCAGAAGATGGTATCACGCTCAGAAGCACTTCAAGGTCAGAAGATCAGAAGATGCTATGCACCAAGCTGTTTGACTCTGATGATATTCAAACGTTGTATTCACAAACATCAGATCAGAAGGAAGTACAAGTGGCAAGCTACGCTGACTGACAAAAGGAACGTTAAAAGCTATTAAAGGCTACGTCAGTAGACACAGCGTGAACAAGGCTCGAGGTAGTTGACAAAAGCGTATAACATTAAATGCGATGCTGTACGGAACACGCAAAGCATTAAATGCATTCAACGGTCATCTTCTCAACGCCTATAAATATGAAGTTCTGATGAGAAGCAAGGTTAACGATCCTGAACAATATAATTCAAATTAACTTGCTGAAACTCTGTTCAAATCCAAAGCTCAGAATCTTCATCTTCATCAAAGCTCACTACATTGCTTTTGTAATATATTAGTGAGATTAAGCTTAAACGTTAAGAGAAATATCACAGTTGTGATTATCGCTTTTAAGAAGCATTTGTAATACTCTTGAATTGATTACATTAAGTTGTAAGGGACTAGAGTGATCGTGTTGATCAGAATACTCTAGGAAGTCTTAGGAGTGAACTAAGCAGATTGTAACTAGAGTGATCGTGTTGATCAGTAGACTCTAGAAAAGTCTTAGAGGGTATCTAAGCAGTTGTTCCTGGAGTGATCAGTGTGTGATCAGAAGACTCTGGAAGACTTAGTTGCGGACTAAGTGGAAAACCATTGTAATCCGTGCGATTAGTGGATTAAATCCTCAGTTGAGGTAAATCATCTCTGCGGGGGTGGACTGGAGTAGTTTAGTTAACAACGAACCAGGATAAAAATAACTGTGCAATTTATTTTTATCTGTCAAGTTTTTAAAGCTACACTTATTCAAACCCCCCCTTTCTAAGTGTTTTTCTATCCTTCAATTGGCATCAGAGCGCCGGTTCTAAGGTGCAAGCACTTAACTGTGTTTAGAAAAGATTCAGGAAGAGAAAAACGCTTCAGTAAAAGATGGTTGATGAAAGTGAAAAGTCTACACCTACACCTGCATCTACATCTGGCTCTGTTGAGCAATACAACGGTAACAATGGTTATACTAGACCGCCGGTATTTGATGGTGAAAACTTTGATTACTGGAAAGATAAACTGGAAAGTTACTTTCTTGGTCTAGATGGTGATCTATGGGATCTTCTGATGGATGGTTACAAACATCCAGTAAATGCCAGTGGCGTAAAGCTGTCTAGGCAAGAAATGAATGATGATCAGAAGAAGCTTTTCAGGAATCATCATAAATGCAGAACTGTTTTGCTGAATGCTATCTCTCATGCTGAGTATGAGAAGATATCTAACAGGGAAACGGCCTATGACATATATGAGTCCTTGAAAATGACTCATGAAGGAAATGCTCAAGTCAAGGAGACTAAAGCTCTTGCTTTAATCCAGAAGTATGAAGCCTTCAAGATGGAGGATGATGAAGACATTGAAAAGATGTTTTCAAGATTTCAAACTCTTACTGCTGGATTGAGAGTTCTTGACAAGGGATACACCAAGGCTGATCATGTAAAGAAGATCATCAGAAGCTTACCCAGAAGATGGGGTCCTATGGTGACTGCATTCAAGATTGCAAAGAATCTGAATGAAGTTTCTCTGGAAGAGCTTATCAGTGCCTTGAGAAGTCATGAAATAGAGCTGGACGCAAATGAGCCTCAAAAGAAAGGTAAGTCTATTGCATTAAAATCTAATATCAAGAAATGCACTAACGCTTTTCAGGCTAGAGAAGAAGATCCTGAAGAATCAGAATCTGAAGAAGAAGATGAATTGTCCCTGATCTCCAGAAGGCTAAATCAACTCTGGAAGACCAAGCAAAGGAAGTTCAGAGGCTTCAGAAGTTCAAAGAAATTTGAACGTGGAGAATCTTCCGATGACATAAGATTTGACAAGAAGAAAGTCATGTGCTATGAATGCAATGAGCCTGGACACTACAAGAATGAATGTCCAAACCTTCAGAAGGAAAATCCCAAGAAGAAGTTTCATAAGAAGAAAAGTCTTATGGCAACCTGGGATGAGTCAGAAGATGATTCAGACTCTGAAGATGAGCAGGCCAACTGTGCGTTGATGGCGACAGAAGATGACGAATCAGAATCTACATCAGAATCAGATTCTGAAGAGGTATTTTCTGAACTTACTAGAGATGAGTTAGTTTCCGGTCTAACTGAACTACTGGAACTCAAGTCTCAGATTAGTCTCAAATACAAAAAGCTGAAAAAGCAATTTGAATTTGAAACAAAGAAGCTTGAGTTGGAAAATTCTGAATTAAAAGAAAAACTTTTAAAATTATCCAATAATGTTGGATCTCCTTCTGATTCAGAAAAATCCACTCCTAGTCTAAACCATATTCTGAAAGAATATGATTTAAGTTTCAGGAAGTTCTTATCTAGAAGTATTGGCAGAAGTCAGCTAGCTTCTATGATATATGCTGTGTCTGGAAACAAAAGAGTAGGCATTGGTTTTGAGGGTGAAACCCCATACAAACTTGAACCTGTTGATGAAATGAAAATCACATACAAGCCATTGTATGATCAGTTCAAGTATGGCCACTCTCATGATATTAGGCACACTTCACATGCTCAAAGCTTTCACATAACACACACCAAAAAGCATGTGACACAACCTAGGAAATATCATGAAACTCACATTAAAAATTATCATGCTGTTCCTCCTATTGCTTACAATGTTAAACCCAAGTTCAATCAGAACTTGAGAAAATCTAACAAGAAAGGACCCAAGAAAATGTGGGTACCTAAGGATAAGATTATTCCTATTGCAGATATCCTTGACTGCAAAAAGGACAAAGCACAACATGTCATGGTACCTGGACTCTGGATGCTCGCGACACATGACAGGAAGAAGGTCTATGTTCCAAGACCTGGTGCTTAAGTCTGGAGGAGAAGTCAAGTTTGGAGGAGATCAGAAGGGCAAGATAATTGGCTCTGGAACTATAAAGTCTGGTAACTCTCCTTCCATTTCTAATGTACTTCTTGTAGAAAGATTAACACATAACCTCTTATCTATCAGTCAATTAAGTGACAATGGTTATGATATAATCTTTAATCAAGAGTCTTGCAAGGCTGTAAATCAGAAGGATGGCTCAATCCTATTTACAGGCAAGAGGAAGAACAACATTTATAAGACAGATCTGCAAGATCTTATGAGTCAGAAGGTGACTTGTCTTATGTCTGTTTCTGAAGAGCAGTGGGTCTGGCACAGAAGATTAGGTCATGCTAGTTTGAGAAAGATTTCTCAGATTAACAAACTGAATCTGGTCAGAGGACTCCCTAATCTGAAATTCAAATCAGACGCTCTTTGTGAAGCATGTCAGAAGGGCAAGTTCTCCAAACCTGCATTCAAGTCCAAGAATGTTGTTTCTACCTCAAGGCCATTAGAACTCTTGCACATTGATCTGTTTGGCCCAGTCAAAACAGCATCTGTCAGAGGGAAGAAATATGGATTAGTCATCGTAGATGATTATAGCCGCTGGACATGGGTAAAATTCTTGAAACACAAGGATGAGACTCATTCAGTGTTCTTTGATTTCTGCATTCAGATTCAATCTGAAAAAGAGTGTAAAATCATAAAGGTCAGAAGTGATCATGGTGGTGAATTTGAGAACAGATCCTTTGAAGAGTTCTTCAAAGAAAATGGTATTGCCCATGATTTCTCTTGTCCTAGAACTCCACAGTAAAATGGGGTTGTAGAACGAAAGAATAGGACTCTGCAAGAAATGGCCAGAACCATGATCAATGAAACCAATATGGCTAAGCATTTCTGGGCAGAAGCAATAAACACTGCATGCTATATTCAGAATAGAATCTCTATCAGACCTATTCTAAATAAGACTCCCTATGAATTGTGGAAGAATAGAAAGCCCAACATTTCATATTTCCATCCTTTTGGATGTGTATGCTTTATTCTGAACACTAAAGATTATCTTGGTAAGTTTGATTCCAAAGCACAGAAATGTTTCCTTCTTGGATATTCTGAACGCTCAAAAGGCTACAGAGTATACAATACTGAAACATTGATTGTAGAAGAATCAATCAATATCAGGTTTGATGATAAGCTTGGTTCTGAAAAACCAAAGCAGTTTGATAATTTTGCAGATTGTGATATTGATATATCAGAAGTTGTTGAGCCAAGAAGCAACGCATCAGAAGCAGAGCTTCTCAGAAGCAAAGAATCTGAAGATCAAGTATCAGCTTCTCTGGAGGATCTAAGTATTTCTGAAGAACCATCTGTCAGAAGATCATCCAGACTCATCTTTGGTCATTCAGAAGATGTCATTCTTGGAAAGAAGGATGATCCAATCAGAACAAGAGCATTCCTTAAGAACAATGCAGACTGTCAATTAGGTCTTGTATCTTTGATCGAGCCAACTTCTGTTGATCATGCTCTAGAAGATCCAGACTGGATAATTGCTATGCAAGAAGAACTGAATCAGTTTACAAGGAATGATGTTTGGGATCTTGTTCCTAGACCAGATGGATTCAATATAATTGGTACAAAATGGGTCTTCAGAAACAAGCTCAGTGAGAAAGGTGAAGTGGTAAGGAACAAAGCCAGACTGGTGGCTCAGGGTTATAGTCAGCAAGAAGGGATTGATTATACAGAAACCTTTGCACCAGTGGCCAGGTTAGAATCTATTCGTCTATTAATTTCATTTGCCACTCAACATAACATCACTCTTTATCAGATGGATGTCAAGAGTGCCTTCTTAAATGGTTATATAGATGAAGAAGTTTATGTCCATCAACCTCCTGGTTTTGAAGACTCTATGTCTCCTAATCATGTTTTTAAACTTAAGAAATCATTGTATGGATTGAAACAGGCTCCCAGAGCTTGGTATGAACGCTTAAGTTCTTTCCTTCTGGATAATGGTTTCACTAGAGGAAAAGTGGACACTACTCTCTTTTGTAAAACCTTTAAAAGGGATATTTTAATTTGTCAAATATATGTAGATGATATTATTTTTGGAACATCTAATGCTACACTTGGAAAGGAGTTTGCTAAGTCTATGCAGGCTGAGTTTGAAATGAGCATGATGGGAGAACTCAAGTATTTCCTTGGAATACAAATAAATCAAACATCAGAAGGAACGTATGTTCATCAAACCAAGTATGTGAAGGAACTTCTGAAGAAGTTTAATCTTCTAGACTGCAAAGAAGCCAAAACTCCTATGCATCCAACATGCATCCTAGGTAAGGATGAGGTAAGTAAGAAGGTAGATCAGAAGTTATACAGAGGTATGATTGGATCTCTTCTATATCTGACTGCTTCTAGACCTGACATTCTGTTCAGTGTTTGTTTGTGTGCTAGATTCCAATCAGATCCTAGAGAATCTCATTTAACTGCTGTTAAGAGAATTCTAAGGTATCTGAAAGGTACTACTAATGTTGGCTTAGTTTACAGAAAATCTAAAGAATACAACTTAGTAGGATTCTGCGATGCTGATTATGCTGGAGACAGAATTGAAAGAAAAAGTACTTCAGGAAGTTGCCAGTTTCTTGGAAGTCATTTGATCTCTTGGTATAGCAAGAAGCAAGCAACTATTGCTCTATCAACAACAGAAGCAGAATATGTCGCTGCTGCTGGTTGTAGTACACAGATGCTCTGGATGAAGAGTCAGTTAGAAGATTATCAGATATTTGAGAGTAACATTCCTATATTCTGTGATAATACTTCTGCTATATGTTTATCTAAGAATCCTATTCTTCATTCAAAAGCTAAACATATTGAGATTAAACATCATTTCATAAGGGACTATGTTCAGAAGGGTGTTATATCTTTAAACTTTGTTGATACAGACCATCAATGGGCTGATATCTTTACAAAACCCCTGGCTGAAGATAGGTTTAAGTTCATTCTGAAGAACATCAGTATGGATTTATGCCCAGAATGAGAAGATGAGAAGTTTTCATGTATGAGTATCTTCTGAAATGAAAATGGATTATTTTTTATATCAGAAGTTCTGATTGAAATCGTTTAGAAATTATGATTCGGTTATTACTAACGTTTCAGTGTCTAAGTTGACTCAGAACCTCTTTTAAAGCAAAACAGCTGTTACGTTTTATCTCGGGATGGTAAACCTGTCGTTACTATTCATGGATAAACGTGCGTGCAGTTGAAGGGACACCGACCATAGGTAACTGTGCTAGTCACCTCATTTGTCTTTATTATCTCTCCTCACGTCACGTAACATTAAATGCTATTCATCATGCGTTTCATTTTATTTTCTTTTAAATACTCTTCAAACTCTTCTCTTTCCCTCTCATCTCTCTCTATCTCTTTGCATTTCTTCATCAAGTTTTTTTTCTCTCTCTCTCTTCCGTTTTCGTCTCTTGCTCAAATTTTTAAAAAAAAAAAAAAAAAAAAAAAAACCTAGCTCAAACCCAGCGTTCACCCTAAGCCTGTTGAAGATCTATGACTCAAAGGCGACAGATCTCTGCATATCTCGGGATGACTCTCCTAATACCTCTCAAGTCAGACCTCTTCTTTGATGTTGTTATCAACTTTCACCCAAAGACAGAAGACTTTCTTGAGTTATGGGAGGAGGTTAAGAATGATATTCTTAACTTCTATGTTAAGGGAAAGCCCCGTTTGCAACATTAGCTCTCTGTCTGTGAACTGTCCCTCTCTTCCTCTTTGGTCACTTGGATCTCTCCTACAGTGGAGGTTCTAGTCTGGAAGACAAGAGTCCACCGGGATTCTTGATGGGTTGACACAGAGCGTGTCCTGCTAGGGTTTTGTTTTTAATTTTTGTAGTGATTTCCTCTTTGGAAATTCCTTTTTGTATTTGCTAGGAATGTTTCTCATCTTGTTAAACATAGGAACTTCTTGTAATATCTTTTGATTATCAATGAAAAAGTTTCTTTGATTTACATTCCAGTGATTTTATTTGTCGTTTTATGCATCTAAATCTTTTGAAATATTCTTTTTGATGTTATGACAAAAAGGGGGAGAAGATAAATGATAAATGATTTGATTAATCTATCAGTTGCTGGGTAAAGCTCCCACACATTCACTAACAAGAACTGCAAGTTCTACATGGTTTAAGTGTTTTGCAGGTATAAAGAAGTGAAGAAAATCTTCAAAGCAAAAAGCAAACACAAAAGCAAAACCATGGAAACTGAAGCAAGCCGAGTGCTGTCAAGCTTCAGAAATCAGAAGCAAGAAAGAAGAATGAATCAGAAGCACTATCAGAAGCACTGATGATAGAATTTGATCCATATTTGTCTATTTGATCTGACAAAATTCTATTTGCTCTGATACATATAATGTTATGGCTCTGATACATTATTTGCTCTGATACATTATTTCAGCCTTTATGGCTCTGATACATATAATGTGCTCAAACATATATTTTATGTTCTAACTCGTTCATGCTGACTTTTGTCGTTTAGTGTTTGTTCTGTAACATTTCAGGATGTAGAGATGCTCAGATGATGCTCTGGTACATTCAACAATGTTCTGATACAAATCTAGCATGAAGTGATGTTGGTAGAAATTCAAAAGCTCTGAAGCTATCCGAGGGAAGCAGAAATCAGAAGCTGTGAATGTTCAGAAGATCAAAGAAATTCAAGTTCTGAAGCTGTCCTGAATGGAAGCAGAAATCAGAAGCTGTGAATGTTCAGAAGATCAAAGAAATTCAAGTTCTGAAGCTGTCCTAGATGGAAGCAGGAATCAGAAGCTGTGAGTGTTCTAAGGATCTAAGGAAATTCTAGTTCTGAAGCTGTCCTATGGAAGCAGAAGTCAGAAGCTATGAATTCTCTGAAGACAAGAAGCTTATATGATCGTCTCTACCGAAATAATCAGGGAAGTCTTTTATTAAAGTTCTTCGGGTATTTATTTCAGGGGGAGATTATTTATCTCAGGGGGAGATTGTTAATCTCAGGGGGAGACATATTCATATGCTTATGCTATAGCTGTGTAATTTGTCTTTTGCCAACTGTTCTTTCTGATCGCAAATTCATATCATTTATATATGTTTTTGTCATCATCAAAAAGGGGGAGATTGTTAGAACAAGATTTGTTCTGATCAATTATCTTAGTTTTGATGATAACAATAATATGAATTTTGCTTAAGATAACATGGTACTCTAATCCAATGCAATTTCCCTTTCAGGAAATATATATATAGAGTACGCATAATTCAGCGCTCAGAAGCTTTGTCTCAAGGGTTCAGCATGCAACATCAGAACATGGTCTGGCAAGACATCAGAAGATGGTCGAAGCAAAATCAGAACATGGGTCTATGGAAGCATCAGAAGAAAATGAGATCAGAAGCACTGAAGCTCAGAAGATGGTATCACGCTCAGAAGCACTTCAAGGTCAGAAGATCAGAAGATGCTATGCACCAAGCTGTTTGACTCTGATGATATTCAAACGTTGTATTCACAAACATCAGATCAGAAGGAAGTACAAGTGGCAAGCTACGCTGACTGACAAAAGGAACGTTAAAAGCTATTAAAGGCTACGTCAGTAGACACAGCGTGAACAAGGCTCGAGGTAGTTGACAAAAGCGTACAACATTAAATGCGATGCTGTACGAAACACGCAAAGCATTAAATGCATTCAACGGTCATCTTCTCAACGCCTATAAATATGAAGTTCTGATGAGAAGCAAGGTTAACGATCCTGAACAATATAATTCAAATTAACTTGCTGAAACTCTGTTCAAATCCAAAGCTCAGAATCTTCATCTTCATCAAAGCTCACTACATTGCTTTTGTAATATATTAGTGAGATTAAGCTTAAACGTTAAGAGAAATATCACAGTTGTGATTATCGCTTTTAAGAAGCATTTGTAATACTCTTGAATTGATTACATTAAGTTGTAAGGAACTAGAGTGATCGTGTTGATCAGAATACTCTAGGAAGTCTTAGGAGTGAACTAAGCAGATTGTAACTAGAGTGATCGTGTTGATCAGTAGACTCTAGAAAAGTCTTAGAGGGTATCTAAGCAGTTGTTCCTGGAGTGATCAGTGTGTGATCAGAAGACTCTGGAAGACTTAGTTGCGGACTAAGTGGAAAACCATTGTAATCCGTGCGATTAGTGGATTAAATCCTCAGTTGAGGTAAATCATCTCTGCGGGGGTGGACTGAAGTAGTTTAGTTAACAACGAACCAGGATAAAAATAACTGTGCAATTTATTTTTATCTGTCAAGTTTTTAAAGCTACACTTATTCAAACCCCCCCTTTCTAAGTGTTTTTCTATCCTTCAGAATTATCCTGGGTATTTCTGCGTTCCAACTCTAAGACATATTGAGAGTAGTGCTTGAAATACTTGGTTCACGATTTAGCCTCGAACCATTTGATTGAATTGATTTTACTCACAATCTTATAAGTATTTTGTTTAATGGCGACGAGGTTTTCTTTTAAGCATCAAAGGATGAATTGTTGTACAGTGGACACATCTAAACACAAGATTAATCACTATTATGAATTCGGGTACATATTATTATTTCTTATAAAAATTAAAGCTCCGTAAAAATTATGAAATCAAGATTCACAACATGAAATTTTCTAACAATTAGTATTAAATTGTTGATTACTGATATTACAATTTTTTTGGATAAATATTTTGATACGAGTTTGATATATATATATATATATATATATATATATATATATATATATATATATATATATATATATATATATATATATATATAGGAAGGATCAAATTACACCAATATGTTACACTAATAGTTACACTCATTTATGACCTTTGATATGATTTTAATCTAATGGTTAGAAATGCCCACTTAGTGACTCATCATTGTTTCTTAAAATAGTTTCCTTCTAATTTTGGTAATAAATAATTTTTTATTTTATCAAATCATAATTTATTTTTCACATAAAATTAAAAAAATCTCTCCTACTTTTTCTAACAATTAAATTACTCTTCATTTTTTAAAATAAAACGTGTTGATTAAAAAAACTTGATGTGATTTTTCAAATTTATTAATAAAATAAAATTACATTCAATTCACTTAATGTTATTAATTTAAAAAATAATAACGTGATTTTTAATATTTATTAATAAAAAAATTTATTTATAAATTAAAAACAAATATTTTTTTCTTAACTTTAAACAAATTTTATTATTTTATTTAAATAAAATTATATTGTATTTACTTATTTTACATTACAAAATTGATATATTTTTAAAAATCATTCAAAATTGTATAATAGAAAAATAATTAACAAATAATGAGTAACTATTAACCCGAAAAAATATATATGAAGTGAACAATAAAACAGATAAATTTTCTATTACTTTTCAAAAATTTCATTTTATAAATTTTTTAATTCTCAACAAAAAATTTATGTATTCATTATTTAATTTTTTATACACATTTTGAACATTATTTTATATTCTATTTAAAATTGGTACAATTTCAGTATTTATTTTAAATAATAGAATATGATTTTATATAAAGAAAATAAAAAGTAAATTTGTTTTAAAATAAAAAGAAGTTTTTTTCTAAGAATCTTGATTGGTTTTATAAAAATTATTTAGAATCACGTTTTCTTTTTTATAAAAATATTTAGAATCAAGTTTTATTTTAAAAAATGAAGAGTAATTTAATTGTTAGAAAAAGTAGGAGAGATCTCTTTAATTTTATGTGAAAAATAATTTATGATTTGATAAAATAAAAAATTATTTATTACCAAAAATAGGAGGAAACTATTTTAAGAAATAATGAAGAGTCACTAAGTGGGCATTTCTAATCATTAGATTAAAATCATATCAAGGATCATAAATGAGTGTAACTATTAGTGTAACATATTGGTGTAATTTGATCCCTCCTCATATATATATATATATATATATATATATATATATATATATATATATATATATATATATATATATATATATATATATATATATATATATATATATATATATATATATATATATATTGGCAAAAAAGAATGAATCATATATCTATATTTTATTAAATTGTACCATGATTATGTAAAACGTTATAATTTTCATGTTATTTTATTAAAAAAAATATCAATTGTCGTTCAATGCATAATATTATATTATTAGAATTAAAGACTCACAAACAACATCCAAATCAAAAACGAATTCCATATTGTGAATTTAAATGTACAGTTACCTTGAAAAGTCAAAATTGTATACAATGTTTTAGTAGTCTCAGATGCTGTGTATAATATTTGTCTTTTACAAATGTTGAAACGGTGGTATGGATATATTAAAATATGTAATTGTCTTATATCGGTTGGTATTTTAATGGACATACAGAACGAGCAGAAAATGATGTAAAATATGGAAGGATTTCCTTTTCCTTTTCGACATGTAACAATTTTATAATTTAATATGATATTGGATATTGATATTGTGCGGGTTCTTTTCAATGTGCATTATACTGTAACTTCAGACTTATTACATCACAACAACATTGAACAATAAAAATGCAGAATTGTAATCTATCTTAATTAAGGTTTGAAATTTAAAGTTATATAAATCAACTGTGGTTGTTTTGCTCTATTAATTAACATATTTACATAACTATGATATGAGGTTGTTTTGTTGTACACAAAACAAATAAAATAAAAATATATCATATTGCAGCATAAACAGGAGCATATATTTTGAAAAGGTATCATCATCATGTACTCTACATATAATATATCTATTTGAAAGGTATAAATCCTACATACATAGAAAATTAGTTGCAATGTTCAGAATAAGAAATTTGCATGGTGATGACTTGTTTGTATGATAAAGAACTTTATAATTGAGTTTTAATTTGGATTTTATGTGAATAACATGTTTGTGTTCAATGAGATTTATTATTGTAAGACATATAGAGATGGATCGTTGCTTATATAGACCTATGAATTTGGATTCTAATGTAATTATTGAATCCCGATGTGATATTTTGAGATCCTTATCATGGGGATAAGAAATTCGAGATTTACACAAATGAAGAACCTCGTGAGGAATGTTGTCAACAAATTATTTAAACACAAACCAAAAGTTTGTCTATGATTGTTGAAAAACAACTCGAACTTAGAATAAGCAGAAAGTCTGAAAGGCTAAGGATTTATGATCGAACAAAATTGATTGTTGACATATTTCTTTTATCTAGTAGAAGAAAATAGTGAGAATTTTGTTCGTAATATTCCTATTACTCTTCAAGTGGAAGATGATCCTAAGAATTATGATGAAGAAGTAACTTCAAGGGACTTCTCTTGGAAGGATGATATCCAAGACGAAATGAATTCAACAATTTCAATCTTATCAAAACAAGAATTCAAAGAGTTTGTCATCATCAAAAAGGGGGAGATTGTGAAGAATATATCTTATATATAGTTTTGATGAAGACAAAGGTTATCAAAGAAGAAAAGAATCAAAAGTATCATTCACATCAGTGATGAAGTTGACCAAGAAGGTTGAACATAAAAGTTCAAGTGAAATTTGAGAGAAGTGAATATAACTAAGGTACTAATTGCAATTCATACTATACTACTTTAAATTGCTCATAATTTCATCTCTCACTTCATCTAAAAACCTTCTTGCATCATCATACATGATTATATAAAAAATATTTCTTCATCTAATTCTTGTGACAAGTGTTTTATACACAAAGTTGTGTGAGAACATTATGATTTTCTTGTCTCCATGTTGATTATATATTGATCATTATCAACGAGTTAAATGGAACTTTAGAAACAAAGAGGTTTCTAGATTCGACATTCAAGATGAAAAGATCTTGAAATGATAGACACCATTTTCGATCAAAGTAAAGAAAAATAGTGGGGGTTATGAACTTAGTCAAACACACTTTGTTGAGAAAGTTCTTGATAAGTTCAAACTGCCACGTTTCAAGAAACTGAATATTCAATTTGATCTTAGTGTCAAAATGATGATGGAAGAGTTGTGGCTATATTAGAATTCGCAAGTGCAATTGGTTCTCTAATGTAATGTACTAGACCTGACATATTATTTGCACTTAGTAAATGAGTAGATTTACTAGCAATCCAAATGGTGAGCATTGGAAGACCATCACAAGGATTTTTATTATCTTTTAAAACCAAAATCTTGATATTCATTTTGGTAGGTTTCCTACCATATTAGAAGGATATACCAATATGAGTTGGATATCGAGTGTTGGCGATCATAAATTTACAACTGAGTGGATATTTACACTAGTTGGAGGTGCGATTTCTTGGAAGTGCGAGAAGCAAACATGCATCACTCTCTTGACCATGGAGCCATGGTGTGTGGATCTCTCTTCCACTGGTTAAAGAAGTTAAATGTTTGAGGGACTGATCCGCTGTCGCGCACGGATCAAAAACGAGTATTTTGAAAACGTAGTTTAGCGGTAACGACAACTCGAATATCGTTCTCACAAGGATTCTTAGTTATTACTAACCGATGGTAAATTGAATTAAAGGGGGGGTTTAGGATTGATTTAATATGACATAGTGAAAAAGTGATTAAAATAAGTGATTATGTAAATAAGCTAAAACGACAATTCTACAGATTTGGTTACCGACTTATCATTGGTTCAATAAACTTCAATCCCCTAAGCGGATTCTATTCCCCTACCGATCACAACATCAATTAACAAGCGAAATTGACATTATAAGATTTCATTCCTATTTTCCGAATAAAGCAAACGGATTAAGCACAATCACGAATTAAGCAAACGTGATTCTAACATACACACTTTAACGATTAAGCAACGATAAAGTACGATAAAAGTCAAGGAACATAAATCAATCGGTATAAATCAATAATATTCTATATAACTCGAATTAAGCAAACAAGACATATAGATTAATATCGAAAGGGAAAAGAAATTGGATTAAAGATTAAAAACCTCAAAGTATTGGAAACCGTAACCAGCAGAAATTGCCTTCGGGGATTAGTTCCTCATCATTCGTACAAAGCTTTCAAAATTATTTGGTGAAAAGTAAAAAGTCATATTCTGCTGTACGGCCAGACCTAGACTAAAGATAAGACAAAAGAAAATTTGGGTCATAACCCAACTGGGTCAAACAAACATAACCCAGACCCAAAACTAATGATCCAAAACTAAATAAAACTAATGCTGCAACTTCAAACGAAATTCTGGAAAATATGCGCTCCGAATCTGACTTTGACTCCAACACGAAAGTTGTAGATCTTTCTCTTAGCTTTCCGTCGATTATTAGAACGCCTCAATCGGACTCCTGGAACTCCAGTTATGATCGTTTCTGTGCAGACTGCTAAAGCTGAAAATTAAATACGAAAATCAAATAACAATAAAAATGAATTAAAATATAAAAACATAATAAAATAGAAAAATAAACAAATCAAACCATAGAAATGCCTAAGTAAAAACATAAAGGAATGTGCATCAAAATGCACTGATCAAATTCCCCCACACTTGAACTTTTGCACTCCGAGCAAAATGAAAACAAAGCAGAAATACATCAACAGTTACTCATCCTAGGCTACAAATCTTCTTTGGGTAAGTTTGCATCGACAGGTACTAATCTTGCACACTAAGGACATCGTAAGAACACTAACCACAGATATGTAGACATAAGGCTCCTAAATACACAAACCAATTCAAATCATATTATTATACCATAGCCTAACTTACTCATCCTTTTTGCTCTTTTTCATTCAGGCGCAATCACATTAAGCCCGTTATCTCCACACACTTATAGCAGGACAACCGGTTAGTGACTCTGATCCTTTTGCACGGGGTTCCGGTACTTGCGTGGCATAACCCTTTGCTTACTCAGATGTAGTTGCGGGGGATCGGACCGTAATCCTCCCTACCAAGTTCAGCACCAGAAACCGCTGAACCAACTAACAAAGAGTTTTGAAATTTTTTTTGAAGATTATACAACCGTTGGGTTAAGTAACCGAGTGAGGATCACCAAACTTAGAAGGTGTATTACCTTTTTTTTTTCTCTCTCTTTTTTTTTCTTTTCTTTTCGGAACATTCACTTATATTCATCGGCTTCTTGCGTAAAGTGTGTGAGAGATGGTGCCTGCTGCTGAAATAAACTACTCAAGAGCTGTCAAAGAATGAGAAATTAAGGCTAAAACATAATAACAAATTCAAATCAATTTCCATATGCAGGAGACTTATGGTGTTAGAACGATACCGATCTTGTGAATTTTTCCCAAGTTTCCGCAAACTCGACTCAAATCAGTCTGTAGCCCAAAACTTTCAAGAAGATGCATTTTTTTATTGATTTAAATTAAACAAAATACTAACAAAAACAAATAAAAAATTGAAAGAAAACAAAACAAATAAATGATTCCCTCCCCCACACTTAAGACATACATTGTCCTCAATGAAAAGACATAAATATTAAAGTAAGAGGGAGAGAAAGGAAAGAACACACCCGCGTGGTCAAGGAGGATAAGTGATCACATAAGTAGCCTTTTCTAGTGAAGGATCTTCTACATTCTCTTCTTCCAAAGTGGGACTCTCATGGAGTAGCTTTGGGTAATGTCCATTGAACTTGAAATTTTTATTAAAGCCTTCGCCTTTTATTCCAGGATCAAAGAAGAATCTTCGATAAATAAAAGTGTTGAATGGGCACGTGATCTTTTCCACAACACTAAAGATAAAAAGATTGAGGGGCTGCCTCCCTACTTTTGTTTCATCTTCCCCTTCAACTGAGACCCTATGCAAAATCATGGACGGGCTAATATCGGAAATGTCGGCCAATGTCCACCCAATCACCTTCTTATGCTTCTTCAAAACCTGCAATAGCTTATTTTCTTGATCAAAATCAAGGTTAGAAGAAATTATAACCGGGAGTTTTTTATTGCTCTCTAAATAAGCGTATCTCAAATTTTCAGGAAGTTGTTTCAGCTCGGGAGAAGGTGGCTGCTCAATGGAATGAGTGCTTGAGGTTGCCGGGATGTCAAGAGTATCAGCTGCATGAACAGCTTCATCGATAAGAACTTCACCTGTAGTAAATATGTTACCCTGCAAGGCAACATCAATCTCAGCACATACAACACAAATGTTAGTGTCAGTACAATCAGAACATGAATAAACATCATCAAAATCAGACAGTGATGGAAAATCAGATGCAAGCAAATCATTATGAGTATCATCAACATTTTCAGAAAGCGACTCAATTTGAAAAATAGAATTCTCTTCCAAAGGTTGTTGGTTTAGTCGTTGAGCTTGCTGCCTGGCATTCATCAAAGTGGAAAGTTGTCCAATCTGTGTTTGCAAGGTCTGAAGAGTAGAATCTATTTGTTGTTGATACTGAAGATTATTTTCAGCCATTTGTTTGATAATATCATCTAGTGAAGGTTCAAAAGGTGCAGAGCACACAACCTGAAATTCATTCAAATGCTTATACGGATCCTCACCTGCAAAACCATTAAACTTAGGCAACAAATGTGTTAAACCATATTCCAATTCAAAAGGTGCATCAGCCGCAGGATAGTCAATACATAAACCATTATAGTTCATATTATTGACAGCCAACTGCGTCAAAGTTCTTTGTTCAGCCATATTATCAACAAACACAGAAATACCAACTATGTCCCGAACAGGCAGAAACAAATAGAAAGAAGAAAAACGATTACAATAAATTCATAAAAATATAAAAACACAACATTTAATCTAATTAAGACAAATAAGAATTTTGAAATTTTTTTTGGATTTTTTCGACTTTATGAAAACAGTAAAAAATTCATTAAAAATAGAAAAACGATGAATTTGGCGATTTGGGGTCGAATTCCCTTACTCTTTTAGAGTAAAGGAGTATTGATCGCACGATTTTTCTGCTCCCAGTAGGAAAAAAAGATTATCGATCAGACTCAATTTTCCAAAAAAACCGTTTTTTTCGACTCTATACGCGGACTGGCCAAAACCGTAAGGAAAATACAGCCTAAACGCGAGAACACTAAACCTATGACTCGAAAAACGATTAATAATAACAAGAATCCCCGGCAACGGCGCCAATTTAATCCGCTGTCGCGCACGGATCAAAAACGAGTATTTTGAAAACGTAGTTTAGCGGTAACGACAACTCGAATATCGTTCTCACAAGGATTCTTAGTTATTACTAACCGATGGTAAATTGAATTAAAGGGGGGGTTTAGGATTGATTTAATAATAACATAGTGAAAAAGTGATTAAAATAAGTGATTATGTAAATAAGCTAAAACGACAATTCTACTGATTTGGTTACCGACTTATCATTGGTTCAATAAACTTCAATCCCCTAAGCGGATTCTATTCCCCTACCGATCACAACATCAATTAACAAGCGAAATTGACATTATAAGATTTCATTCCTATTTTCCGAATAAAGCAAACGGATTAAGCATAATCACGAATTAAGCAAACGTGATTCTAACATACACACTTTAACGATTAAGCAACGATAAAGTACGATAAAAGTCAAGGAACATAAATCAATCGGTATAAATCAACAATATTCTATATAACTCGAATTAAGCAAACAAGACATATAGATTAATATCGAAAGGGAAAAGAAATTGGATTAAAGATTAAAAACCTCAAAGTATTGGAAACCGTAACCAGCAGAAATTGCCTTCGGGGATTAGTTCCTCATCATTCGTACAAAGCTTTCAAAATTATTTGGTGAAAAGTAAAAAGTCATATTCCGCTGTACGGCCAGACCTAGACTAAAGATAAGACAAAAGGAAATTCGGGTCATAACCCAACTGGGTCAAACAAACATAACCCAGACCCAAAACTAATGATCCAAAACTAAATAAAACTAATGCTGCAACTTCAAACGAAATTCTGGAAAATATGCGCTCCGAATCTGACTTTGACTCCAACACGAAAGTTGTAGATCTTTCTCTTAGCTTTCCGTCGATTATTAGAACGCCTCAATCGGACTCCTGGAACTCCAGTTATGATCGTTTCTGTGCAGACTGCTAAAGCTGAAAATTAAATACGAAAATCAAATAACAATAAAAATGAATTAAAATATAAAAACATAATAAAATAGAAAAATAAACAAATCAAACCATAGAAATGCCTAAGTAAAAACATAAAGGAATGTGCATCAAAATGCACTGATCAGGGACCTTCTGTCGGAAGTTCCATTGGCTAAATACAGTGTTTCAAAGGTGTTAACACAATGTGTTAGTCAAGCCAATTCAGCAAGAGAATTCAGATAAGTGTAAAATGAAAATTCTAGGCACAGAGGCCTTAGACATTCATGAGAAAATTGATTAAAGATTTAATCCTTTACTCGCATATATACGATCGATCTATAATTTGGGAAATTCATTTACTAAGCCACTGGCCAGAGACTTAGTAAAAACAACCTCGAGAGGTATGGGGTTGAAACTCCTTGAATAAGAGTTCCGACAGCGGCGACAACCCAATCTTACGTTAACAGAACATTAACCTCAAGATTTTAAATGGGTAACAACAAGTCGTTGATTTGGATAATTGTCTAACATTTCGTGATAATGTTGACCTTAAAACAAGGGTTGAGTTTTATTCTAAAACTCTTAATGAAGTTCAATACCGAGGATACGTGTATCATGGAAAAGGACATAATATGAACTTCACCTATATGAATTTCGAGATGGTGCCGTCTCAAAGTGAGAGTTGGAGTTTCTCTCATGAAAAATTCATGAAACAGGATAGCATATGGTCATAAATAAGTGCTAAGCGAGATATGTAGAGGAAAAACCTTTAAAGAGTGTGTGTAAGGTAACGTCGTTCTAATCACATGGATTAATGGTTTAAAAGCATTGCTACCTAATAATTACCATAGTGTGTTCTAATGTGACAAAAAATGGGAATAGATTTTTGTTGTTGCATAAATTTGTTTTTTGAATTCAAATTTACAATATTTCATGAAGGGGTGCCTTGTGTCATTATAGATGAACCATTGCAATATATGGTGAAAAGATGTTGTTTCATCAAGAGTTGTAAACTTATGAAACAACACATGCATGGCCTATAAATCCACATTTACGAATCCAAAATGAAACACACAAAAAGTATAAATCCTCTTTCAGACACTCTTCCTTGCATTCGAGTTTTTCGTCGGTCTTACACAAAGTCGGCAATAGGCTGAATTATCATGAGTATTCTTGCGTTCCAACTCTAAGACATATTGAGAGTGCTTGAAATACTTATAAGGAAAGTGATTTCGTTCACGATTTTGCCTCGAACCATTTGATTGAATTGATTTTACTAACATAATGTTTGTACTTTTATAATTTTCTCAAACTTCAACCTATTTTCTCTAACTTCCAAATCGATTTAATCCACTCAAATGCTGATTATTTAATTATGACAGTGTTGCTGCATTAGTTCATTCTTTGAAATTAAGATACCAACTTTAATAATAAAGTAGATAATAAATACGCGTCTTTCACACCGTTTATTTTAGGTATCAATTTTAAATTATATTTATATTTATCAAATACAATTTTTGTCTTGTTTTTTTTACTTATATGTGATAAATATGTGATAAAGTTTTGAACCCATGTGGTAGTAGAAGCACTTACCACTACGCCATTTATTTTTCTTGTTTAATAGCTTACATTAAAATGTATATATTACATAACTATTATTTATTTCTCAAATTGATTATACATGATAATTATTCAACCATATTTCATATACTCATTTTAATTTTTAAAATAATTTATTATTTAAACTGAAATATATTATT
Organism: Vicia villosa; assembly: GCF_029867415.1. Lineage (NCBI taxonomy): Eukaryota > Viridiplantae > Streptophyta > Magnoliopsida > Fabales > Fabaceae > Vicia > Vicia villosa. Next base: position 20,876,121 of record NC_081183.1, on the reverse strand, counting down.
AAAATATATTAAATAATATAATATTTTAATATACTGTTAATTCATGTTAATATATATTTTTAAACATAAAATATTGCATTTTAATATTTAACATAAATATAATGTTTTAATATTGAATGTAAATATAATATTGGGTTATTACCTTTTTACCCCCTTGTCATATAGGCCATTTTTGGTTTACCCCCTGTAAATTTTATTTTTTTGAAAAAAACCTTGTCATTTCAAAATACTAACAATTTAGCCCCTAAATGTCATACAGTCTTTCAAATTTACTCCCCAGTTGAGTCAGCCTCAATCTTGGGCTTCAAACAAGACAGAAATAAATCATGCTCATATAATTTTCTCAGAGTTAGCCCCAATCTTGGGCTTCATACAAGACATAAATGATTCATAGTCCACTCCTCAGAGAGTCAGTCTCAATTCTGGGCTTAGTAAAGAACAGATAAAATTCACCAGTCTCCACCCAATAGAGTATCCCCTCTTAGTCAGCCTCAATTCTGGGCTTAGTACATAACACATAAAATCTTCCAATCAGAACAATCCCCAATGGAGACATCTCCAACAAAGTCAGTCTCAAACTTCCATTTAAGCCTCGACCTTGGGCCTTGTACAAGACAGTAAAAAATTCAAATCTTTCTTACAGGGGTGAGACATGATTCATCTCTATGGAAGAGACTTTTATTCTGTTACACCACATTCAAAATACAAACATTATCATCAAAACATTTTTCCATTTAGATTGATACAAGATGCATGCCTTGTTGATTTCAAATCCAGACTGTTGTCTTTCTCTAATGGTTGAAAAATTGTTCTTTCATATAAGATGAATACTGGCATACTTGAACACCCAAGTAAGGTCCCTTTCTTATCATGAAAAGAACCCTCTTTCTGTCACTTTCAAAAATGGTTGTGGTGATTCATTTGAAATATCTCTCCATTAAGAATGCGACTTGTCTCTTTTCTTTAAACATAAATCATTTCCAGCTTCAACCTTGAGCTTTGAACAAGACACACAAATTCATCCATTTTCCTATTAGTTCCCCAAACTACAAAAGCTTTGACTTCCATTAGTGCTATGTAGGCATGAGAATCACAAGGAATCTTTGCGAGCAAACAAAAAACCAAAAATAGTCCGTTTCACCGTCTTCTTTCAATTCTCTCTCTCTCTCTCCTATCACAAAGGAGAAACTTTCCTAGTAACCAAAACAACAAACAACCCAAAGCATAAACATTAACAGTAAAGGGATCCCGTAAAGTACTACAGATACTTAGTGTGCTAATACCTTCCCTCTGTATAACCAACCTCCCGGACCACTAGATCTCTATTAGGTGATATCCCCACACCTAAACACCCAGGGTTTATTTAGATTTTTCCCCTTCCTTCATGTTAGGATAAATTAAAAGTTCTACTGTACCGCAAAGAAGTGGCAGCACCCGAAAAGCGTGAGATATTGCCTAACACGATCCTCAACAATTCCAGATGCACGACTTTGAAGTCTGATAACTCATTATCCACCCATCCAACTGTCATGATCTCGAAATCATTAGAAAGAGGGAATATGATAGAGCATATTTCTTGTTGATCTCGAGTTGAGATAACAAACTAAACCCACTCAAAAGCGTTTGACAAATGATGATAGTTCAATTGATCATACACTCCGAAATTTCTGCCAGGCATCAACGATCCACCAACATTGGATCACAAACTTTCCATCCATATAACTTTTGATCCATGTCTCAAATGAAAATATTCCTAACTACACAATTGTAGTATGCCATGAGATGCACATTTTTGTTAGAACAAGAAATGTTCTGATCAATATTCTTAGTTTTGATGATAACATTAAGTATGAATTTTGTATAAGACAATGTGGTACTCTAATCATTTTCATTTTCCATTTTAGGAAATATTTAAAGAGTATGCACAAATCAACGCTAATAAGCACTGACTCAGAAAGTTCTGGATGGCTTCATCAGAACATGCTCTGGCAAGACATCAGAAGATGGTCATGCAGAATAAGAACATGAACTGGGAAGCATCAGAAGATGTAAGTCAGAAGTAGAAGCTCTGAAGCTCTGATGGTATCACGCTCAAAGCTCTTCAAAGTCAGAAGACAGAAGATGCTCTGCACCAAAGCTGATGACTCTGATATTCAAACGTTGTTATCTACAAATCTGAGTCCAGAAGAAAGTACAAGATGAAAGGCTGTAACGTCAAATCTCTGACTGACAAAAGGAACGTTAAAAGCTACAAAAGGCAAAGTCAGTAAAAGCAGCAAAAGCATGGCTCGAGGTAGTTGATAAAAGTGTGAAACATTAAATGCAGCGTTGTACTATTCACGCAAAGCATTAAATGCATCCCAATGGTCATTTCCTCTCAAGCGCCTATAAATAGAAGTTCTGATCAGAAGCAACATACAACACTTGCGCAAAACTTACAGAAACGCTGTCAAATTCAAAAGCTAAAGAACTTCATCTTCAACCTCACAAACTCTTTGTAATATTTAGTGAGTGTTAAGAATAGAACTTAAGAGAAATATCACAGTTGTGATTACAGCTTTATTAGAAGCATTCAAACTCTTGTAAACTTTTATTTTACATTGATTGTAAAAGGATTCCTAGAGTGATCAAGTTGTGATCTGTAGACTCTAGAAGACTTAGAGGGTATCTAAGTGGAAAACCATTGTAATCAGTTGGATTAGTGGATTAAATCCTTAGTTGAGGTAAATCACCTTGTCAGGGGTGGACTGGAGTAGTTTGGTTAACAACGAACCAGGATAAAAATAACGGTGTTCATTGTTTTTATCTTCAGAAGATCAAGTTACAGCATCTTTGGAGAATCTCATAATATCTGAAGAGCCAACACTCAGAAGATCCTCAAGACTCAACTCTGCTCAGTCATAAGATGTCATCATTGGAAAGAAAGATGATCCCATCAGAACTAGAGCATTCTTGAAGAACAATGCAGAATGTCAATTTGGTCTAGTATATTTTATTTAGCCAACTTCTGTTGATCAAGCTCTGGAAGATGCTGATTGGATAATTGCCATGCAAGAAGAGCATAATCAGTTTACAATGAATGATGTTTGGGATCTGGTTCCAAGACCAAAAGGATTTAACATCATTGGAACAAAGTGGGTCTTCATCAATAAGATAAGTGAGAAAGGTGAAGTCGTCAGAAACAAAGCCAGACTGGTTGCTCAGGGCTATAGTCAGCAAGAAGGCATTGACTATACAGAAACCTTTGCACCAGTGGCCAGGTTAGAATCTATTAGTTTATTAATTTCATTTGCCACTCAGAACAATATCACTCTGTATCAGATGGATGTTAAGAGTGCCTTTCTAAATGGTTATATAGATGAAGAAGTTTATGTCCACCAACCTCCCGGTTTTAAAGACTCTAAATCTCCAGAACATGTTTTCAAACATAAGAAATCATTATACGGTTTGAAGTAAGCTCCCAGAGCTTGGTATGAAAGATTAAGTTCTTTCCTTCTGGATAATGATTTCACTAGAGGAAAAGTGGATACAACTCTCTTTTGTAAAACCTTTAAAAAGGATATTTTAATTTGCCAAATTTATGTTGATGATATCATATTTGAAACATCTAATGCTACACTTGCAAAGGAGTTTGCTAAGTCTATGCAGGCAGAGTTTGAAATAAGCATGATGGGAGAACTCAAGTATTTCCTTGGGATCCAAATTAATCAAACTTCTGAAGGAACTTATGTTCATTAGACCAAGTATGTGAAAGAACTTCTGAAGAAGTTTAATCTTTCAGAAAGCAAAGAAGCAAAGACTCAAATGCATCCAACGTGTGTATTAGGTAAGGATGAGGTAAGCAAGAGGTTGATTAGAAACTCTACAGAGGTATGATTGGATCTCTTCTATATCTTACTGCTTCTAGGTCTGATATTTTATTCAGTGTATGCTTGTGTGCTAGATTCCAATCAGATCGTAGAGAATCTCACTTAACAGCTGTTAAGAGAATTCTTAGGTATCTGAAAGGTACTACTAATATTGGTTTAGTCTACAAAAGATCTGAAGATTACAACTTAGTAGGATTCTATGATGCTAATTACGCTGGAGATAGAGTTGAAAGGAAAAGTACTTCTGGAAGCTGTCAGTTTCTGGGTAGTCACCTGATCTCCTGGTACAGCAAGAAGCAACCTACCATTGCACTATCAACTACAGAAGTAGAATATGTTGCTGTTGCTGGATGTGTACACAGATGCTCTGGATGAAAAGTCTGCTAGAAGATTATCAGATATATGAGAGTAACATTCCTATTTTCTGTGATAATACTTCTGCTATTTGTTTATCTAAGAATCCAATCTTGCATTCTAAAGCTAAACATATTGAGATTAAACATCACTTCATTAGGGACTATGTTCAGAAGGGTGTTCTTTCTTTAAACTTTGTGGATACAGAACATTAGAGGGTTGATATATTCACAAAACCCCTTGCTGAAGATAGGTTTAAGTTCATTATGAAGAATATTAGTATGGATTTATGCCCAGAATGAAAGGATGGGAAGATCTGATATATGGATTAGATTTGAAATGTGTGTTTATTTTTTTCAGATGTTCTGGATATGTTGTTCATTTAGATACTCTGATTCTGTTATTGCTAACGTTTCATATGTCTAAGTTGATTCAGAATTTCTGTTAAAGCAAAACAGCTGTCACCAGCTATTCTAGATGATGAACACGTGTTCATTCTGAAGGGACAAGTTGCATGCAGTTGATGAGACGCCGCCCTAGGTAACTGTGCAAATCATTTCAAATTTCATGTTATCTCTTCTAACGTCATTCAACATTAAATGCATTTGATTCTCTGCATTTTGTAACTGTTCACTCTCAGAATTTCATTGCATTTTGTTTCACGTCCGTGGCTATTTAAACGCATCTCATATTCATTTTCCTTCTTTTCACGCATTCATCATCATCTTGTTTATGCATTTCTGCCCCTTCTTCTCCCTTTTCAAAAACCCTAAAAAGAAACCAAGAAATCTCAGTAGTGCTTCAATGGCTTCTTCTTCAAAACAAAATGTTGGTTCATCTTCTCAACAACAAAATCAAGATCAACAGCAGCAACAACTTGTTGCACAGTAGACTTGTTCGATTCCTTTAAACAAATTAGAGGTTATCTGCAAAATGATGGTTGATTTTTATAACTTGGAAGCACATGAAATTCATCTGAAGGAGGCTATGACTTTTCAATGATGGCAAGCATTTTTCTATGGTTTGTGTGGACCAGTCTATCCAGATTTGGGGAAAGAATTTTGGGTTCATGCAACATTCATGCCAAAGGACATTCTATCTATTGTTCATGGTGAACATATCTCCATTACAGAAAACCTTCTAAGGAAGTTGTTTGGGTTGGAAACCGTTGAAGGTGTTTCTGAAGCTGTTACAGGAAGAACAGAGTGGGAGGCTGTGTATGAAGAAATCTACGAGGATGGGAAAAAGTCTACAGAAATCACAACAATGAAGCCTTCTTACAGAATCTTGGCTAAGATTCTTCTGGGTTGCATCTACCACAGAAAGGCAACCGTTTCCTCAAACTATGTCAGCAAGAACCAACAATACATTATGTATTGCATTGGTAAACAGGAAAAGGTGGATCTTCCGTTCATCATCTTCAACCACATATGGAAGCATGTGAAGGAATCTAGAGATGAATCCAGAAAGAAGAATCCCAAGTACAAGAGAAGCATTATTCCTTATGGAATAATCATCTCTAATCTTCTGGTTCAAACAAAGATTGTTGAGGATCTGGAGAAAGCTGGCATTATCAAGGATCCTTATACAATAATTGGAAGTATCATGAATGCTCGTACTCTGAAGAAGATGGGATTAATTCAATCTATTGGTACTTCTCCCCAAGTGAACACTAAAGTTTTGTCCAGAAGAGGTCCTGCTCTGGCTGACTTTGAGCTGTTCTTCAAAAATGAACTCCTAGAATTTATTGTCCAATACATTGCTATGCACAAGGCAGATGGTTCTGACTGTGATCCTATATGGATAAGCAAGCAAAAACTTGCCACTACTGCTAATCAAATTCCAGAAGTAGTGCAAGAGAAAGAAAGAAGGACAAAAAGAAAACTAGATCTACCAGAAATGAGAAAAGAAGAGCAGAAGGAAAAGAAAGAAGAAGAAAAGAGAAGAAGAAAAGAAAGAAGAGAAGGAGAAAGAACAAAAGGAAGCTAGAAAGGAAGAGAAGAAAAAGGAAGAGGAGAAAGGAAAGAAGAAAGTAGAACAAAAGGAGAAGCAGAAGGAGAAGAAAAGGAAAATTGTTGGAGAAGGTCCTGCTAGGCCTCAGAAGAAGAAAAGACATTCAAGTATTGTAATTTCTGAACCTGGTTCTGCTCCTGTTTTAACTTCAAATATTGTATCAATAGAAGCTCCACCAGAAATATCACCAGAAAAAGCCCCAGCAAAACCACCTCTAACCACCAAAGTTTCTACCCCTCCTCCTTCACCCAAGTCTAAAGGCAAATCACCTATTCTTAACTCTGAACCACCCGTTTTTGAACCTATTCTTGAAACCACACCTCTAAACACCATCAATCCTCCTCATTACATTATTTCCACTTCTCAACCTCCTCCACATTCCAACTATGATCATGTTGACACTGCTGTGTTATGTAACCTCCCCTCACCAAAATCCTCTCTTTCTGATTCTTTCATCCGTCTCATGCAATCATATAATCGTAAAAACAAACCATCTTCTGACCCCGTTGTCATAGTCATAGACTCAGACAATGAAGTTGAATCCTCTTGCCAACCACCCTCTTCAGAAACTCTATTTGTTCTTGATAGATAATCTCAACCCTATGCTTTCTCTCACCCAGAAAAACCAATCTCTTCTCTCAAACCACAAACTCCAATCTAACCTCCCAGAACAAAACCCCCAAAACCTTCTGTTGATGCACGTTTTGAGTTTCTAAATAACAAGGTCAGGACAGGTTTAGAAGTTCTGAAGGTTGCTCATGACTCCAAGCTGGATCATGTAACTGCTGGGAAGCTCTGGGGAGCTTTTGGTAAGGAAATTCAGGAAGACTTTCTGGATCTCTAAAAAGATTGTTTGGTTGCTGCTCCAGGTCCTGCTGGACTCTGTTTGGAGTATGATGATGGAAGGTATTATCATTCCATCACCAACTGGAAGCCTCTGGAAGAGAAGCCATTTGTTGATGAGTTAGAAGAAGACAATCCTCTGGCAATCGTTGTGTGGAAGCCACATCCATACAAGGTTCTGACTGGAGATTTTCAAATGCTGTTCAACTGGTTTAGGGAGAACCCTTTGGAGAAAGCCCCTAATATGGTTTACCCCGAAGTTGAGTACCCTCCAGAACCTGTAATTCCTGTGTTCAAAGAGTCTTCTGCTGAAGAAATTCCTGTTGAGGAACATATGGAAGATGTTACAATGGTTGAAGCTGATGCTGCTCATCCTGCTTTCGAAAATAGTTTTGATGTTTCTTGTGCTGGTCCTTCTATTCTGCTGAACACGTTGAAGGAACTCGAACAGAATCAAGCTACTTTGGCTAGTCGTCTAGATAAGCAAGATAACACCAATGCAAAGTTCAGAACTTGGATGAAGACTTATGAAGAAACCTCTAAGAAGCAAGCCGAAAACACCTCTGAGATTAAAACCTTCTGGCCGCCTTAGCCTCTAGGTTTAACTAGTAGTAGTCTGTCTTGTGTCTTAGTTGGTTTTTCTTTGTTTTTGCATCTGCTTTTGTATTCTCTTCTGATTCTAATCAATGAAATATCTTTTTCTTTCTTCACTCAGTATGTCTTTCATTTGAATCTTTTATGCTTTTTGATGTTATGATAAAAAGGGGGAGAAACATGATAAGTGAATTGATTTATAATATCATTTGCTGGGCTTAAGTCTCAACATTCCTAACAATTATTTGCAAGTTTCTGTCTTTGATAGTTTTTGCAGGAATGAGATATTCTGGACAAGCTCAATATGCGAAGCAAATACATGGGGAAAAGCAATTCTAAAGATCTTAAAGAATTGAAGCAAGCTTAGTGCTATGAAGCTTCAAGATCAGAAGCAATCATTGCTTTATGAAACTAGAAGCTCTAGTACAAAAAGTCTCAAGATCTGATGGCTCAGATACATAGAAGACTAATGATATAGAGTTCTGATACAAGTGATCACAAAGAGAAATTCAAAGCTCTGAAGCTGTCAAATGGAAGCTTTGAAGAGAAGCTCGGAATGTTCTAAAGTTCTAGTTCAACGTGAAAGTCTCAACTGAAATGGAAAAATACTCAGGGAAGTCTTTTATTTATAAATTCTTCTAGTATTAATTTCAGGGGGAGATTGTTAATCTCAGGGGAAGACATATTCACACACTCTGAATTATATGCTTATGCTATATCTGTGAAATTGTCTTTGTTCATCTGATATTCTGGATACAAATTCATATCAATTATGTATGTTTTTGTCATCATCAAAAAGGGGAAGATTGTTAGAACAAGAAATGTTCTGATCAATATTCTTAATTTTGATGATAACATTAAGTATGAATTTTGTATAAGACAATGTGGTACTCTAATCCTTTACATTTTCAATTTCAGGAAATATTTAAAGAGTATACACAAATCAGCGCTCAGAAGCACTGACTCAGAAAGTTCTGGATGGCTTCATCATAACATGCTCTGGCAAGACATCAGAAGATGGTCATGCAGAATCAGAACATGAACTAGAAAGCATCAGAAGATGGAAGTCAGAAGTAGAATCTCTGAAGCTCTGATGGTATCACGCTCAAAGCTCTTCAAAGTCAGAAGACAGAAGATGCTCTGCACTAAAGTTGATGACTCTGTTATTCAAACGTTGTTATCTACAAATCTGAGTCCAGAAGAAAGTACAAGATGAAAGGCTGTAACATCAAATCTCTGACTGACAAAAGGAACGTTAGAAGCTACAAAAGGCAAAGTCAGTAAAAGCAGCAAAAGCATGGCTCGAGGTAGTTGACAAAAGTGTGAAACATTAAATGCAGCGTTGTACTATTCACGCAAAGCATTAAATGCATCCCAACGATCATTTCCTCTCAAGCGCCTATAAATAGAAGTTCTGATCAGAAGCAACATACAACACTTGCGCAAAACTTACAGAAACGCTGTCAAATTCAAAAGCTAAAGAACTTCATCTTCAACCTCACAAACTCTTTGTAATATTTAGTGAGTGTTAAGAATAGAACTTAAGAGAAATATCACAGTTGTGATTACAGCTTTATTAGAAGCATTCAAACTCTTGTAAACTTTTATTTTACATTGATTGTAAAAGGATTCCTATAGTGATCAAGTTGTGATCTGTAGACTCTAGAAGAATTAGAGGGTATCTAAGTGGAAAACCATTGTAATCAGTTGGATTAAATCCTCAGTTGTGGTAAATCACCTTGTCAGGGGTGGACTGGAGTAGTTTGGTTAACAACGAACCAGGATAAAAATAATTGTGTTCATTGTTTTTATCTTCAAAGTTTTTGAGCTACACTTATTCAATCCCCCCTTTCTAAGTCTTTTTCACTCCTTCAATTGGCATCAGAGCGCCGGTTCTAGGTACAAGCACTTAACCGTGTTAGACAAAATATTCAGAGAGAAAAACACATAGTCAAAATGGTTGAAACAAGTTCATCTACTCCTACTCCTGAACACAACAATGTTAATAATGGAAGCAGTAGTTTCAATGGTTACAATAGACCACCAGTCTTTGATGGTGAAATTTTGAGTATTGGAAGGATAGGCTTGAAAGTTACTTTCTTTGTCAAGATGGTGACTTATGGGACTTAGTGTTGGATGGTTACACACATCCTGTGAATGCACGAGGAGTCTAGATTACAAGACAAGCCATGAGTGATGACCAAAAGAAAGAATTCAAGAATCATCACAAGTCAAGAACCATATTGCTAAATGCTATCTCTCATGTTGAGTATGAGAAGATAACAAACAGAGAAACAGCTCATGATATCTTTGAATCATTAAATATGACTCATGAGGGTAATGCTCAAGTAAATGAGACCAAGGCTCTAGCTCTAATCCAAAAATATGAAGCATTCAAGATGGAGGAAGATGAGAACATTGAAGCAATGTTTTCAAGATTCCAAACTTTGACGGCTAGATTGAGAGTGCTAGATAAAGGCTACACCAAATTTGATCATGTAAAGAAGATCATCAGAAGCTTACCCAGAAGATGGGGACCCATGGTGACTGCATTCAAGATTGCCAAGAATCTGAATGAGGTGTCTCTTGAGGAGCTGATAAGTGCCCTAAGGAGTCATGAGATCGAGCTGGATGCAAACTAGCTTCAAAATAAAGGTAAGTCAATTGCATTAAAATCTAATAATAAAAAATGCACTAATGCTTTTCAGGCTGAAGAAGAAGATTCTGAATAGTCAGAATTAGAGGAAGATGAAGATGAACTGTCTCTGGTATCTAGAAGAGTAAATCAACTCTGGAAAAGCAAGCAGAGAAAGTTCAAGAACTTCAAAAGACCTGAGAAGGGAGAATCTTTTGGACACAAAAGATCTGACAAGAAGAAGGTGACGTGCTATGAATGTAAAGAGCCTGAACATTACAAGAATGAATGTCCAAAGCTTCAAAGGGAAAAGCCCAAGAAAAAGTTTGAAAAGAAGAAAGGCTTAATGGCTACCTGGGATGACTCAGATTCTTCTGATCAAGAGTCAGACTCTGAAGATGAGCAAGCAAACATAGCACTGATGGCCACTGTTGATGAAGAATCAGAATCTACATCAGACTCAGATTCTAAAGAGGTATTTTCTGAACTTTCTAGAAATGAGTTAGTTTCTAGCTTAACTGAACTTCTGGAAATCAAGGCTCAACTTAGTATCAAATACAAAAAGCAAAAAAAGCTCTTTGCATCTGAAACTAAGAAACTTGAAATAGAAAACTCTGAACTAAAAGAAAAAGTTTTAAAACTATCTAAAGATGTTGAATCATCTTCAAGTTCAGAAAAGTCTATTCCAAGCATGAAAAATATTCTGAAGGAATATGACTCGAGTTTCAGAAAGTTTCTATCTAGAGGTATTGGCAGAAGTCTGCTAGCCTCTATGATATACGGAGTAAGTGGAAACAAGAAAATAGGCATAGGCTTTGAGGGTGAAACCCCATACAAACTTGAACCTGTTGATGAGATGATTATCAAATACAAACCTTTGTATGAACAGTTCAAGTTTGGCCATTCTCATGATATAAAGCACACATCTAACTCTAAGAGTTTCCACATAACACACACCAAAAAATATGTTGCACACACCAGAAAATCTTATGATAAATCCTGTGCTAAACCTTTGTTCAATAAGAACTTGAGGAGAACTAACCCAAAAGGACCCAAAAGAATGTGGGTACCTAAGGAAAAGATAATTCCTGTTGCAGATCTCCTTCAAGACTCAAAAGACAAAGGCAAACATGTCATGGTACCTGGACTCTGCGTGCTCACGACACATGATAGGAAGAAGGTCTATGTTCCAAGACCTGGAACTTAAATCTGCTGGAGAAGTAAAGTTTGGAGGGAACCAGAAGGGCAAGATCATTTTTTATGGAACCATATGCATTGGTAACTCTCCCTCTATAACTAATGTACTTTTAGTAGATGGATTAGCTCATAACTTATTGTCCATAAGTCAATTAAGTGACAATGGTTATGACATATCTTCAATCAAAAGTCCTGCAAAGCTATTAGTCAAAATGATGGCTCAATCCTATTTACAAGCAAGAGAAAGAACAACATTTACAATATTGATCTTTTAGATCTTAAGAATCACAAGGTTACTTGCCTTATGTTTGTTAGTGAAGAGCAGTGGGTCTGGAACAAAAGATTAGGTCATGCTAGATTGAGAAAGATTTCTCAGACTAACAAACTTAATCTGGTCAGAGGACTCCCTAATCTGAAATATAAATCAGATGCTCTTTGCGAAGCATGTTAGAAAGGGAAGTTTTCAAAACCTGCATTCAAGTTTAAAAATGTTGTCTCTTCCTCTAGGCCGCTAGAACTTCTGCAAATTGATCTTTTTGGCCCAGTCAAAACAGCATCATTCAGAGGGAAGAAATATGGATTAGTCATCATAGACGCAGATGGACGTGGGTAAAGTTCTTGAAACACAAGGATGAGTCTCATACTGTGTTCTTTGACTTCTGCACTCAGATTCAATCTGAGAAGGAATGCAAAATCATAAAGGTCAGAAGTGATCATGGTGGCAAATTTGAGAACAGATTCTTTGAAATTTATTTCAAAGAAAATGGTATTGCCCATGATTTCTCTTGTCCTGGAACTCCACAACAAAATGGAGTTGTAGAACGAAGGAATAGGACTCTACAAGAAATGGCCAAAACCATGATCAATAAAACCAATATGGCTAAGCATTTCTGGGCAGAAGCAATTAACACAGCGTGTTATATTCAGAATAGAATCTCTATAAGACCTATTCTAAATAAGACTCCTTATGAATTATGGAAGAACATAAAGCCCAACATTTCTTATTTCTATCCATTTGGATGTGTATGCTATATTTTGAATACTAAAGATCATCTGAATAAGTTTGATGCTAAAGCTCAGAAGTGTTTTCTACTTGGATATTCTGAACGCTTAAAAGGCTACAAAGTATACAATACTGAAACTCTGGTAGTTGAAGAATCAATCAATATCAGATTTGATGATAAGCTTGGCAATGAAAAGCCAAAACAGTTTGAGAATTTTGCAGATATAGGTATATCTATCTCAGATCATGAAGAACCCAAAGGAAAGAATGATGCAGAAGATCAAGTTACAGCATCTTTGGAGAATCTCATAATATCTGAAGAGCCAACACTCAGAAGATCCTCAAGACTCAACTCTGCTCAGTCATAAGATGTCATCATTGGAAAGAAAGATGATCCCATCAGAACTAGAGCATTCTTGAAGAACAATGCAGAATGTCAATTTGGTCTAGTATATTTTATTTAGCCAACTTCTGTTGATCAAGCTCTGGAAGATGCTGATTGGATAATTGCCATGCAAGAAGAGCATAATCAGTTTACAATGAATGATGTTTGGGATCTGGTTCCAAGACCAAAAGGATTTAACATCATTGGAACAAAGTGGGTCTTCATCAATAAGATAAGTGAGAAAGGTGAAGTCGTCAGAAACAAAGCCAGACTGGTTGCTCAGGGCTATAGTCAGCAAGAAGGCATTGACTATACAGAAACCTTTGCACCAGTGGCCAGGTTAGAATCTATTAGTTTATTAATTTCATTTGCCACTCAGAACAATATCACTCTGTATCAGATGGATGTTAAGAGTGCCTTTCTAAATGGTTATATAGATGAAGAAGTTTATGTCCACCAACCTCCCGGTTTTAAAGACTCTAAATCTCCAGAACATGTTTTCAAACATAAGAAATCATTATACGGTTTGAAGTAAGCTCCCAGAGCTTGGTATGAAAGATTAAGTTCTTTCCTTCTGGATAATGATTTCACTAGAGGAAAAGTGGATACAACTCTCTTTTGTAAAACCTTTAAAAAGGATATTTTAATTTGCCAAATTTATGTTGATGATATCATATTTGGAACATCTAATGCTACACTTGCAAAGGAGTTTGCTAAGTCTATGCAGGCAGAGTTTGAAATAAGCATGATGGGAGAACTCAAGTATTTCCTTGGGATCCAAATTAATCAAACTTCTGAAGGAACTTATGTTCATTAGACCAAGTATGTGAAAGAACTTCTGAAGAAGTTTAATCTTTCAGAAAGCAAAGAAGCAAAGACTCAAATGCATCCAACGTGTGTATTAGGTAAGGATGAGGTAAGCAAGAGGTTGATTAGAAACTCTACAGAGGTATGATTGGATCTCTTCTATATCTTACTGCTTCTAGGTCTGATATTTTATTCAGTGTATGCTTGTGTGCTAGATTCCAATCAGATCGTAGAGAATCTCACTTAACAGCTGTTAAGAGAATTCTTAGGTATCTGAAAGGTACTACTAATATTGGTTTAGTCTACAAAAGATCTGAAGATTACAACTTAGTAGGATTCTATGATGCTAATTACGCTGGAGATAGAGTTGAAAGGAAAAGTACTTCTGGAAGCTGTCAGTTTCTGGGTAGTCACCTGATCTCCTGGTACAACAAGAAGCAACCTACCATTGCACTATCAACTACAGAAGTAGAATATGTTGCTGTTGCTGGATGTGTACACAGATGCTCTGGATGAAAAGTCTGCTAGAAGATTATCAGATATATGAGAGTAACATTCCTATTTTCTGTGATAATACTTCTGCTATTTGTTTATCTAAGAATCCAATCTTGCATTCTAAAGCTAAACATATTGAGATTAAACATCACTTCATTAGGGACTATGTTCAGAAGGGTGTTCTTTCTTTAAACTTTGTGGATACAGAACATTAGAGGGTTGATATATTCACAAAACCCCTTGCTGAAGATAGGTTTAAGTTCATTATGAAGAATATTAGTATGGATTTATGCCCAGAATGAAAGGATGAGAAGATCTGATATATGGATTAGATTTGAAATGTGTGTTTATTTTTTTCAGATGTTCTGGATATGTTGTTCATTTAGATACTCTGATTCTGTTATTGCTAACGTTTCATATGTCTAAGTTGATTCAGAATTTCTGTTAAAGCAAAACAGCTGTCACCAGCTATTCTAGATGATGAACACGTGTTCATTCTGAAGGGACAAGTTGCATGCAGTTGATGAGACGCCGCCCTAGGTAACTGTGCAAATCATTTCAAATTTCATGTTATCTCTTCTAACGTCATTCAACATTAAATGCATTTGATTCTCTGCATTTTGTAACTGTTCACTCTCAGAATTTCATTGCATTTTGTTTCACGTCCGTGGCTATTTAAACGCATCTCATATTCATTTTCCTTCTTTTCACGCATTCATCATCATCTTGTTTATGCATTTCTGCCCCTTCTTCTCCCTTTTCAAAAACCCTAAAAAGAAACCAAGAAATCTCAGTAGTGCTTCAATGGCTTCTTCTTCAAAACAAAATGTTGGTTCATCTTCTCAACAACAAAATCAAGATCAACAGCAGCAACAACTTGTTGCACAGTAGACTTGTTCGATTCCTTTAAACAAATTAGAGGTTATCTGCAAAATGATGGTTGATTTTTATAACTTGGAAGCACATGAAATTCATCTGAAGGAGGCTATGACTTTTCAATGATGGCAAGCATTTTTCTATGGTTTGTGTGGACCAGTCTATCCAGATTTGGGGAAAGAATTTTGGGTTCATGCAACATTCATGCCAAAGGACATTCTATCTATTGTTCATGGTGAACATATCTCCATTACAGAAAACCTTCTAAGGAAGTTGTTTGGGTTGGAAACCGTTGAAGGTGTTTCTGAAGCTGTTACAGGAAGAACAGAGTGGGAGGCTGTGTATGAAGAAATCTACGAGGATGGGAAAAAGTCTACAGAAATCACAACAATGAAGCCTTCTTACAGAATCTTGGCTAAGATTCTTCTGGGTTGCATCTACCACAGAAAGGCAACCGTTTCCTCAAACTATGTCAGCAAGAACCAACAATACATTATGTATTGCATTGGTAAACAGGAAAAGGTGGATCTTCCGTTCATCATCTTCAACCACATATGGAAGCATGTGAAGGAATCTAGAGATGAATCCAGAAAGAAGAATCCCAAGTACAAGAGAAGCATTATTCCTTATGGAATAATCATCTCTAATCTTCTGGTTCAAACAAAGATTGTTGAGGATCTGGAGAAAGCTGGCATTATCAAGGATCCTTATACAATAATTGGAAGTATCATGAATGCTCGTACTCTGAAGAAGATGGGATTAATTCAATCTATTGGTACTTCTCCCCAAGTGAACACTAAAGTTTTGTCCAGAAGAGGTCCTGCTCTGGCTGACTTTGAGCTGTTCTTCAAAAATGAACTCCTAGAATTTATTGTCCAATACATTGCTATGCACAAGGCAGATGGTTCTGACTGTGATCCTATATGGATAAGCAAGCAAAAACTTGCCACTACTGCTAATCAAATTCCAGAAGTAGTGCAAGAGAAAGAAAGAAGGACAAAAAGAAAACTAGATCTACCAGAAATGAGAAAAGAAGAGCAGAAGGAAAAGAAAGAAGAAGAAAAGAGAAGAAGAAAAGAAAGAAGAGAAGGAGAAAGAACAAAAGGAAGCTAGAAAGGAAGAGAAGAAAAAGGAAGAGGAGAAAGGAAAGAAGAAAGTAGAACAAAAGGAGAAGCAGAAGGAGAAGAAAAGGAAAATTGTTGGAGAAGGTCCTGCTAGGCCTCAGAAGAAGAAAAGACATTCAAGTATTGTAATTTCTGAACCTGGTTCTGCTCCTGTTTTAACTTCAAATATTGTATCAATAGAAGCTCCACCAGAAATATCACCAGAAAAAGCCCCAGCAAAACCACCTCTAACCACCAAAGTTTCTACCCCTCCTCCTTCACCCAAGTCTAAAGGCAAATCACCTATTCTTAACTCTGAACCACCCGTTTTTGAACCTATTCTTGAAACCACACCTCTAAACACCATCAATCCTCCTCATTACATTATTTCCACTTCTCAACCTCCTCCACATTCCAACTATGATCATGTTGACACTGCTGTGTTATGTAACCTCCCCTCACCAAAATCCTCTCTTTCTGATTCTTTCATCCGTCTCATGCAATCATATAATCGTAAAAACAAACCATCTTCTGACCCCGTTGTCATAGTCATAGACTCAGACAATGAAGTTGAATCCTCTTGCCAACCACCCTCTTCAGAAACTCTATTTGTTCTTGATAGATAATCTCAACCCTATGCTTTCTCTCACCCAGAAAAACCAATCTCTTCTCTCAAACCACAAACTCCAATCTAACCTCCCAGAACAAAACCCCCAAAACCTTCTGTTGATGCACGTTTTGAGTTTCTAAATAACAAGGTCAGGACAGGTTTAGAAGTTCTGAAGGTTGCTCATGACTCCAAGCTGGATCATGTAACTGCTGGGAAGCTCTGGGGAGCTTTTGGTAAGGAAATTCAGGAAGACTTTCTGGATCTCTAAAAAGATTGTTTGGTTGCTGCTCCAGGTCCTGCTGGACTCTGTTTGGAGTATGATGATGGAAGGTATTATCATTCCATCACCAACTGGAAGCCTCTGGAAGAGAAGCCATTTGTTGATGAGTTAGAAGAAGACAATCCTCTGGCAATCGTTGTGTGGAAGCCACATCCATACAAGGTTCTGACTGGAGATTTTCAAATGCTGTTCAACTGGTTTAGGGAGAACCCTTTGGAGAAAGCCCCTAATATGGTTTACCCCGAAGTTGAGTACCCTCCAGAACCTGTAATTCCTGTGTTCAAAGAGTCTTCTGCTGAAGAAATTCCTGTTGAGGAACATATGGAAGATGTTACAATGGTTGAAGCTGATGCTGCTCATCCTGCTTTCGAAAATAGTTTTGATGTTTCTTGTGCTGGTCCTTCTATTCTGCTGAACACGTTGAAGGAACTCGAACAGAATCAAGCTACTTTGGCTAGTCGTCTAGATAAGCAAGATAACACCAATGCAAAGTTCAGAACTTGGATGAAGACTTATGAAGAAACCTCTAAGAAGCAAGCCGAAAACACCTCTGAGATTAAAACCTTCTGGCCGCCTTAGCCTCTAGGTTTAACTAGTAGTAGTCTGTCTTGTGTCTTAGTTGGTTTTTCTTTGTTTTTGCATCTGCTTTTGTATTCTCTTCTGATTCTAATCAATGAAATATCTTTTTCTTTCTTCACTCAGTATGTCTTTCATTTGAATCTTTTATGCTTTTTGATGTTATGATAAAAAGGGGGAGAAACATGATAAGTGAATTGATTTATAATATCATTTGCTGGGCTTAAGTCTCAACATTCCTAACAATTATTTGCAAGTTTCTGTCTTTGATAGTTTTTGCAGGAATGAGATATTCTGGACAAGCTCAATATGCGAAGCAAATACATGGGGAAAAGCAATTCTAAAGATCTTAAAGAATTGAAGCAAGCTTAGTGCTATGAAGCTTCAAGATCAGAAGCAATCATTGCTTTATGAAACTAGAAGCTCTAGTACAAAAAGTCTCAAGATCTGATGGCTCAGATACATAGAAGACTAATGATATAGAGTTCTGATACAAGTGATCACAAAGAGAAATTCAAAGCTCTGAAGCTGTCAAATGGAAGCTTTGAAGAGAAGCTCGGAATGTTCTAAAGTTCTAGTTCAACGTGAAAGTCTCAACTGAAATGGAAAAATACTCAGGGAAGTCTTTTATTTATAAATTCTTCTAGTATTAATTTCAGGGGGAGATTGTTAATCTCAGGGGAAGACATATTCACACACTCTGAATTATATGCTTATGCTATATCTGTGAAATTGTCTTTGTTCATCTGATATTCTGGATACAAATTCATATCAATTATGTATGTTTTTGTCATCATCAAAAAGGGGAAGATTGTTAGAACAAGAAATGTTCTGATCAATATTCTTAATTTTGATGATAACATTAAGTATGAATTTTGTATAAGACAATGTGGTACTCTAATCCTTTACATTTTCAATTTCAGGAAATATTTAAAGAGTATACACAAATCAGCGCTCAGAAGCACTGACTCAGAAAGTTCTGGATGGCTTCATCATAACATGCTCTGGCAAGACATCAGAAGATGGTCATGCAGAATCAGAACATGAACTAGAAAGCATCAGAAGATGGAAGTCAGAAGTAGAATCTCTGAAGCTCTGATGGTATCACGCTCAAAGCTCTTCAAAGTCAGAAGACAGAAGATGCTCTGCACTAAAGTTGATGACTCTGTTATTCAAACGTTGTTATCTACAAATCTGAGTCCAGAAGAAAGTACAAGATGAAAGGCTGTAACATCAAATCTCTGACTGACAAAAGGAACGTTAGAAGCTACAAAAGGCAAAGTCAGTAAAAGCAGCAAAAGCATGGCTCGAGGTAGTTGACAAAAGTGTGAAACATTAAATGCAGCGTTGTACTATTCACGCAAAGCATTAAATGCATCCCAACGATCATTTCCTCTCAAGCGCCTATAAATAGAAGTTCTGATCAGAAGCAACATACAACACTTGCGCAAAACTTACAGAAACGCTGTCAAATTCAAAAGCTAAAGAACTTCATCTTCAACCTCACAAACTCTTTGTAATATTTAGTGAGTGTTAAGAATAGAACTTAAGAGAAATATCACAGTTGTGATTACAGCTTTATTAGAAGCATTCAAACTCTTGTAAACTTTTATTTTACATTGATTGTAAAAGGATTCCTAGAGTGATCAAGTTGTGATCTGTAGACTCTAGAAGACTTAGAGGGTATCTAAGTGGAAAACCATTGTAATCAGTTGGATTAGTGGATTAAATCCTTAGTTGAGGTAAATCACCTTGTCAGGGGTGGACTGGAGTAGTTTGGTTAACAACGAACCAGGATAAAAATAACGGTGTTCATTGTTTTTATCTTCAAATTTTTTGAGTTACACTTATTCAATCCCCCCCCTTTCTAAGTGTTTTTCACTCCTTCAATTTTTTCTCTTGGACTCATCTTAGAATAATGCTTTAAACCACGTTAAAATTAAACTCAAAGTCAACTGTCCAATCATTCTCAAATTCCTTCAAAATTCTTTAAGTATAGAACCTTCCTTTTTTGGTAGCTTTCCCAAATTAACTAACTTTCCCAAATTTTCAATTTTAATTAAAAGCATGATTTTAATGACTTTCCTGATTATTTTCTTGACTAACTTTTCACAAAAATCCATAATATGTGATTTGACCTTAATGCTGACCAAAATTCCAAAAATCTCTGATTAATAAATATCCAATTCCACTACAATCAAGCATCAATCAATGGAATTAATTGAATGGCTCCACATGAACCTCGTGAAATCTCATACCAAATGATCATCTTCTGACTTAAAAATGTTGACCAAAAAGTTAACTGAGTTGACTTCGGTTAAAAACCCTAATTTGGGAGACGAGATGAACTTCAAGCTTGCATTTTCAAATCAAAGCCTTGATCTTCAGAACTATAAAACCCTAATTCTTGAGGGAACATGATAGAGATATAACAATCTAATGAAGCCTCAGTTTCATCTCTTGTAATCAGAAATCCTTTCAAGGACAACTCTTTTCTTGTCAACTTTTTTAGAGAAGTAAAATGCTATGGATACATGTATTGAATTGTGACCTAAATGACACGTGCACATGAATGTAATGTGAAACCTCTTTTAGGTTAAAAATTGGGTGGACAAATTTTGGAGTGCAATAAGGACAGGTGATAGTTCAAGTTTGGGGGTGTGTTAACCCATATTTTGTGAGTTAATACATGCTTATTTTAGTATTTAGTTTAGTGTTATTTTTATGTTTGTTCATTTAGTTTCTCTATTTATTTGCTATTTTAATCAAATTACTGTGGAGTACATTTGGTGCTCCCTTTTGTTAGTTTAATCTTTATTTAATGTGCAGAAGTTAGCAATAGGCAAGCTGAGGCACGACTAGGCGAGTCTGCTGATGAACCATGAGCGAGGAAGTTTGTTTTAAAAAGGAACAACGTTGCAAGCTAGTACAATAGTGGAGAGAGATTGGGAAGAAATACTGAATGGAGGGAAAACTCAAATGGCGCTAAAAAGGATGGTGGAATGAATTCAAATTCATAGTGGAAGCAAGCAACGCTAGAAGACAAAAATCTAGTACAAAAGGACGTTGCGCGTCACCTGCTTCTGTTATGTCAGACTGAGCATTTTGCCTTGTCCCCCACCATTGTCAGATAATACAAATATTCTTCTTGTCTATGCTAAAGACGTTGAGGACTGATTGGGCTGGGTGATATTCTTGATCCTAGGCCCATGATCTGAGAAAGAAAAGAAACCCTAATTCCTTGGCCTATAAAAGGAGCTTAAAGCCACATTGGAAAGGGTTCAACATTTGTTCCAAGTTCATACCTCCAGAAGCGTGTTTGCAGAAGAGTGTTGTAATCTTCTCTCCTCATCCATCTCTATGCTTGTTGATGAATACTGGCGCGATTAGAGATTTCTCTTGAAGACTTAATCGTCTCAAGTTCTGCTCCAAGTTTCTCTTAGGTTGTTTTCTTTTGTGCATTTCTTTATCTTAAGATGTTTCCTTTGAGAACCATGTTTATTGTTTGTACTCAGCTTACCATGAGCTAAACTTCTTTTAGTTGAGCAATGTGATATTAATATTATAAGTTTGTTTAGGTTATATGTTTGTGTGATTAGTGCTTGCTTTATTACGTGTCTATAACTCCAACAATTAGTTCTTGGATTAATCACTTTAGAGATAGGCATAAGCTTGTTGTTGTGAGAGATCCAACGACAAGTGTATTTCATGGATAAAAATGGTTGAAAGAGTAGGATAGATATATTCACTTGAATTGGTTTGCTTAGATATAAGGAAACTACAATCATTAAGGAAAATTAGAAATTTTAATAGACGTGTAATAGGGTTACAAGTGGAACTTAGAGATTTTCTTTCCTTGCCCTCTTATGCATGCTACTGATTGTTGTAGAAATACACTTTTAGATCCTTCTGACCTTGCATGTCACGACGTCACACATCATTAACACATGAACACATTAAAATATATTAATGGATCAAAGCTCAACTATATTTCTCTCAACACTCTTACGACAAGTTACTCTCTTTGTTTATTTTAATTATTACAAGAAAGTTGGACTTAAAACCATCACCTACTTTTATTTTCCTACATATGCTTAAAGTGAAAGAATAGTTTTAATACAAAGTCTATACTTATTACTTATTGCAATCAAAACGTGTACACTTGCATGTGACACCTTAAAAGATTTTGAACGAACAAGTTTTTGGCGCCGTTATCGGGGAGTGATTTTTACTACATTTCTGATTTTGTATTTGATTGTATTTGTTTTCATTTTAAGCATTTATGTTTTTGACTTTCTGTTGTAGTTTTATGTCACGACAGGTGTAAGCTATTGCATGCACAGATTGTTGTGCCCTATTCACAGCGGATTTCCTGAACCTGAAAGAACATTCAGGGCGCTAAAGAGGCAAAGACGTGCTAGATGTATCCCAGAAGTGTCTGTAGAAGTTAATCTGGCTAATATCGATCCATCAGATCCACCTCCACCAATACCACAAGATTCAAACGAGGAGGAGCATATCCCAGTCATGGAAGAAAACAATGACATTATTTGTATTGCCAATGATAGGGAAAGGAACATCAATTTGAATTCAAACCAATGATGTTCCAAATACTGCAAACTATTGGCCTGTATTCTGGCTCTCCCAATGGAAACCATCATCTGCACTTGAGGCAATTTCTGGATGTAGCTAGAAACTTCAAAATTCCAGGCGTGACTTATGATGCCTTCAGGCTAAGGTTGTTTCCTTACTCTCTAAGGGATAGAGCTAACATTTGATTAAACTCCTTGGAGCCTAATTCCATTTCCACATGGAATGACTTGGCAGAGAAGTTCTTAGCTATGTACTTTCCTCCTTCCAAGAATGCAAAGATGAGAAATGAAATCACTGAAGGATAGAAAAACACTTAGAAAGGGGGGGTTTGAATAAGTGTAGATTAAAAACTTGAACGATAAAAACAAATTGCACAGTTATTTTTATCCTGGTTCGTTGTTAACTAAACTACTTCAGTCCACCCCCTTGGAGTGATTTACCTCACCTGAGGATTTAATCCACTAATCTCAATAGATTACAATGGTTTTCCACTTAGTCCGCGACTAAGTCTTCTAGAGTATCCTGATCACAACCTGATCACTCCAGGAACAATTGCTTAGACACAAGCTAAGACTTTCTAGAGTATCCTGACCACCACGTGATCACTCTAGTTACAACTGCTTAGACACAAGCTAAGACTTCCTAGAGTATCCTGATCACACTTGATCACTCTAGTTACTTACAAATTAATGTAATCAATTCTAAGAGTATTACAATGCTTCTGAAAAGCTATAATCACAACAGTGATATTTCTCTTAAAGTTTAAGCTTAATCTCACTAATATATTACAACAGTAATGTAGTGAGCTTTGATGAAGATGAAGTTTGAGAGCTTTTGATTTGAACATCATTTCAGCAAGTTAATTATCAGCAGATTCGGTTACCTTGCTTCTCATCAGAACTTCATATTTATAGGCACTTGAGAAGATGACCGTTGGGAGCATTTAATGCTTTGCGTATTCCGTACAGCATTGCATTTAATGTTTCACTCTTTTGTCAACTACCTCGAGCCTTGTTTACGCTGTGTCTACTGACGTTGCCTTTAATAGCTTCTAACGTTCCTTTTGTCAGTCAGCGTAGCCTGCCATCTTGTACTTGCTTCTGATATGATGTTTGTGTATACGACGTTTGAATATCATCAGAGTCAAACAGCTTGGTGCATAGCATCTTCTTGTCTTCTGACCTTGAAGTGCTTATGAGCGTGATACCATGAGAACTTCAGTGCTTCTGCTTCTGATCTCAAGTTCTTCTGATGCTTCCATAGACCCATGTTCTGATTCTGCTTGACCATCTTCTGATGTCTTGCCAGACCATGTTCTGATGTTGCATGCTGAACCTTCTGAGTCAAAGCTTCTGAGCGCTGATTTGTGCATACTCTTTATATATTTCCTGAAAAGGGAAATTGCAGTGTATTAGAGTACCACATTATCTCACATAAAATTCATATCCTTGTTATCATCAAAACTAAGAATATTGATCAGAGCAAATCTTGTTCTAACAATCTCCGCCTTTTTGATGATGACAAAAACATATATAAATGATATGAATTTGCGATCAGAAAGAGCAGACGGCTAAAGACAATTACACAGCTAAAGCATAAGCATGTGAATATGTCTCCCCCTGAGATTTACAATCTCCCCCTGAGATGAATAATCTCCCCCTGAAATTAATACTAGATGAATTTTAATAATAAAAGACTTCCCTGAGTATTTCAGTAGAGACGTTCACAGTGCTTGATCTTCAGAACATTCATGACTTCTGATTCTTGCTTCCATAGGACAGCTTCAGAACTTTGAATTTCTTTAGATCCTCAGAACATTCACAGCTTCTGATTCTTGCTTCCATCGGACAGCTTCAGAACTTGAATTTCTTTGATCTTCAGAACATTCACAACTTCTGATTCTTGCTTCCATCGGACAGCTTCAGAACATGAATTTCTTCGATCTTCAGAACATTCACAGCTTCTGATTCTTGCTTCCATCAGGACAGCTTCAGAGCTTGAATTTCTTCTTTCATCACATCATGCTAGATTGTATCAGAACATTTTTGAATGTACCAGAGCATCATCAGAGCATCTCTACATCCTGAAATGTTACAGAACAACGCTAAACGACAAAAGTCAGCATGAATGAGTTAGAACATATAATATGTATCAGAGCCACATAATATGTATCAGAACAAAAGGACATAATGTTTCAGAGCATATTCTATCATCAGAATATCTGAACATTCTTCCTTCTTGCTTCTTGCTTCTGATTCTGAAGCTTCATAGCACTCAGCTTGCTTCAAGAATCCAAGAGCTTGATTCTTTAGAATTGCTTCTCCTTGAAGAGATCTTCAATTCCTGCAATAACAAAACTTAAAGCATAGAACTTTGCAAGTTCTGTTAGAAATATGCGGCCTTTTTACCCGGTAACTGATAATATTAATCAGATCATTTATCACATTTTCTCCCCCTTTTTGTCATAACATCAAAAAAAAAACATAAAAGATTCAGATGAAGAAAACGTCAAACAGAAGAACTTTTCATTGATCAAGCAAACAGAGTTACAAAAAAAATGCAAACAAAAGTATGCTGCAAGTAAAGAAAAACTACAAGGACTCAAGGACTACAACCCTAGCTTAGACATAATCTTAGCTAACATATCATGAATCCCTACGTCGTTCTCAGTTTGTCTAGCCATAAGAGCTTGAGACACTGCATGCCTGTCCAGACGAGAAGCTCTACGGGAAGAGAATACATGAATCCAGGAGGAAGTGAGAGACAGTTCACAGGAAGAAAACTAATGTCTCAAACGGGGCTTTTCCTTAACATAGAAGTCAAGAACATGATGCTTAACTTCATCTAATATCTCAAGAAAGTCTTCTTCCTTTGGATAAATATTGATAACAGCATCACAGAAGAGATCTGGCATGAGACTTCTTGGAATCTTGAGTCTCTTGTGAGATCCGTCTTGAAATCAATGTAGGCGATCCCCGAGATTTGTTTCTCAACCTGGAACCAATCGACCCTTCCAACCGTTCTATTCAAATAGATCGACCACCCTTGAGCCTTCGCCTTCGCATCTGGGTTGAAACCATAAGCACCCAGATCATCAGCGTCCACATGAGATTTACACAAAACTTCCATTACTGGTGGAGGAATGGAGCAAGCTTTCAGTGGAGAAACCTCTTGTCTGTTGAATGCTCGTTGAGAGGAACTTGAAGACGGATTCATGGTGAATGCTAGGTTGAAGATGAATAAACTAGGGTTTATGCGAAATGCAGATAATGAGAGAGAAAAAGAAACTGAATGCAAGAGAGAGAAATATAAGAGGGAAATGAAACGTTTGAAGAGTATAAAAAAAATAAACTGAAATGATGAATGGCATTTAATGTTACGTGACATGAGGAAAGAGACTTATGACAAATGAAGTGATTAGCACAGTTACCTAGGTAGGCGTCCCCTCAACTGCACGCATGCTTTTCCAGAGATAGTGAATACGTGTTCATTTTTTGGAGAGACTGGTGACAGCTGTTTTGCTTTAAAAGAGCTTCTGAATCAACTTAGACAATGAAACGTTAGTAATAACAGAATCATTACTTCTACTTGATTAAACTCAAAACTTCTTATGGCTGCCTAGTCTTACCACATTTCAGAAGGTACTCATACAAAGATCTTCTCATCTTCTCATTCTGGGCACAAGTCCATACTGATATTCTTCAGAATGAACTTAAACCTATCTTCAGCAAGGGGTTTTGTAAATATATCAGCCCATTGATGGTCTGTATCCACAAAGTTTAAAGATATAACGCCCTTCTGAACATAGTCCCTTATGAAATGATGTTTAATCTCAATATGTTTAGCTTTTGAATGTAAGATAGGATTCTTTGATAAACATATAGCAGAAGTATTATCACAGAAGATAGGAATGTTACTCTCATATATCTGATAATCTTCTAGCTGACTTCTCATCCAGAGCATTTGTGTGCTACAACCAGCAGCAGCAACATATTCTGCTTCTGTTGTTGAGAGGGCAATAGTAGCTTGCTTCTTGCTGTACCATGAGATCAGATGACTTCCAAGAAATTGACAACTTCCAGAAGTGCTCTTTCTTTCAATTCTATCTCCAGCATAGCCAGCATCACAGAATACTACTAAGTTGTATTCTTTGGATCTTCTGTAGACTAAACCAACATTAGTAGTACCTTTCAGATACCTCAGAATTCTCTTAACAACAGTTAAATGAGATTCTCTCGGATCTGATTGGAATCTAGCACACAAGCAAACACTCATCCTTACCTAGGACACATGTTGGATGCATAGGAGTTTTGGCTTCTTTACTTTCAGAAAGATTAAACTTCTTCAGAAGTTCTTTCACATACTTTGTTTGATGAACATAGGTTCCATCAGAAGTTTGGTTGATTTGAATCCCCAGGAAATACTTGAGTTCTCCCATCATGCTCATTTCAAATTCAGCCTGCATAGACTCAGCAAACTCCTTTCCAAGTGTAGCATTAGATGTTCCAAAGATGATATCATCAACATATATTTGACATATTAAAATATCCTTTTTAAAGGTTTTACAAAAGAGAGTAGTGTCCACTTTTCCTCTAGTGAAACCATTTTCCAGAAGGAAAGAACTTAACCGTTCATACCAAGCTCTCGGAGCTTGCTTCAATCCGTATAATGATTTCTTTAATTTAAAAACATGATTTGGAGACATGGAGTCTTCAAAACCAGGAGGTTGATGGACATAAACTTCTTCATCTATATAACCATTTAAGAAGGCACTCTTGACATCCATCTGATAAAGAGTGATGTTGTGTTGAGTGGCAAAAGAGATTAATAAACGAATAGATTCTAACCTGGCCACTGGTGCAAAGGTTTCTGTGTAGTCAATCCCTTCTTGCTGACTATAGCCCTGAGCAACCAGTCTGGCTTTGTTTCTTACCACTTCTCCCTTTTCGCTTAGCTTGTTTCTGAATACCCACTTAGTGCCGATGATGTTAAATCCTTTTGGTCTAGGAACCAAGTCCCATACATCATTCCTTGTAAACTGATTGAGTTCTTCTTGCATGGCAATTATCCAGTCTGGATCTTCTAGAGCTTGATCAACAGAAGTTGGCTGGATCAAAGAAACAAGACCTAATTGACAGTCTGCTTTGTTCTTAAGGAATGCCCTTGTTCTGATGGGATCGTCTTTCTTCCCAAGGATCACATCTTCTGAATGAGCTGATGCAAGTCTGGGTGATCTTCTGACGGTTGGCTCTTCAGAAATCCTGAGATTTTCTAAAGATGCAGCAACTTGATCTTCTGATTCATTGCTTTTGAGACTATCAGCTTCTGCAGCTTTGCTTCTTGGTTCTACTGCTTCTGATATATCAATATCAAAATCTGCAAAATTCTCAAACTGCTTTGGTTTTTCAAGACCAAGCTTATCATCAAACCTGATATTGATTGATTCTTCTACAATCAATGTTTCAGTATTGTATACTCTGTAGCCTTTAGAGCGTTCAGAATATCCAAGAAGGAAACACTTTTGTGCTTTAGAATCAAACTTACCAAGATGATCTTTAGTATTCAGAATAAAACATACACATCCAAAAGGATGGAAATATGAAATGTTGGGCTTTTTGTTCTTCCACAATTCATAAGGAGTCTTATTTAGAATATGTCTGATAGAGATTCTATTCTGAATGTAACATGGAGTGTTTATTGCTTCTGCCCAGAAATGCTTAGCCATATTGGTTTCATTGATCATGGTTCTGGCCATTTCTTGTAGAGTCCTATTCTTTCGCTCTACAACTCCATTTTGCTATGGAGTTCTAGGACAAGAGAAATCATGGGCAATACCATTTTCTTTGAAGAACTCCTCAAAGAATCTGTTCTCAAATTCGCCACCATAATCACTTCTGACCTTTATGATCTTGCACTCCTTCTCAGATTGGATCTGAGTGCAGAATTCAAAGAACACTGAATGAGACTCATCCTTGTGTTTTAAGAACTTTACCCATGTACAGCGGCTATAATCATCAACGATGACTAATCCATATTTCTTCCCTCTTACAGATGCTGTTTTGACTGGGCCAAATAGATCAATGTGCAAGAGTTCTAACGGCCTTGAGGTAGACACAAAATTCTTAGACTTGAATGCAGGTTTGGAGAACTTGCCCTTCTGACATGCTTCACAAAGAGCATCTGATTTGTATTTCAGATTTGGGAGTCCTCTGACCAGATTTAGTTTGTTAATCTGAGAAATCTTTCTCAAACTAGCATGACCTAATCTTCTGTGCCAGACCCATTTCTCCTCAGAAACAGACATAAGGCATGTCACCTTCTGCTTCTCAAGATCTGAAAGATCAATCTTATAAATGTTGTTCTTTCTCTTGCCTGTAAATAGGATTGAGCCATCCTTCTGACTTACAGCCTTGCAAGACTTTTGATTGAAGATTATATCATAACCATTGTCACTTAATTGACTTATGGACAATAAGCTATGCGTTAATCCTTCTACAAGAAGTACATTAGTTATGGAAGGAGAGTTACCAAGACTTATGGTTCCAGAGCCAATGATTTTGCCCTTCTGATCTCCTCCAAACTTGACTTCTCCACCTGGTTTAAGCACCAGGTCATGGAATGTAGACCTTCTTCCCGTCATGTGTCGCGAGCACCCAGAGTCCAGGTACCGTGACATTTTGCTTTTTGTCCTCTTTGCAGCCAAGGATATCTGCAATAGGAATAATCTTTTCCTTAGGTACCCACAATTTCTTGGGTCCTTTCTTGTTAGTTCTCCTCAAGTTCTGATTGAACTTGGGTTTAGCATAATATTTAACAGGAGGAACAGCATGATATTCTTTAGGTTTGTCAGCATGATATTTCTTAGGATGTGTCACATGCTTCTTGGTGTGAACAGTGTTAAAACTCTGTGCATGTGAAGTGAGCCTAATATCATGTGCATCGCCATATTTGAACTGATCATACAATGGCTTGTATGTGATCTTCAGATCATCAATAGGTTCAAATTTATGTGAGGTATCACCCTCATAGCCAAAGCCAAACCTTCTGTTTCCAGAAACTCCATATATCATAGAAGCAAGATGACTTATGCCAATACTTCTAGGTAAGAACTTTCTGAAGCTCGAATCATATTCTTTCAGAATATGATTGAGACTCGGAATGGATTTTTCTGTTTCAGAAGGAGATCCACTATCTTTGGATAGATTTAAAACTTTTTCCTTCAGTTCAGAATTTTCCACTTCCAGCTTCTTAGTTTCAAATTCAAACTGCTTCTTCAGCTTTTTGTATTTGATACTAAGATGAGCCTTGAGTTCCAGAAGTTCTGTTAAACTGGAAACTAACTCTTCTCTAGATAGTTCAGAAATACCTCTTCAGAA
Organism: Vicia villosa; assembly: GCF_029867415.1. NCBI lineage: Eukaryota > Viridiplantae > Streptophyta > Magnoliopsida > Fabales > Fabaceae > Vicia > Vicia villosa. The sequence continues at coordinate 20,846,512 of NC_081183.1, read as the reverse complement.
TCTGATTCTGATGTAGATTCTGATCCATCATCTTTTGTAGCCATCAGCGCGAAGTTGGCTTGCTCTCCTTCAGAGTCTGATTCTGATTCTGATTCAGAATCATCCCATGTTGCCATAAGACCTTTCTTCTTATGAAACTTCTTCTTGGGATTCTCCTTCTGAAGTTTTGGACATTCATTCTTGAAGTGTCCAGGCTCATTGCACTCATAGCAGACAGCCTTCTTCTTGTCAGATCTTCTGTCACCAGAAGATTCTCCTCGTTCAAATCTCTTTGAACTTCTGAAGCCTCTGAACTTCCTTTGCTTGCTCTTCCAGAGTTGGTTTACCCTTCTGGAGATCATGGACAGTTCATCTTCTTCTTCTGATTCTGATTCTTCAGAACCTTCTTCTTTAGCCTGAAAAGCGTTAGTGCATTTTTTAACATTAGATTTTAATGCAATAGACTTACCTTTCTTTTGAGGCTTGTTTGCGTCCAGCTCTATTTCATGGCTTCTCAAGGCACTGATAAGATCTTCAAAAGAAACTTCATTCAAATTCTTTGCAATCTTGAATGCTGTTACCATTGGACCCCATCTTCTGGGTATGCTTCTGATAATCTTCTTTACATGATCAGCCTTGGTGTAGCCTTTATCCAGAACTCTTAATCCAGCAGTTAGCGTTTGAAATCTTGAGAACATCTTCTCAATGTTTTCATCATCCTCCATCTTGAAAGCTTCATATCTCTGGATTAGAGCAAGAGCTTTAGTCTCCTTGACTTGAGCATTTCCCTCATGGGTCATTTTCAATGACTCATATATATCATAGGTCGTTTCCCTGTTAGATATCTTCTCATACTCAGTATGAGAGATAGCATTCAGCAAAACAGTTCTACATTTATGATGATTCTTGAAAAGCTTCTTCTGATCATCATTCATTTCTTGCCTTGTAAGCCTTACGCCACTAGCTTTCACTGGATGTTTGTAACCATCCATCAGAAGATCCCATAGTTCACCATCTAGACCAAGAAAGTAACTTTCCAGTTTATCTTTCCAGTATTCAAAGTTTTCACCATCAAATACCGGTGGTCTAGTATAACCATTGTTACCATTGTATTGCTCAGCAGAGCCAGATGTAGATGCAGGTGGGTCTGTTGGAATTTCACCAGCCATCTTTTACTGAAGCGTTTTTCTCTTCCTGAATCTTTTCTAAACACGGTTAAGTGCTTGCACCTTAGAACCGGCGCTCTGATACCAATTGAAGGATAGAAAAACACTTAGAAAGGGGGGGTTTGAATAAGTGTAGTTAAAAAACTTGAACGATAAAAATAAATTGCACAGTTATTTTTATCCTGGTTCGTTGTTAACTAAACTACTCCAGTCCACCCCCTTGGAGTGATTTACCTCACCTGAGGATTTAATCCACTAATCTCAACAGATTACAATGGTTTTCCACTTAGTCCGCGACTAAGTCTTCTAGAGTATCCTGATCACAACCTGATCACTCCAGGAACAATTTCTTAGACACAAGCTAAGACTTTATAGAGTATCCTGACCACCACGTGATCACTCTAGTTACAACTGCTTAGACACAAGCTAAGAATTCCTAGAGTATCCTGATCACACTTGATCACTCTAGTTACTTACAAATTAATGTAATCAATTCTAAGAGTATTACAATGCTTCTGAAAAGCTATAATCACAACAGTGATATTTCTCTTAAAGTTTAAGCTTAATCTCACTAATATATTACAACAGCAATGTAGTGAGCTTTGATGAAGATGAAGTTTGAGAGCTTTAATTTGAACAGCGTTTCAGCAAGTTAATTATCAGCAGATTTGGTTACCTTGCTTCTCATCAGAACTTCATATTTATAGGCACTTGAGAAGATGACCGTTGGGAGCATTTAATGCTTTGCGTATTCCGTACAGCATTGCATTTAATGTTTCACTCTTTTGTCAACTACCTCGAGCCTTGTTTACGCTGTGTCTACTGACGTTGCCTTTAATAGCTTATAACGTTCCTTTTGTCAGTCAGCGTAGCCTGCCATCTTGTACTTGCTTCTGATCTGATGTTTGTGTATGCGACGTTTGAATATCATCAGAGTCAAACAGCTTGGTGCATAGCATCTTCTTGTCTTCTGACCTTGAAGTGCTTCTGAGCGTGATACCATGAGAACTTCAGTGCTTCTGCTTCTGATCTCAAGTTCTTCTGATGCTTCCATAGACCCATGTTCTGATTCTGCTTGACCATCTTCTGATGTCTTGCTAGACCATGTTCTGATGTTGCATGTTGAACCTTCTGAGTCAAAGCTTCTGAGCGCTGATTTGTGCATACTCTTTATATATTTCCTAAAAAGGGAAATTGCAATGTATTAGAGTACCACATTATCTCACACAAAATTCATATCCTTGTTATCATCAAAACTAAGAATATTGATCAGAACTAATCTTGTTCTAACAATCACATCATTTAGGCAAGGAGATGAAGAATTCCTATTTGAAGCTTGGGAACGGTTCAAGGAGTTACTTAAGCAATTCCCTCACCATGGCATCCTCATTTGCATCCAACTCGGGACATTTTATAATGGGCTAGTTCCTTCTTCAAGGAACATGCTATCTAGTGGAGGAGAGCTTTTGTCTAAATCCTATGAAGAAGAGTATCGGTTGATTCAAAGCATCACGGCCAATACTTACCAAAGGACTGTAGCTAGAGCTAATGTTAGCAATGCTTACAAGAGACCTATGAAGTCACTGAAACTATAGCCCTTGCTGCTCAAGTGGACCAAATTCACCAAATGATGAAGAATTTGATGACTCCAGAAGCGCCCAAGCCTGAACTTGTAAAGGTGTTACTGACGCATCAGAAGTTTCATGTGTCTACTGTGGAGGGGGCACATTTGTTTGAAGAATGCACAACAAATCCTGTTTCTGCCAACTATGTGAGCAACAACAACATGTACAACAACACTTACAATCCTGGATGGCGCAACCATCCTAATTTCTCTTCCCATATCTCTATTTTCCTCAAAAGCTATCACCACTATAATCATTATTAACCAGCATAAGTCGCATCTCCATGTGCTTCCTCCAATAAATTCACATCCCTCATAATACTAACATCTCATTCCTTCAACTCATTTGTTAACAACATATCGCATTTGATCTTGTCTTAAACCAATTGCGATAGTAATCAATTAAGCCCAGAAAGCTTCTAGTCTTCGTAACAGATTTCAAACCCTCTTAACATAGAGTTGCATCTACCTTAGGAGGATTCGCAGATACCATTACTCAAAAGAGCATGATCGAGAAAACTCATTTCCTTAAATCATAATTTACACATTGACAACTCATTATAAGGTTTCATCCCTTTTGATACCGTAATTCCAATCGCAACATTCAATACGTCTATATCCTAATTTAAATCAATCATAATGTTCTCAATAAACACTGCAACGAACTGTCATAAGTATTCATAATTCCTACATCACGTTCTATAAACTTCCAATTAATTATCTTCATTCTTCACCTGAATCTGAAAGTAACCCGACTTCAATTCAATTACACTAAAGACATACTCATCTACTAGATGGTTCATCAAATCATCAGTCCCTCAAATTGGATACTCAATCTCAATAGTCACCTTGTCCAACTTCCTGGAGTCCATACATATTCTCATACATCCATTTTTCTTCTTAACGATAACATAGGAGCACCCTAAAGAGAAACACCTGATCAAAAAAACTTCTTCTCAAGCAATCCTTTCACTTGTTTCCTCAAATCAACCAATCCTAATGCTGAAGTCCTATAAGGAGCCATTGACATCAGTTTCGTACCTGGTACCAACTCTATGACAACTATACCTTACGCTCTTGAGGTACAACACTTATGTCATCTGGAAGTACATCTTGGAAGTCCACACACCACATACAACTCATTAACTACTCCTTTACTCTTTGTGTCCAATCAAGCAACACCATAAACACCATCACTTTATCTTTCACAATTCATCTGCTCGCTAAGACGATAAAAACATCGATCTTCCACTGTCACCAAACTCAAATCCACGCTATGGAGGTAAGCCGCATATATCTTCAGGAAAAACATCAGGTATTACACATCACTGGCATACCACTAGCCGTCACATTGCTCTTTATCCTTCGAGAAGCAAACATCAACAATACCCGATCGTTCTCCGTCAAAGATATCACAGCTCAACCGACAGACAAGAATCACAAATATGTACTCTCTGGTTTCGGAAACAACTTCGGTTCAACAAAACTTGCATCATTGCAATCAACGGCACACCAAACCAATACTTTGCAACAGAAACATCTCAGAGAAACAAACGCTTCTCCCCCACTTGTTTCAAAACAACTCCTACAGACGAATAGTTATAAAAAAACTCAAGTACCGACAGTGTTTCATACACATGTCGCATACCAAGGAACAGACAACATTAGAAAACTTGGCCAGACCGGCCGACCTACTCTGATACCACTAATGTAACACCCTTCTACCCCCCAAGGAATATTCGCAATATAATACGAATTAAAAATAAATAAGAATCACCAACAAAGGTGTCGCATCGTCATAGAACTTCACAATAACTAATCCTGCTCCATAACACAGGTTCTCAAAAATTAAAACATTTAACTTATTGGAAATATCATCAAAAGTTCAAACTTCGCAACAAAATTATAGTCTCAAAAACATCTTTATTTAATACTTCAAGTAAAATTCCATCACACTTCATAACGCATAAACCATGCTCATAGTATCTCAAAACAACGTAAAGCATCTCAATACAACATGCCAACAAGAACATATAGTTCAAATTCAACGTTCCCAAGCCCGATGTTACATATCAGAGCAAGACTCCCTTAACTCTAAATAAAACGCTACAAGACTCCATGAAGCTATCCTCTAAGCTAGCTGTTCTTGATAACCTGTGCATTACCCACGTGGAGGCAACATTAAAACAGAAAGGGTGAGTATTTCATAATTATTATAAAAGACATAAGGAATAAATATAGTGGCATACAATCAACCAATCACACATATACCAATACGACGTATCCTTCATATACACATACTTACTCACACCTACACATCATCACCTATTCACAACATCATCATATTATTCAATCACATACACCGTTTAATTCATCATTCACCTCACTATTAATCAAACATCATTAAATCATGCAATGTCACAAAGAATGCAATGCAACATCATCGACTCATGCATGTGGTACCAATTCATCGCTGATGACTCAGTCATCGTCCTCCAAAGATCCCCACCATAGGATTGATTCCCAATTGGAACGGGAGCTCAACAAAACGCACCAAATCCAACACAATGGGATTAAGGCCAACACTGGACCAAAGGCCCTATAACATCACTGGAATTTCGTCCTACAATATGCTATGAATGCATGATGCTCAACGTCACAAAATCAACAACCACGGCTAATTCAAATGGCATCATCATTCATGTATTCATCAACATCATGTCATCATCTCAATTACACAAATCATCATTATAACACATATTCCACATAGCATGTGTGTGCATTAAGGCATGCTTAATATCACTTGTTTCACACATCAAACATTCTCCATCACATAATCATCATCATATAAATATCATCATATAATCATCATCATACAAATATTATCATATAATCATCCTTGTCATAACAACTTCAATTCATCATAGAAAGCATACATCATGTTATATCAAAGCATAATCGTTCCCAATTATACAAACTTCCTAAACATCTTGGTCCACACAACACATAGACATCAATTACTCATGTTATCAATCTACTCAACAGCATTCATCAAACTCAAGCACAAAACACTATAATTCACTGTACCTAATTACATACAAAATGCCACCTAAACCTAACCAAACATGCACAGTAAATTTCAGAAAATTCCCAAAAATTCTAATAAAATATAAGTTACCATATTCTGGAATCAATTTTCAAAAATAGAAATTTTTATTTTTAGGGGACCGCGCTAAGCACGACTAGGTCGCGCCAAGCGGGCTCCTCCCTGCCTCGACTATCTTTTTTTGTTTACAGAGCGGGCTCTGCGATTCTGCTGAATTTCCTTGCACTACCTGCATCAAACCAGACCCAAATCTTTGCTTAAAAACTGTTTTTTATCAATAATTTTATGCGATTTAAGGTCTATAATCCTAGTTCTTATGTGTATTAATCATGTTAAACACAAAAACATAATTATTCATTATATCCCCAATCATCTTCATCAGCCCTAAACCTCCAAATCCTTAATAATTGTGGATTTGACCCTAGTTCATGTTATCATTCACCAATACAACAATCAACAATATCATACATCACATAGATCATATAAACCAAACAATCCATCATGGTAGTTCATCAATATCATCAAATTCATCATAAAATTCCAAACATAAACCCAACCTACAATTATCTAAACCTTAGATCAATTATAAGAATTATGATAAGTCCCTTAACTTTAGACTATTGGCTAGCTTGATTCTCTTCCCAATTTCTACGGTTGATTCTTCTGTCTCCTCTTCTTGCCCTAGCTCTCTCTTCCTCTGCCTCTTCTCTAAACTTTGATCGTACAAAATGAAACAACTAATCTCTTTTCCCTAGGTTAACCCTTGGATCCCTTTCTATTGTCTTCCCATCTTGCCATCACTTACACTTCACAAATGACTACCTTACCCTCATAGTCTCTACACCATAATATTATTTCTATTATTATTATTATTATTATTATTATTATTATTATTATCCTCTAATAATAAAATACTCCATTAATTAGTAAAAATAACTAATTAATTATTTAACTCAACAATAGTATTACTAATTAAACTCTATTAATTAATCAACTCAACATACCACTTAACCCAATGTACTACCCTCTCAACCCAATGACATATACCTCTAACCCTCAACAAATGTCATCAAAACATCGAAATGCCTAATTATCCTCCACAATTCGTCAAAACAATACAAATTCTAAATTTGGGGTGTTACACTCAATAGCTTCAACAGAGCATTATGATGTGTTTCTGAGCACAATTGCAGAGATAAGATAAAGATCTTAGATTGAGTTTTGCTAAGCTGATCGACCACCTTATAATCACTCTTCTTAATGATTCTCAGAAATTCTTCCATCTCCTTGGATGTTACTTCTTCAGGAGTCGAGCTCTTCCCCTTTTCTGTAGCATTTTCTGCTACCCTCTTTCCTTTAGCCTGAGCCAAAGCTTCAGAATTATCCCCCAAAGCGTTCTACAAAGGAGAAAATATGCGACCGCTTTGAGTAATCCTACCAGTACCCACGATATTAACAATTTTAGATTTTTCAGTTGAAGGATCAACCTCAAGCTTAGCCCCCTGATAAAAAACCTCTGCCCCATAATTCCAATGGGATTACCTTGTCGCTGCTATAAGGCACAGGACCAGGCATCGTAATAATCAAAGGAGCTTGCTTCCCAGAAGTGGGGATCTTTGCAGGAGTATACGAAATTGAAGCCACATTAACATCATCATCAACCTCTTCATTAGGCCGAACTCGCTCAAACTATAGATAACCATCATCAATTAACCAATGTACCTGACTTTCCAATCTATCACAGCCCGTAGGACATTCCAGACATTGTTCATAATATTCAAGATAACCCGGGTATATATCCATTTTCACCAATTCCTTCTTCACCAGAGGTAAGAAAAGACACAACTCATTCAGATCTTTAACCGAACTAGTACCATCAATAGTATGAATAGAATTCACCATAGGCCCCCCATGGGTCGGCATAGGATTTTGAACACCATTTGGCCCTTGGTTCGGGGTGAACTCAATAGCCTTTGAATCAATCAATTATTGAACATTATATTTCAAAGCCGTGCAGTTCTCAATATTGTGACCAGGTGCCCCAGAATGGAACTCGCATAGCGCATTTACGTCATAATTGGCATGTATCTTAGTAGGAGTAGCTAACGCTCTCAACTGAATCAACTGCATGTGAAGGAGGTGAGGTAATAATTGTGCATATGACATTGGAATAAGGTCAAAAACCTTCTCTAGCCTCTTAGGTTTTTGTTGATACTGGCGCGGGGGATACCTTTGTGGTTGTTGAGGGGCAGCAGGTATAGTAACAGCAGCTACATGCCACTTACCTCTACCATAATAAGCTGCATTGGCTTCACTATCATACCCCAAAATTTTCCCTCCTCTTTTCATCTTCAATGATTTAAGGTTCAAGGGTTTACTCAAACAACATTCTCCTAATCGAGGGCCTCCTAAATTAGGGTTTTCATTTTATCAAAAGAATTTGAATCTCCAAGGCCTCAAATGGATGTTAAGGTATCTTATATGTCTCAAGGCAGCTCCATGTCAAAAGTCAAGCTTCAAGTCCAAGGATTGCTCATTCAATGGCTCAAATGACCCACAGTCGATTATGTTGATCTAAAATTCAACTACAGTCAAAGTACAGTCAAAACTCCTGACTTTTGTTCAAACATCAAGTACTTGAGATTATATCCATCATTTGATCAAAGGTTGATCATGATCCATTAATAAAAACTCAGAAATGAACAAATTCAAAAGGTTCAAATTAGGGTTTTTTATAGGAGAAAGTCAACTCAACTTTGACCGGTCATAACTTTCACATGGAGTATCAGAAATTTCTCACTCAAAGCCTAATTTGAAGGAAATTGGATTCTCTACAACTTTGTCTCTCACAAGCCAAGGCCAGAAATGCTTCATTCAAGAGATATGGTCAAAGAGATTATAGGTCCTCCAAAAAGTCAACAAAAACACCTTTTGGGTCAAAGCTCATAACTTGAGCATGGAAACTTCAATTGAGATGAACCAAAAAAGGTCATTTAGAGGACTCTTTGAGCTTTCCAGAAAGTCCTAGATCATGTCCATGTGATAAAAATTGAAGGAGTTACGGCCTGCACAAGTTGGGTAAAATTGGAAATTTGCTTGAAACCCTAAGTGAACAAAATCCAATTTTTAAGTATTGGGCCTATAATTTTGAATTGTCCACGTGGTAATAAGCCCAAGAGAGGTCCATTGGTCCCATATAATTATTCATGTAATATTATTTTATTTTTATTTTTGATTTTATTCATTTAATTTCAAATAAAAATCAAATAAAATCCAAAAATAATTATATGATGATATTTCTTTTTTTATTAATTCAAATCAAATACAAATATGATCCAAGGGCCAAGATTAAATAAAAAATATGCATGGAATAGCATGGTGTTCAAAATTAGAAAGATTTTATACAAAATCTTCTTTCAATTTTCATGTTAATAATGACTTGATTATTTTTCAAAGATTCAACCCTAATAGAGGCCATATATATTCTAAAGAATAAAGAAGCAAAGGGGGGACGAAAATTTGAGAGAAAAGGCTAGGGTTTCCACATTCAAAATTCTCTCCAAGCTAGGGCATAAGGTTTCTTGGTGTATAGCTGCTCTCAGTGAATTTAAAGCCTGCATTCATCTTCTGGAGGTTTAGAGGAACAATTCCAAGCCTTTACATCAGCCTGAAACGTCCTCGAATCGCACCCTTCATAGGCTCCGGTTTGGTAAAGTTCTTGCATTCATTTTCCGGCTTCCACGCATTGCTAATATGTTTTGTGTGCTTATTCATGATCAGGGTGATATTTGAGCCAGATGCAACGTGCAACATGCAAGTTTCGAGACTTAAATCACAGTACGCCATTAAAGGACCTTAAGGAGATGTCATGGTCGAACCTGCCGATACAGAGCGTTTTAGCCAAAACTAATGGCACCAATGGATTCGTAGCACCCAAATTAGTGGGTCTGGGTATTTTGTTTTTGTGTTTTCGTCGAGATTTGCAAGTTTTCCGAAACGCTTCATCATAGAAGAAGACCGGAATTACTGTTCCGGTGACCCTTGGTGGATTAACTGCATGCGTGGCGCTTCCCAGCAAGCCTATTGGCCAGTCAAATTCTGATCTCTCTCTCCCCATTGCCATTACGCATGCCGCCCATCCATTGGAGAGTCAAAAGTCAGCGACTTTCTCTCTCCTTGCTATTGGCCCATCGTAAGGATGCTGGGGTCCCACACGCTGGTTTGTTGACTATCCACCAATAGTGTTTGCTTTATATATTTATGTTCTCTAGATCATTTATGAAACAGAAAACGAAAAGAGACCAATTGGTAAACCATGTGAGGTATGATCCCAAGAACCAGGGTTCGATTCCTGGGGTTATGCATATTTTTTTCTTTTTTTCTCCTCTCACAGATTCAGCAGATTGTGTGCGTGCATGCTTAGAGTACGTCCTCGCTCAGCACCCTTAGATTTCCACCAGTGTAAATCCAACGCATCAGGGACTGAAGGAGCACCATGCACCTTCAAGGATCATTCACACAGGATTATGCCCAGGTTCTTCTATATATTATTTTAATTATTTAGATTAAATATTAATTAGTTATATTTAATTTGATTAATTTATTTAATTAGAATTAGGATTAGGGCTATAATTAGGGTTTAGAATTATTTTCCCGATTCTTTCCATTATTCGATTTAAATTTATTTAATTAATTTTAATTGTTAAAAATTACAACAACCCTAGGAAAGTTTGTAAGGCGTTAGGGTTTGCCCAATCCCATTGGCCACTAGGCCAAAGTATAGGAAATTAATTTGTTATTCGTTTCGACTAAATCTATTGGTCGCGATGGGTAATGATCGACTATTTAATCACTTAATTAAATATAATTAAAAAAAAACTTATTTTGCTAAAGGATTTTAACCAAATCTATTGGTTACAATGATTAGCATTTCCCTTTAAAAATTCTTTATTATTTTTAATCAAAGCTATTGATTATGAGGGATAACGATAAAATCAATAATTAATTATTAAAATACCTCCATTTGCTAAAAGTGATAATCGAATCAATCGATTAGAATTGCAAGCAATCCTTCATTCAATCCGTTAACTATGGTGATCAAATCTATTGATCATCGCAACTAACGGTAACATATTAAATCAGGGTTGTACGCCCAAATCTTAAAACACTCCTTCAAACTACGGATTTTCATCTCTTCAATACTGCAATTTTCAAAACTACGATAAGGTAATTCAAAATACCCTGCGAACTTCGCATTTCAAAAACTACGATAGGTAATTCAAAATGCCTTCAAAACAACTTCATCACAATTTCTAAGGCGTACAACCCTGTCCCCGAACTATGTTGACTCTGATTCTCCCTAAGGAGATACGTAGGCACTTGGTAACAAGGCGAGTCCCCTTCCCTAAAACCTCAATTCAGTTCAAATCTCATTTTTCGCCCTATTCATTTCCCTAGCTATTACCTTAACAATTTTAGCCATAAACCTTTATTTTGAACATAAAACCTTAGGAAAGGGGTCAAGGGTGCCTAACACCTTCCCTCGACCTGATTATAATAATCTTACCCCCGATCTCTTAACTGCGTAGGGTTTCCTATTCGCCCTGGTAGAATAGGTGGCGACTCTAAATCTTTAAAATTAGGGCAGGTTGCTACATTCACCATCTTTCTTCTTAGAGAAATCTCCATAAGGTTTCTTTCCTCCTGCCCCAGAAGAGGAACTTGCAGCATTAACATTCTGAATCTTCCATGACTTAATCCCACTTTCAATCTTTTCTCCGGTCATAACCAACTCAGCAAAACTTGAAGATG